>NC_050105.1:134593897-134931935 GCF_902167145.1 Zea mays | reverse complement strand
TACATGACGTCGTACCTACCTTGAATCGGCAGTACCGACAGCATTTGTGCATTTCTAAACGGTCTATTGTCACCTAGAGGCATCAATGCAATAATCGTGGGCGTGATGGGATTGGTTCGAAACTCCCAAAAACTTCAATTTTTTTTAAAAAAACAAGTCACTACCTTCCGTGGGGACTGGGGAGTAACATCTAACATCATAGAGGGCAGTTTGGAGTACAAGGAAAGCATCGGAGAAGGGTCAATCTATGGAGCGATCAGTGCCGGCCACGCCGTGGTGACAGCAACAGCAAACCCCATATGTCCCGATCATCGTGGCGTCAAGATCCGTGCCGCCACGACGTGTCGGCATCCGAGGGCTCTCCACAAGTCAATGCTAGGCGGGGCCCGGGCACCAACCGACCAGGGGGGTCATTTTCATGGCTCGCACCTCGCAGTCGCAGCGAAGTCGTTTTAGGTCGACGCGAGCGACAAGAGAAGAGAACATGCGTAGTGTTGAAGGCTAAAATGAGCCTTGCGGACGGTCCGGCCCTGAGGCCGGACGGTCCGCGGTCCGGACTGTCCGCGGTGGCGACGTGGACGGTCCGCGCGCGCGCAGAGTCAGTTAGGGTTCCTAGTTTCTCGCGGGATTTGTTGCCTAAAACCGCGGGATTAACTCGGGAAACAGTTGGAAACGGATCAGACCTCCCCCTTTATATAGATGAAGGGCTACAGCCGATTGAACCCCCAACAATCGAAGAAATCAAGTCTATTTCTCGTTTTTACCTTACGCATTAGGAATAGTTCTAGTCTAGTTCTAGTTTAGCCTCTCAATCTCCAAATTCTCCGCCTCTCTTCGACTCTACGTCGATTAGAAGAGTCTAGGTCGGCCTGCCGAGCCTAGACAACACCTAGGATCTCTTCTCCCCGACGGGGTCCCTCCCGGGAGCGAGATCCAGGCGCCGCCGGCGACCTTCGCCGCCCCCTGCGCACGCGCGGACCGTCCGGCCTGTAGGCGCGGACCGTCCGGCCGTCAGGCAGGGAACCTTTGCCCCTGCTCCAGGTCGCGGACCGTCCGGTCCCTGGTCGCGGACCGTCCACGCCTGTGCAGAGAGCACCGCCGCCGGTTCTTGTTGAGTGTTTGGCGCCCGAAAAAGGTGTCAACATACTTTTGGCGACTCCGCTGGGGAAGGTGTTTAGATCTACTAAAAATCAGGCCCTCAAATGGCCGGTTCTAAAGATCACACCGATATCTCCCCGGACAATATCCTAAAGCCAGCTGTTGAAAGTCTGACGGCCGATGAGCAACAGCAATACGAGGACTACATGCGTCAAGCGAGGGAGAAATTCTTATCACAATACACGGTGGATCGCCACCAGAAAGTTGTCAAACATGGAGAGACCGACGTCACATCTCTTCTATCTTCGCTTCAAGTCCCCAACGTAAGTAAACCCGACGACATCCAATTTATTAAACAGTATGTAGATCATCAGCAGAATCAAATGAAACAACAGATTGGAGGGTTAGAAGAGTCAATTAGAAAATTAACGCATACGTTGGAGAAGTCTGTTGCTCCTAGTTTTCCATCATATGAGACTAGTAACAGGATATCTATGTCTAATACATCGGCAACAAATGGGGATTTGCAGACCCAACCATTATATGGTATGCCGATGAACTCATATCCAGGGCAAGTACCACCGCCGCCATCCCTGCTTGGCAGATCGGCGCCCCTGAATATGGTCGGACCGTCCGAGCTTCTGCCCGGACCATCCGGCCCATACGCGGACCGTCCGGCTTGCTCTGCCGGACAGTCCGGGGCCGCCCTAGGACCGCCGCCGTCCCTGTTTGGCAGATCGGCGACCCTGGACGCGGTCGGACCGTCCGAGATGCTACCCGGACCGTCCGACCCTTACGCGGACCGTCCGGCTTTCTATGCCGGACAGTCCGGGGCCGTACCGGGACTACCGCGTGGCGCCCCAATAATGGCGAACACGACCGGCCAGTTCGGATGTACCACCGTACAAACCGGATACACATATGCGGAACCTGCTGTTGCACACCATGCACCAAATTATTACACACCACAACAACAGTATATTTTGCCTTCTACATATTTAAACCATAATGCACCATATAATCACAGACCGATCAACACTATCGATCGGTCACGGCAAGAAGGTCGGTATACTAATACCCGACCAAATGAGCCCCACAGCCCAGGATCCGGTGGTCTACCACCGGGTGCAATGGAAAAAATTAGGGAAGAGATGACTGAACTATTTCGAGATAAGTTCGGAGTTAGTGTAGCCAGAGTAGGGCAATCATACCAAAAGCCGTATAATCACCGGTTTGACACTGTCCCATATCCACAAGGGGCAATGATACCAGAATTTTCTAAGTTTTCTGGTGAGAATGGGAGAAGCACACACGAACACATAGGCCAGTTCCTAGCACACCTAGGTGAATTGGCCGATGGAGAAGCATTTCGTGTTCGGTTATTTTCTCTATCCCTTACTGGTACCGCTTTTGCATGGTACGCCGCCCTGCCTCCTAATTCCATTAATTCCTGGAATGAGTTAGAATGTAAATTTCATGAACATTTCTTTGCCGAGGAATATGAATTAGGACTAGCTGACTTAGCTTCAGTTCGACAAGGACGCGAAGAATCGGTTAATGATTATATCCGGAGGTTCCGGGACACTAGAAACCGATGCTTTCGGATCCATGTCGCAGACAAAGAGCTAGCAGGGTTAGCTTTTAATGGGTTGCTATCCTACTTAAGAGACAAATTAGATGGGACCCAGTTCTTTTCGATAGCCCAGCTACATCAGCGGGCTTTAGCCTGTGAAAGCCGATTTAAAGAGACATCAAAATCGGCCGCCCGTACTATACATCTAATAGAGCGTGATAGTTCAGATGATGAATCCGCAGATGTATATACCGCTGAGTTTATTTGGCCAACAAAGGCCAAATCTTCAGCATGTTCTTCCTTACAGCCGGTTCAAAGGAATCGACAAGAAGAGATTAAATTTACCTTTAATGTTGCCAAATGCGATAAGATATTTGATGAGCTACTTAAAAATGGCAACATTAAATTAACTCATACTATCCCTCCTATAGATGAATTAAAGAGACGTGCTTATTGTAAGTGGCATAATTCTTTTTCTCATGCCACCAATGACTGTAATGTTTTTCGTCGACAGGTACAATCGGCCATAAATGAGGGCCGATTGGCTTTTCAGGAAATGCAAGTGGACACACAACCATTTCCTGTTAATACAATAGATATCGCATGCAAAAAGATCTTAGTTCGGCCCGAAATGGCCGATAAAGGCAAAAGCAAAGACATCATCATTGGTAGTCCTCGCACGTCGAATATATCACAAAAGGAGATTGTTCGAAAGGCTCCGGACAATAAGGCTAAAAAGTCCGGAGGCACCGGGGGGCAGGCACAATTAATGAGTCAAGCACAACAGCATGTCCTGAGCATCACGGACGATCTAGCACCTACGAGCGGACGGTTCGGTGTTCAGATAGACGGTTCGGCTAACTCTGCCGGACAGTCCGCCTATGCCCAAAGGCGTCAGCCTCCACACAAAACCTTAAAAGGGAAGGAGACACAACGGCGAAGCACAAATGGTCGGCTGATCAAAGCTGACTCTACTGTTGATCAGTTGTTCTCCAAAAATGCTAGCAAAAAGACCATTCCACGTGATCGGTCAACAAAGAAACCCCGGTCACCTACTGAAACGAAACGGCCGAACAAAATGGCCCAAAAGGCGACGCGACAAGCATCGTCTGTTCATCCTATGAGACCAGGGTACTTTCCACCCATTTATTCATCGTCGGTATATTGTCCTACCCAAATGTGGAATAACATGGTGATGAATGCATGGTACATGTATAGTCCCTTTGTCTATCCAGGCTGGGGGGCACCTCCATTCTATTCATTTTGATCCATTAATGAAATGGTCATGGCCGAGAAAGATACAATCCAAAACGGCCTTTATACATTGGTGCTTTATTGAATGATCTCTATTTTGAAAAGCCGATGACTTACATCAGGTCTAGTTCATATGTTTTTGGTTCGTCAACCTTCACCAAAAGGCAGGGGGGCATATGTTGAAGGCTAAAATGAGCCTTGCGGACGGTCCGGCCCTGAGGCCGGACGGTCCGCGGTCCGGACTGTCCGCGGTGGCGACGCGGACGGTCCGCGCGCGCAGAGTCAGTTAGGGTGTAACACCCGGGTTTTAGGGGTCCAAAGCCCGGGCGTAAACATAATCACCAGGTGTGCTGGGACCAAGTCTCACACATATGATGAATCATGGCACAGGATCGAATGTCACATCTTTACTATATAATCGGAGTTCTGTACAAAATAAATAAATAATTACATTATATGGAGACAACGGTCCAGCAACCCGAAGTTGACTGGGAGACGACGGCCTAGACCACTCACGAACTCATCACAGCATCCTCCATGCGCCTCATCCTGCGGTACCTATTCTTGACCTGTGGGGGGGGGGGTGTGAGACAGCAAGAGTGAGCTCACATACGTTCATCGCTCAACAAGTTGTGGGGAATAATGTGAATGAACTCGCCAAAGGTGGGAGTTCATGTGAAGTGTAAGGCTTACCAAAGAGGATGGTTAGAGCTGAGCATTGCTTTTAAAGTTGGTCAAAATTTTATTAGCAATTACTAAGTATAAGTAAATACCAACCCAATTAAATAGTAGAACAAAAGTAACAACCTCACCTGCGATGCAATGCATATGACAAATTGAGTTTAGGTTCCATAATTTAATCATGTGAGGGTCCGAGCTGCTCATGACCGTGAGCACGGCTAGTATACCAGTTTTACACTCTGCAGAGGTGGCGCATCTTTACCCACAAGTCATGTTACCCATCTGCCAAGGGATCGCGACTTCCCATACACCTCTACCGAGGAGGCGAGGCAGGGTAACACTACGAGGCCTTTACAAAGTTCCACTAGCTTCAGAAAACCCGCTACAGTTTATAGGAAGCTCCAATGCAGGAATCCCTTGCAGGACCGCCATCGCAGCAAAATCCTCCCGAGGGCCTCCCTACACTGACCACTCCCCTACTGCCCTTGCCCCTTTCGGGTAAGGTAGTCCTCCACTAGCTTTCCTAATTAATCAGCCAAGGGCGTCCCATTAAACCCTTGTGGTAGCACTGTTTTCCCGGGTGGTCGCTCCATGTTCCAATTAACATAATGATCTTATCATGAACAATGATAATAAACAGATGATAAAAGTGTGATCATGAATAATGTACCTTCATACCCAAAACCACATAAAGCACTAGCAAGTACTACCCAAAAAGTTCAGTGGTAAACAAGGTATAAAGATAGACAAACTAGGGTAACCTATTGGGTCCCATCAAAATTAACCTATGCAGATCATTATGATTAATCAGAACATGGCTGGGTAAAAAAAAGTGATCAAGGGCACAACTTGCCTGGCACTTGAGAATCCAGGTACCAACTTGCTTTTCAGATGACACGTGTCCTCGCTCTAGTCGTAGCAATACAAACAAACATTGTATAGGCAAAATTAACATTACACCAAGCATGTAAATAAAATACACAGTAATAATCTAGACATTAAAATAAGATCACAGGAACTGGAATCATTAAATTTGGGGTTATAGATTTTAAGTTATGGATTTTCTAAGATTTAATGTGCTTGAAATAGGATTAAATGATAAATAAATTTTCTAACAGAGTTCATATCAAAACAGTGACTCTAAGTGTTAGAGAATAATATTACAGAATTTTAGAAATTGAAATGGTTCAATTTGGAGTTCATATGTATTTTCTATGAATTATCAAAGTTCTAGCAATTATTTTGTATTAAAAAGTAATTTCTATAATTAAATAACTGAATTTAAAGAGCTATGGACTGGGCCTTAATAAATGGAAAACGCAGGGGCTACGGAGTAAAACTTCTAAGATACAGCGCACAGTGATCTAGGACGGCGGGTTGATTTCACTAAAGTCCGAGGGTTCTTTAGAAAAATATCCAGGCCGAAGGGGTATCAGCCACCGTGAGCCATCCGATCGCCCATCAACCGACGGGATTAGATCCCTCCCTTATCCAAACCGGTACGCGCCCACAGCCCTAGGATCAAGAATCTACGGTGTCAATTTTATGGGGACAGATCTCCCATCACCCGCACGATCATCGATCTACGATTCACGTGCACTGACCCAAGCAGTTTCATCCGATCAAATCTGAGCCATTGCTGCCCAATCCGACGGTCATCGAGCAACCCGCCCAATCCACCTGTTGACCGTGGCGGCGCCGCCCCGCACGCTCGGCGGAGCACGCCGGCGAGGTTGCCAATCGGCTGTATCCGAACGCCAAATACGAATTGGACCGAGCTACACGTAAAGGAGGACTTGGCGAGCACGGTGTAGGGATCCATACCGAGTATTATGCGGCGCAGGGGGCTGTCTATGGAGGAGAGCGGGTCCGCGGCGACGACACAAGCGCCGATGAGCAATTGCCCCCGCCAGGGACGACGATACGGCACGACTAACCCACGCACGTACGCGGCACGCCCGCGCGTAGATCCGGTGACCCTCACTGGTCCCTGAGCCGCACCAATCGATGGAATATGCAGGCGGCGGCGGACCGAGCTTGGGCGAGAGCTTCAAGTTTTCTGAGCGCGAGGGATTCGTTGGGGTAGCTATGCCCGAGGACGGGCGGCGGCAGGTGTTCTTATACCCCCACAACCCCGCGAGAGTCGGTCCATTCATAACTAATTCCCGGCGGATACGGAGCTCAGGCGCAGTCTTCTCGAGCTGTTACAGGGCGCGGATTCGGGGAAGGAGGCGGACCTGGCCAGTGGGCCCCACCGCGTCAGCGACCGAGCACCAGGCGAGCGCGTGGGTCGCGCGGGATTCTCGTTGGTGGCAAGTCGCGCGGGTCAGCGCCATCCTCGGCTTCAGTTGCGGCCGGCACGACGAGTGGTTGAGGACACAGCTGACAACGATGCCCCACGGAGCAGAGAAAGCCCAGGACGCGTGTGCTGGGGTGGTTCGCGACTGGATTATGGGTCCGGCTTGACAGTGAGTGGAGAGGTCATCAAGGACTGCTGGGCCGGCGCGGTGAAGAGGAAAAAATGAGGAGTTGGGCCAAAAGGTGCAGTTTTGGGCCCAAAGAGCAGGAATGCCTTATTCTTTTTCTTTTCTATCTATATTTTTTTTCACTTTGAGATATTTAATCCAAATTCCAATTCTCAATACGAATTTAAGATTCCCAATCTTAACATAATCATAATGTGGATAAAATATTATTATTTTTAATATTACTATTTATTCTCCTTCTATTTTCAAATTCTAGAAGTGATAAATGACTATTATAATTTCCTTTCTCATTTTCTGTTTTATAATTCGAGGTAATTTTTTTAAGTTGACACATTTATTTTGATAAAATACATCACAACAAAATCATTAGCTCAGGATGCACTTTTCTTTATTTATTTATGGGTTATTTGGCTGATTTAATACTATTAGTTGAATATGAGGAGGGAGAGCCCAATAGATTTTCAATGGTCTTCAAAAAATCTTCAAAACCCTATCATAAATGTATTTATCTCTTTACTTTTATTATTATTTTTTTTTCTTATACAAATTTTGGGCTTTACAAATCCTACCCCCCTTAAAAATAATCTCGTCCTCGAGATTTGAAGAAAAGGGATGCAACCAGTTTGGTTTAGGAATCAAAAGTTTTGTTTCATGTTTTTTTATAGTAGCTAGTAGATGATTTGGAAAATATAGACATATACGTCTAGCCATCTATTAGGTCAGATGAGGTACGATTATGGCAAGTATAGATAATAGGTTGTGGCAAGGAAGAGTATAATAAGGGAAGACTTCATCCTGAACTGTGGATCTTGATTCCGCTGGCGATTCAACTTGATCTTTGAAGTCTTGAGTTGATGCTTATCTTTCTTTGACGTGGTTGGTCTCCGTTGGCCTTTCATCTTGGAGTTGCCATCCGAGTTAAGGACATATGGTTAGGATATATGTGAGTAGGATGGATTGTATGGTGTAGGTAGGTTAGAATCTCTTGCTAGGTTAAAATTGAAGGGTTATGCATCTATCGGATGGTTAAGGTAGTTGCATATAGCTAAGTCGATCTGTCATTTTTAATTTAGTGCAGGGTGAACTAAGTTAAGACCTGTTCTATAGGAGTAGAGTCTAAACTATTTCATCAGTATTATCTAACATGTTTGATAAGTCACTTTAGATTAGATCAGATCTAGGTTAGATTGGTGTGACTAGTTTGACTAGATAAGATCTAATTAATTTACACTAGATCATGGTTGTTAAACTAGGGTGGATAAGTATGCTTATTAGGATAAGATGAAATAGAATCTTTTGAGATTAGTTAGATCTATTAAGATGAGATAAAATCTTTTTAAGATAAGATGAATCTATTAAGATAAGAGAGAATCTTATTAAGATAAGATAGATCTATGAGGCTTGATATATTCTAGTGGTGGCATTCTTAATTTGTACAATCATCTTATGATTTTTGTATTTATTTATATTTATGTCTATATGTATATGCAGATGTAATTATGGACATTACTCCACAATTCATCACACTCAATCAAAGATCCAAATCAGAAAAGTAACATAAGAACAAGCATTCAAGCCTATAGATAAAAAAATAGTTTTGTTTTTGTTCCTAAGATTATGTCTCCTAGTTTTGAAGTCACTTTAGGCACAGGATTTCAAAGTGTGAAATCCACATTTGTCTTTAGAAAGAAAAGGTAAGAATAATCAGAGTAAAGCGGAAATAGATGAGAAAAGATTGAGAAAAGTTTAGAAAAGAATCAGAGTAGCAAAGGTAAGTAGGTAATGGTTGTCCAGTTCTATCTAGGTTTCGTCCTACAGTCAACATTCCTCTGATACCACTTCTGTAACACCCGGGTTTTAGGGGTCCAAAGCCCGGGCGTAAACATAATCACCAGGTGTGCTGGGACCAAGTCTCACACATATGATGAATCATGGCACAGGATCGAATGTCACATCTTTACTATATAATCGGAGTTCTGTACAAAATAAATAAATAATTACATTATATGGAGACAACGGTCCAGCAACCCGAAGTTGACTGGGAGACGACGGCCTAGACCACTCACGAACTCATCACAGCATCCTCCATGCGCCTCATCCTGCGGTACCTGTTCTTGACCTGTGGGGGGGGGGTGTGAGACAGCAAGAGTGAGCTCACATACGTTCATCGCTCAACAAGTTGTGGGGAATAATGTGAATGAACTCGCCAAAGGTGGGAGTTCATGTGAAGTGTAAGGCTTACCAAAGAGGATGGTTAGAGCTGAGCATTGCTTTTAAAGTTGGTCAAAATTTTATTAGCAATTACTAAGTATAAGTAAATACCAACCCAATTAAATAGTAGAACAAAAGTAACAACCTCACCTGCGATGCAATGCATATGACAAATTGAGTTTAGGTTCCATAATTTAATCATGTGAGGGTCCGAGCTGCTCATGACCGTGAGCACGGCTAGTATACCAGTTTTACACTCTGCAGAGGTGGCGCATCTTTACCCACAAGTCATGTTACCCATCTGCCAAGGGATCGCGACTTCCCATACACCTCTACCGAGGAGGCGAGGCAGGGTAACACTACGAGGCCTTTACAAAGTTCCACTAGCTTCAGAAAACCCGCTACAGTTTATAGGAAGCTCCAATGCAGGAATCCCTTGCAGGACCGCCATCGCAGCAAAATCCTCCCGAGGGCCTCCCTACACTGACCACTCCCCTACTGCCCTTGCCCCTTTCGGGTAAGGTAGTCCTCCACTAGCTTTCCTAATTAATCAGCCAAGGGCGTCCCATTAAACCCTTGTGGTAGCACTGTTTTCCCGGGTGGTCGCTCCATGTTCCAATTAACATAATGATCTTATCATGAACAATGATAATAAACAGATGATAAAAGTGTGATCATGAATAATGTACCTTCATACCCAAAACCACATAAAGCACTAGCAAGTACTACCCAAAAAGTTCAGTGGTAAACAAGGTATAAAGATAGACAAACTAGGGTAACCTATTGGGTCCCATCAAAATTAACCTATGCAGATCATTATGATTAATCAGAACATGGCTGGGTAAAAAAAAGTGATCAAGGGCACAACTTGCCTGGCACTTGAGAATCCAGGTACCAACTTGCTTTTCAGATGACACGTGTCCTCGCTCTAGTCGTAGCAATACAAACAAACATTGTATAGGCAAAATTAACATTACACCAAGCATGTAAATAAAATACACAGTAATAATCTAGACATTAAAATAAGATCACAGGAACTGGAATCATTAAATTTGGGGTTATAGATTTTAAGTTATGGATTTTCTAAGATTTAATGTGCTTGAAATAGGATTAAATGATAAATAAATTTTCTAACAGAGTTCATATCAAAACAGTGACTCTAAGTGTTAGAGAATAATATTACAGAATTTTAGAAATTGAAATGGTTCAATTTGGAGTTCATATGTATTTTCTATGAATTATCAAAGTTCTAGCAATTATTTTGTATTAAAAAGTAATTTCTATAATTAAATAACTGAATTTAAAGAGCTATGGACTGGGCCTTAATAAATGGAAAACGCAGGGGCTACGGAGTAAAACTTATAAGATACAGCGCACAGTGATCTAGGACGGCGGGTTGATTTCACTAAAGTCCGAGGGTTCTTTAGAAAAATATCCAGGCCGAAGGGGTATCAGCCACCGTGAGCCATCCGATCGCCCATCAACCGACGGGATTAGATCCCTCCCTTATCCAAACCGGTACGCGCCCACAGCCCTAGGATCAAGAATCTACGGTGTCAATTTTATGGGGACAGATCTCCCATCACCCGCACGATCATCGATCTACGATTCACGTGCACTGACCCAAGCAGTTTCATCCGATCAAATCTGAGCCATTGCTGCCCAATCCGACGGTCATCGAGCAACCCGCCCAATCCACCTGTTGACCGTGGCGGCGCCGCCCCGCACGCTCGGCGGAGCACGCCGGCGAGGTTGCCAATCGGCTGTATCCGAACGCCAAATACGAATTGGACCGAGCTACACGTAAAGGAGGACTTGGCGAGCACGGTGTAGGGATCCATACCGAGTATTATGCGGCGCAGGGGGCTGTCTATGGAGGAGAGCGGGTCCGCGGCGACGACACAAGCGCCGATGAGCAATTGCCCCCGCCAGGGACGACGATACGGCACGACTAACCCACGCACGTACGCGGCACGCCCGCGCGTAGATCCGGTGACCCTCACTGGTCCCTGAGCCGCACCAATCGATGGAATATGCAGGCGGCGGCGGACCGAGCTTGGGCGAGAGCTTCAAGTTTTCTGAGCGCGAGGGATTCGTTGGGGTAGCTATGCCCGAGGACGGGCGGCGGCAGGTGTTCTTATACCCCCACAACCCCGCGAGAGTCGGTCCATTCATAACTAATTCCCGGCGGATACGGAGCTCAGGCGCAGTCTTCTCGAGCTGTTACAGGGCGCGGATTCGGGGAAGGAGGCGGACCTGGCCAGTGGGCCCCACCGCGTCAGCGACCGAGCACCAGGCGAGCGCGTGGGTCGCGCGGGATTCTCGTTGGTGGCAAGTCGCGCGGGTCAGCGCCATCCTCGGCTTCAGTTGCGGCCGGCACGGCGAGTGGTTGAGGACACAGCTGACAACGATGCCCCACGGAGCAGAGAAAGCCCAGGACGCGTGTGCTGGGGTGGTTGGCGACTGGATTATGGGTCCGGCTTGACAGTGAGTGGAGAGGTCATCAAGGACTGCTGGGCCGGCGCGGTGAAGAGGAAAAAATGAGGAGTTGGGCCATGTTGGGTCTATGCTTCGTCGCCGAAGGTCTTATAAAGAGAAGTGATCCTCGGATGAAGCTGTTCGTACAAGATAGCCGAAGGTGCCTCTTCGCAGAGCTTCGGCATTACAAACCGACTTAAAGATAGAATGACCTTTTAGTCCATAAAGGTCTGAGTCAACGTTGTAAGTTCTTATAAGGGGCATACTTGTAATTCCTCACAGGCTGCGTCCTGTGCCTATAAATAGTGAACAGTATTCCGTTACTGTTCACGCATTCTGATTTTTGCAATCGCATTTCTCGGAATACAACCTTTGTCAAGGCATAGGTATCATTGTATTTTATGATTCAATACATTAAGTGAATATTATATTATGCATCTGTGAATCATTTATCCATTCTTACCTTTTTTACTTTGCATTATTCTATAACGTTTATTGAAAGTTTATTACGAAGGTTCAACTTCGTAATAAGACGCTTATCAACCTTCGTCTAAGATCCATTATCCCAAAAGGTATAATGCTTCACGGACGAAGGACAAAATCATTTAACATTTTATGTTGCCTTGTTCTTAATTCATAGCATTTGAGAACAAGTCCCCAACATTGGCGCCCACCTCCGGTGAACTCACTTCCACTTTTTGAGCTGATGGCTTCGTTCAACAACCAAGCTGGAGTTACTTCGGACCCGAAGCTGGTGCTCCCGATCACAGGTGGCTCGTCCTCAGAGCCAGCTAACAAGAAGCAGAAGAAGGAAGCACAGAGAAGAGTACAGCATGTCGGGGTGCAAGGACCCTTCATCAAATCAAGATGGTCTCACATTCCTATTACCTTCTCTCAAGAGGACCTTCAGCTCAAAGATTACCCACACAACGATGCCATGGTTATCTCTTGTGTTATCAAAGGATTTCTGGTTCACAATGTCTTGGTCGATACAGGCAGTGCAGCTGACATCATATTTGCTAAAGCCTTCAGACAAATGCAAGAGCCAGAAGATAAGATTCATGATGCTACACATCCTCTTTGTGGCTTCGGAGGAAGACAGATTGTAGCACTGGGCAAGATCACCATGTCAGTCACCTTCGGATTCATCAACAACACTAGAACTGAGCAAGTTGTGTTTGACATTGTTGACATGGAATATCCTTACAATGCAATTATTGGTCGTGGTACTCTTAATGCCTTCGAAGCAATCCTTCATCCTGCCTATCTTTGCATGAAGATACCTTCGGATCAGGGACCCATTGCTATCCATGGAAGTCAAGAAGCTGCAAGAAGGGCCGAAGGCAATTGGACTGACTCAAAAGCAATCCATAACATAGATGGAGCTGAAGCTTGTGAACAGTACAAGTTCAGGAGGGAGAAAGCAGCTTCAGCAGACCAGCCGAAGCCTATGCTCTTATGTGAGGACATAGCAGAGCAGAAGGTGCTGTTAGGATCTCAGTTATCCGAAGAGCAAGAGAAAACCTTGATAAGGTTTTTGTTCAATAACAAGGATGTTTTTGCATGGTCAGCCAATGATCTTTGTGGAGTTAATAGAGATGTTATCGAGCACTCGCTCAATGTTGATCCATCCTTCAGACCCAGAAAGCAAAGGCTTCGGAAAATGTCAGATGATAAGGCCGAAGGTGCTCGTAACGAAGTCAAAAGACTCCTCAGTGCAGGAGTTATTAGAGAGGTGAAGTACCCAGAATGGCTGGCTAACACTGTTATGGTAAAAAAGGCCAATGGCAAGTGGCGAATGTGCATCGATTTTACAGATCTTAACAAGGCTTGTCCGAAGGATGAATTCCCTCTACCAAGGATAGACTCTTTAGTTGATGCAGCAGCTTCGTCAGAGCTCATGAGTCTGTTAGACTGCTATTCAGGCTATCACCAAATTTGGATGAAGAAGGAAGATGAGCCGGAGACTAGCTTCATCACTCCAAGTGGCACATATTGCTATCTTCGGATGCCTGAGGGGCTCAAAAACGCTGGAGGAAGTTTCAGCCGAATGACTGCGAAGGTTCTTCAATCTCAAATAGGCAAAAATGTGCTAACCTATGTTGATGACATCATTGTCAAAAGCACGAAGCAGGAAAATCATATTGCCGATTTGCAGGAGACCTTTGCCAGTTTCAGGCAAGCTGGTTTAAAGTTAAATCCAGAAAAATGTGTCTTCGGAGTGAAGAAGGGAAAATTTCTTGGATGCTTAGTTTCAACAAAGGGAATTGAAGCCAATCCAAGTAAAATTGAAGCTATACTTCGGATGGAGCCACCAACTACAAAGAAGGGGGCTCAAAGATTGACAGGAAGATTGGCATCTCTCAATAGATTCATATCTAGATCAGCAGAGAGAAATTTACCATTCTTCGAAGTGCTGAAGTCGGCCGAAGTCTTTCAATGGGGCTCAATCCAGCAGAAGGCTTTCGAAGAACTGAAACAGTATTTGATAGATCTAACAACACTGACTCCACCAATGCCAGGGGCTCCTTTATTATTATATGTGGCAGCTTCGCACTCAGCGGTAAGTGCAGCGCTTGTCCAAGAGAAGCTTGATGGTCAAGTCAGAAGGCAGGCCCCAATATATTTTGTTTCCGAAGTCCTTAGTTTATCAAAGAAAAATTATACAGAGTTGGAGAAGATACTGTATGCTGTCTTGATGGCCTCCAGGAAGCTTCGGCACTATTTCCAAGCTTACAACATAATTGTTCCTTCTTCGCAACCTCTGAAGGATATTATGAGGAACCGAGAAGCTACTGGAAGGATTGGAAAATGGGCTGCAGAGCTCAATGAATTTTGTATTGAATATGTTCATAGATCTTCGATTCAGTCACAGGCACTGGCAGACTTTATTGCTGATTGGACGCCAGGGGCTCAGGAGGAGGAAACAAATAAAGACAACGAAGCCTGGACAGTGTTTTGTGATGGATCTTGGGGAACCTTCGGAGCAGGAGCGGCTGCTGTGTTGGTTTCACCTTCGAAAGTCAAAACTTGTTATGCAGCAAAGCTTGATTTTAATTGCACAAACAACATTGCTGAGTACGAAGCATTGATTCTAGGTCTTCGAAAGTTAAAAGCAATGGGAATCAGAAGAGCCATACTTAAAACTGATTCCCAGGTTGTTTCGGGTCATGTTGACAAAAGTTGCAAGGCTAAGGATCCGAAGCTTGAAAAATATCTGGATATGGTTCGAAGAGTTGAAGCTTCCTTCGAAGGGTTTTCTGTTAAAAATATCCCTAGAGGACAAAATGAGCATGCTGATTTGCTAGCTAAGTCAGCAGCACAGGGGCTGCCTTTACCTTCGGATGTATTTTTCGAAACAATAAAAGCACCTTCGGTGGAACTTCTTGAAAGAGCAGTTCTTAATATATCTCCTGTTTTTAGCGAAGATTGGAGAACCGAGATCATCTCTTACCTTCAGGGTAAGTTTCTTTCAGATGACGAAGCTTATAACAAGAGGATAGAAGCAAGAGCTCGCCCATATGTCATGATAGAAGGGGAGTTGTATAAACATGGAGTTTGTGCTCCGCTGCTTAAATGCTTATCTAGAACCGAAGGTATAGAGTTAATGAAAGAAATACATGCAGGCCTGTGTGGATCTCACATTGGATCTAGGCCGTTACTCGGAAAAATTTTCCGTCAAGGGTTTTATTGGCCGAAGGCAGCTTCAGATGCAGCAGAATTGGTTCAAAAGTGCGAAGGTTGTCAGAAATGTGCAAGAGATCAAAAACAACCTTCGTCCTTGACACAGCTCATACAACCCACTTGGCCATTGCAAAGGTGGGGCCTTGACTTGTTAGGTCCGTTACCACCAGCCCAAGGGAACCTGAGATATGTTGTGGTAGCTGTGGAATATTTTTCTAAATGGATTGAGGCGAAGCCTTTAGCCACAATAACTTCGGCTACCATCCAAAAATTTTTCTGGCAGAATATTGTTTGTCGTTTTGGGGTGCCAAAGGCTATCACTGTGGACAATGGAACACAGTTTGACTCCGAAGCTTTCAGGGATTTCTGTGACCAAATTGGTACGAAGATCCATTTCGCATCAGTCAGGCACCCGGAATCAAATGGACTCGTTGAAAGAGCCAACGGCATTATAATGACAGGAATAATGAAGCTAATCTTCAATCAACCTAGAGGAAAATGGCCAGATCAGCTAACCAAAGTGGTGTGGAGCCACAACACGACAACATCAAGATCTACAGGCTTCACTCCATTCAAGTTGTTATTCGGTGACGAAGCAATAACTCCAGAAGAAGCTAAAGCCGGATCAATAAGGATAGTAGCTTCGGCAGAATCAGATTCCGAAGCTGCTTATTCTATAGAAAAAGATGCTTTAGAAGGGATCAGACTGCAAGCCGTGGAGAATATTAATAAATATCAAGCTGAAACAGTCAAATGGCGGGATAGAAAGGTTCGGCTAAAAAATATTGAGCCAGGGCACTTGGTGCTTCGGAGGGTGGCCAACCCGGAAACAGTGGGCAAATTGCAGTTGAAATGGGACGGGCCTTTCTTAGTAGCATCTTCGTCAAGGCCCGGTTCATACAGATTGAAAGATATGGACGGCAATGACATTCCTAGATCTTGGAATGCGGATGAGCTTCGGCGATATTATGTATAATTCGATGTAATTTTTCATATTTTTTATTTTTTCTTTCATGGCACCCTTTTCCTTTCCAAAGGGGGAGAAAGGTTTTTAATGGGGCCAGCATATGTAATTTCCTTTTCTAGTCTTATAAGAGTAAAATCCCCCAAAGAATGTAAATGTAAAAGCTGAGAGCGCACCATCGAGTGCCAAAAAAGTAAAAACGAAGAAGCTCCAAAGACGTTCCTAAGGGAATGCAGAGCTTATACCGCCTAAGTAAAAGGCGAAGAAGCTCCAAAGACGTTCCTAAGGGAATGCAGAGCTTACAGCGAAAAGTCAACGCTGATTCCGCCAAAAGTAAAGGCGAAGAAGCTCCAAAGACGTTCCTAAGGGAATGCAGAGCTTATACCGCCTAAGTAAAAGGCGAAGAAGCTCCAAAGTCGTTCCTAAGGGAATGCAGAGCTGAGGTGTGAATGTTTTTAAGAAAATAATGGCTATGAGTATGGCTTCGGATACGTGTTTGGCCATTCATTTGCACATCACATTACATCATAGCATTTGCATTCATAAACATTCATCTAGGCATATGTAGGATAATCATCTTCATCGCATAAAATGGTTGCTTCGGCAAGAAGAGAAAAAAGAAAGGGAAAAATTTCTACGAAGGAGAGCTTCGGAAAAAAGGAAAATGTTGTTTTCTATGCTTCGTTGCGTACGAAAAGAAGGGAAGGTGTTTTTTCGCCTTCGGCTCAAAAAAGAAAATTTCGTCCACATCGAAGCATTTATCATACATCAGTGAAAGGTTAAGGATATATTACAAGGTATGAACAGCATACATTAAAAACAAGTTTTTGTTTACATTTATAAAAGTTATCTCAAAAAGTTTTTCAAGTATTGTCTGCAGTCTACTATCTAAATCTCCAAGGAGCTTCGGCTTCGGCGTTATTTTTGATCATCAGCTTCGGCTTCGTCATTCTACATGAATAAGGTCGTTGGAAGTCAGAATCAAGTTTACAAGAAAAGGTAAGCACAAGGTATGATTTCTTACTGGATCAAGGTGGCTACGAGCTTCGTCTCCAGCTTTCTCTCGACCACCTTTTGTCCATATCATTTTTATGAATCGATTTGAGATGCTTCGGGCGAGATCAGGGATGTCATCCAGGATTGATGGTGACAAAGTGAAATTTGGCCTGTTGACAATTCTCCCATGATCACAGCCAGCCTTCAGGAATGCTGCAGCTGTCCCTCGAGAAGCTACCCAGGCACAGAAGTCACCATGCCCAGCTATGACTTCGACGAGCTCGTCAATCTCCCCCTCAATGTGTTCGAAGGTTTTTGGCAGATCTTCAGCTGATGGGGTAAATTTTTCGCTGCTGGCTCCAACTGAGTGAAAAATCTTTCTTAGTCGTTGAATACAATTATTGCTAAATTCAAGGCATTTTTCTTGAAGATTTGTCAGTAGTTTTCTCAAATCCGAATTTTGCTGAGCTTCGGCTTCAAGTTTTGCCTTGAGATCTTGTTTTTCTTGTTCGAACTGCTCAGACTGGCGGAGAAGCTTCGTGTTCAGTTCTGATATTTTTGCTTCAGCTTCCGCCAGTAAACCTTCGGCTGCCTGGAGCTCAAAGTTCTTTTTCTCAAAAGCATCTGATTGCTCTTTTATTTTGTTTTCCAAATTTCCAATTATAACTTCATGCTTTTTATCTTCAAGATCTTGCTGCATTTGCAAGGCTTTGCTCAATAGCATACTCTACATAAACATAACCTTCGTCAGACATGTTTTTATTAGAAGTAATAAAAGTTAAGGGACAAGTCATTCACCTTGAAGTTGGAGTAAAATAAACTACCAACGACGTGTTGTCGTCGGTAACGGCTGATGTCCGTCTCTAGCTTCGGGAATCCAATATTCCTGGACAGAGTGCTGATGATTTTGGCCCCTGTTTGGTCTCGAATACACTCTAATTTCTCATCATCAACACCTCCGAAGAGGAGTGCCCCAGGTTTGTATCCACAGGATTGGGCATACTCTTTAAGCTCTTCTATTTCAGCTTTTGTTAAATGTTCTCCAATTAAGTTTTGGAATGTAAAGGCTTTGTTTTCCGAAGTTTCATCAGCAATTTCTTTTCCTTTCTTTGACGCTGCGGTCACGGCCTCTTCGGCAGCAGTGGTAGCTTCTTCTGCAGCCATGTTTAGTAACATTTGGTCAATATGTTCAATTGTGCTTTCCAAATTCAAATCTTCAGCTGAGGTAACTTCGGCGGCTGCGGCCTCCGAAGGTGCAATTTCAATATCTGCCCCCTCTGCTGCTGCTCGTGTTTTTTGGGCCGAAGCTCTTGGTGGTGTTTTATCAATTACATCTGTTACGGTAATAATTCTTTGTTTCTTCCCCTTGATTGTTTTCCTCGATTTCTCAGGCTCCTTGTCCTTCTGAAAAAACTTAGTCAGTTGAGGACCCAGTGGGCTTAGCTTCGCAGGTAAGGATTCAGTCATTACCTTCAGAATTTCTTCAACAACAGCAGCAGAAGGTGATGCGGGGGTTTCTTTTGCTTCGGATATTTGTTGCTTCGGAGAAGAAGTTTTCTTTTTCTTTGGAATTTTCTTCTTTACTGGCTCTTTTTCACCTTCATCTAAGGCTTCAGTTGCCCTTTTTCTCTTTTGGCCTCCGGCACCTTTGTTCAGATCTTCGTAGTCTGGGTATTCGAAACCCAAGGCGTCCAACACTCGATTTAGCCTTCGTTTCGGACGGGTGCCGAAGGCTGCGGTCATCAATTGATCTTCCTTTTTTGAATAATTGCCAAGTATCTCGTTGCACATCACTTCAATCGTATCCAGCCACTCTTGGCAAGGAGCTTTAAAGTATTTTTTAAATTTGAAGTAGTAAGGCAAACGTACAAGTTCACCTTTTTTCTTTTCCCCCTTCAGCTTCGGCATTTCCCACTCTTTTACACTAGGAAAAACTTGGAAAGCCAAGAACTCCTGAACCAGGTCTCTTGTACTAATATGCTCTGCAACAATTCTGAATTCATCCATTGCTTTTTGTGTGGTACCGTCTACTGACATGTTGCAGAGAGGCCGGGTTTCTCCGAAGATTAGTTCGAGTGGACTTTGCACGAGTTTTTCCTTGTCATCATCAACCTTAACATAGAACCATTCTGATTTCCACCCAGCTGCCCATTTGCTTCGGTAGCTGATCACAGGATACTTCGTAGTTTTCCGATAAGCAAAATTATAACAACCAAAGTTCTCATGTAAACCATCCTTTCTAGCCTTTGTCTGATAGTGCAGTTCGTGAACTCGGCAGAAGCTGTCAGCAAATGGTTCCATCGCCTGGCTTCGGAGTGCCCAGATATAAACATTAAGCCTAACGATAGCGTTAGGAGTTAGTTGGTGAAAATAGATTCCAAAATTTTTCAATATCTCTGCAATAATCCCATGGAGGGGGAATCTTAATCCAGCTTTTAGGAAGCTCTTAAAAATAACAATCTCATCTTTCTCCGGCTTCGGGGTAGTCTCTTCTCCCCCGAAGCGTAATAGCTTCTTTTGATTTTCAGTAAAATAGCCTGATTTTACCATCTTGGACAGAGCAGCCTTCGAAACAGTAGATTTCCCGAAGTCCAAATGACTGGGTTTGCTTGGCGTGGCAAGGTGATAATCATCTTCGGGGTCAGTTTCCCCAGCATCTTCTCCTTCTGCTTCAGCAATAGCTTGTTCCGCATCATCATCAGGAATCTTCTCCGAAGTCACTAACCCGGATCGCTGCATGGCTTCGGAGATAGGGACAGTCTCCGAAGCTTCAGTTTCGTCCCCCTCACGCTCAACCCTAGCTGTAGAGCGAACTCTGGCCATTTAATTATGAACTTGTGAAACTTTAATACTTTTTTCTCCGAAGCAGGCTTCAAGATGGAGCTTCGTGCAAATCTGACAAACAAGCTTCGGCGATGGTTAAAAATTTTGGCAGCAAAACAGTGCAAATAGCAGTAAATGCTGTGGTAACTTCACACCTACTCGTCTGTTTATATAGTGCCGCAGGTAAGAAGGTGAAGCGTCAGGAGTTTTACACCAGGCGGACACTCGCTCGCACTCGCTGTACGGTGGACCGCAGTGACCGAACAGTAGCTCTGCAAGGTGGGGCCGCTGCGCGCAGGGAAATCGAATCGTTTCTCGACAACGAGCTCAGGGAAGGTGTTTTTTGAGACCTTCGGCGCTCTGAAGCTTAAGAAATTTTTTTTTCACGGATCAAGCTCGTTACGAAAAACGATCTAGCACCGCGAAAGGGGCTACTGTTGGGTCTATGCTTCGTCGCCGAAGGTCTTATAAAGAGAAGTGATCCTCGGATGAAGCTGTTCGTACAAGATAGCCGAAGGTGCCTCTTCGCAGAGCTTCGGCATTACAAACCGACTTAAAGATAGAATGACCTTTTAGTCCATAAAGGTCTGAGTCAACGTTGTAAGTTCTTATAAGGGGCATACTTGTAATTCCTCACAGGCTGCGTCCTGTGCCTATAAATAGTGAACAGTATTCCGTTACTGTTCACGCATTCTGATTTTTGCAATCGCATTTCTCGGAATACAACCTTTGTCAAGGCATAGGTATCATTGTATTTTATGATTCAATACATTAAGTGAATATTATATTATGCATCTGTGAATCATTTATCCATTCTTACCTTTTTTACTTTGCATTATTCTATAACGTTTATTGAAAGTTTATTACGAAGGTTCAACTTCGTAATAAGACGCTTATCAACCTTCGTCTAAGATCCATTATCCCAAAAGGTATAATGCTTCACGGACGAAGGACAAAATCATTTAACATTTTATGTTGCCTTGTTCTTAATTCATAGCATTTGAGAACAAGTCCCCAACAGGCCAAAAGGTGCAGTTTTGGGCCCAAAGAGCAGGAATGCCTTATTCTTTTTCTTTTCTATCTATATTTTTTTTCACTTTGAGATATTTAATCCAAATTCCAATTCTCAATACGAATTTAAGATTCCCAATCTTAACATAATCATAATGTGGATAAAATATTATTATTTTTAATATTACTATTTATTCTCCTTCTATTTTCAAATTCTAGAAGTGATAAATGACTATTATAATTTCCTTTCTCATTTTCTGTTTTATAATTCGAGGTAATTTTTTTAAGTTGACACATTTATTTTGATAAAATACATCACAACAAAATCATTAGCTCAGGATGCACTTTTCTTTATTTATTTATGGGTTATTTGGCTGATTTAATACTATTAGTTGAATATGAGGAGGGAGAGCCCAATAGATTTTCAATGGTCTTCAAAAAATCTTCAAAACCCTATCATAAATGTATTTATCTCTTTACTTTTATTATTATTTTTTTTCTTATACAAATTTTGGGCTTTACATAGGGTTCCTAGTTTCTCGCGGGATTTGTTGCCTAAAACCGCGGGATTAACTCGGGAAACAGTTGGAAACGGATCCAGACCTCCCCCTTTATATAGATGAAGGGCTACGGCCGATTGAACCCCCAACAATCGAACAAATCAAGTCTATTTCTCGTTTTTACCTTACGCATTAGGAATAGTTCTAGTCTAGTTCTAGTTTAGCCTCTCAATCTCCAAATTCTCCGCCTCTCTTCGACTCTACGTCGATTAGAAGAGTCTAGGTCGGCCTGCCGAGCCTAGACAACACCTAGGATCTCTTCTCCCCGACGGGGTCCCTCCCGGGAGCGAGATCCAGGCGCCGCCGGCGACCTTCGCCGCCCCCTGCGCACGCGCGGACCGTCCGGCCGTCAGGCAGGGAACCTTTGCCCCTGCTCCAGGTCGCGGACCGTCCGCGCCTGTGCAGAGAGCACCGCCGTCGGTTCTTGTTGAGTGTTTGGCGCCCGAAAAAGGTGTCAACACGTAGCTTTGCTTCTCGTGATCCCCCCAACGAGCGAGGCACGACCTTTTTATAAGCGAAACGGCTCGGTCGCATTCGTCTCCGGAACCTCCAGAACCAAACGCCCCCCACACCCCGCGCACACGCTAGCTCTCCCCGCGCCGCTGGTCGCCCGCGAGCGGAGGGAATCGTTTCACCGGGAGTTCGTTCCTCCCTGGTGTTCCCTTGCTGCAAGTTGGTCTAACCGTCTAACCGTCCACGGATTGTCTTTTTTAAGAGGCTTTTCTGTTGCGCCGCGCTCCCTTGCTGCGGGCGGCCGCCGGCCGGCACACTGCACTGCTGGGGATTTCGGCTGCGCGCATCTTCGCAACGGTTGCCTCGGTCGGGTCGGGGCATGGACGCGTCGAGCGAGAGCTGTGGCGGTGGCGCGGGGGGCGGTCGTGGAGGCAGGAGGTGGAAGGGCAAAGGCGCCACGCCCATCCAGCCGCGGCGGCAGCTGGCACCGGTCATGGAGGACGCGTCGGCGGCACTGCTGCGCCCGCTCAAGAAGATCGGACGGGCGCCGGACCGCTTCCAGCGGTCCGCTTCGTCGCTGTCGACGTCGACGTCTTCGTCGGCCCCGCCTTCGCCTCGCGCCACCTCGCCGGCGCCGCACTCCGCCAGCGTGTCACAGCCGGCTTCGCCGCAGGTTCAAGCGCCTATGCAGCGCCAGCAGCAGATCATATCGTTCGGCCCGCCGACTCAGTACCAGACGCCGTTCTTGCTGCCGGAGGGCGCGCAACAGCAGCAGCATCTTCTGCGGTACTGGAGCGAGGCGCTGAACCTGAGCCCGCGCGGCGGCCAGCAGGTCGCGGGCGTGCTGCCTTCGCGGTACCAGCACCTGCTGCGGGCTCCGCCGCCTCCGCTTCAGAAGCTGTACCGTGGCGTGCGGCAACGGCACTGGGGGAAGTGGGTGGCCGAGATCAGGCTGCCGCGGGACCGCACGCGGCTCTGGCTCGGCACGTTCGACTCCGCCGAGGACGCCGCCATGGCGTACGATCGCGAGGCGTTCAAGCTCCGCGGCGAGAACGCACGGCTCAACTTCCCGGACCGGTTCTTCGGGAAGGGCCACGCCGGGGGGAGCGGCCGCACCGGCGCCACATCCGCGTCGGGCTCCACATCGTCGTCGTCAACTCCACAGACTCCTGGCGAGCAAAACACGCAGCAAGCGCCGCCGGACGCGGAAGGATCGTCGGACAAGCGGCCTCAGCCTCCGGTTGCGACATCGTCGCAGCTACAAGGCGGCTCTGGTGAGACGACCTTGCCAGACTCCGATCAAATGATTCACTCACCGGAGGCTCCTGGCAGCGAGTGGGGTTCGGCCGACGAGGCATGGCTCAACGTGTGGGGCCCAGGAAGCTCCTTCTGGGACTACGACATTGAGAGCACCCGCGGCCTCTTTCACCATCACGGGCGCTTCGACGGTGATGAGACCGGCATAAACACAGCGACAACTGCGGCGGCAACCGGGGCGGGCATGTCATGCGATCATGTCCCGGTAACACCTGCTTCTTCTTCTTCCTCCCCTCTGCACTCACAGTCTCCTCCTTCACCCACCTTCATGGACTAAGCAGCACATCCAATGATCCAAGTACCTAGCTGATCTTATTCTTTTTCTTGTACCTCGATTACTTGCAGAAACAGCACTAGTTAGTAGGATAGAGATGCACGCAGGTTTCAGGTTTTTTGGACAACTTGCGGCATCACACAGATTCATTTCGCATCAGCATTGAAGAACCATCCGACCATGTGCCCTTTCTTCAATTCATCAAATACTTCTTCTGAAATTCACCAGGAAATCATGCTCTAGGCTGCGATATTTTGGTCAGCTACTAGGGCAACCGTAATTTCTCACCCATTATCTGCAACAGCATCCTCAATAGACGACTCATAAGTGTTTTAGATATTCCCTATACTCTTCAGTGTGTTCTTCAGTTTGCTGCAACATTGCTATCCTCACTATTTCCTGCGAGATGGCTTCGTCACTAATTTAGCTATGGGTTCCTACTTCCACAGTGTTTGAAAAAAAAGAAGTTGATCAGTTTATATATGTACGTTGTACTATATATGATTTATTTCCTGTAATCTTACCTTTCATACACAGTTTAGGGTTTTCAACCATGCATTGCTTTGAAATGTCAGGCATCAAATTGTGCGTGCATCCAAGTTTTGTGATTACTTCAGAATTCTTACATGTGGAATTTTCTCTAATCACAAATATAAGTCTACATATGTATTTATGTCCTCTAATTAAGTCATGAATTTTAACCTTTAACTAGCAATACCAAGAAAAAATGATCTCAAACCACAAGAATTACTACAACAACTAATGGTACTGATGATCAATCAAACCTAAAATTGTAGTTATGATTAGAGAAAATAGCCTTAAGAGTTCAAATACTTTAAGTGCATAATAGACATTTTATATGTCCGAGTAGTTCATTCCAACATGAACATGCCACTATAGGAAACCAGTCAACTTTCGTAGGCCAAATACCGCAAAAAACAAGTCTTTCCAGTTAAAACAGCTTATTTTCGGTGGTTTTGGTGAAAGTAACGTTTTTTTCTTATGACCTCACCAATGGTCTATTCCAAGCTTAGTTAAAACAAGTCTTTCCAGGTATAATTAGCCTCATCATAATCCATCATATGACCTCACCAATGGTCTATTCCAAGCTTGAAGGAACTAAATTGTAGCGACCTTCAATGCGATATTTGCACAATGCTAGGTATAATATGCTCCCTCTCTCTCTCTGCTTTGGCTCTGACCAATGAGACTTAGGTCTATACTCACTGAAATGTCACTTCCAATATCCAAAATACAAATGATGATAGATTATTAATTACGGAGAGATAAATAGAAGGTTTTAGAGAAACAAAGATGCACTTAATTCGTTCTTATTACCACTGAAACAAAACCAAACCCCTAGGTGCAATGATACTTGGATCTTCGCTGCTACACAAAGGAGGTGTCAGAGGTAAACTCCAGCCATGTGGTAAAATGCACCTGCATAATCCTATGAACGAGGGGGTTGTCCAAGGTTAACGAGATGCAAAAACACAAGAACACACGAGGGTTTAAAGAGAGTTATATTGCTGAGGACTTGAGTGATTGAGTTAGAACGAGCTTGTCCCTTGTATCGCATGTGCCCACCCTTTTATAATCTAAGGGAGACACATACAAGGGTGCTCAGTCCCGACAGGTGCGCCCAATGATCTAGCATTAAATATATACGACATAGAGTAGTAAATGATGCGGTGGACGCAGATTTTCTCTCTCGGCCGTTGTGTGGATCTTCTGACCGGGCGTGCTTCTACCCCGTTTGTCGGCCCGAGTCCACCACGGAGTGGAGTCCGGTACGCTGATGTATGTATAGGGCCCAGCATTGCTGACGCGCGGTAGAGTTAATGGTGAATGTCCCCATGTTGTCACCTCTGGCCCGTCATAGTGCCTACGCGCGCACCAGGGAGCCGGCCGATGGCCGAGCCAATCCATGCAACGACCCACCCTAGGCCGAGCCCATAGCAGCAGCACCCTGCGCGCACGTCTCCGCAGCAGTGCACCTCGCCTCCGCGACACGCACGCATGCGAAAATTGCCCGATCTATCATGTCTACCCTCTCTCTCTCCTCTTGTCTACCCCTGTGTGCGCGCATACGCAACTCCTCGCCTCGCCGTTGCCAGTGCATTGCGCGTCGCGTCGTCGTGCTATGATCGTTGCGTGCTCTTGCTTGTTCGCGCACACCGTAGTAGTTGTCGTTCGCGTGTGCTGTTCGCGTGCGTCGCCGCGCGTTATGTTACGTATGTCGCGCCCGCTGTCCGCTCGTTGTTTTATGTGTGTCGCATGCACCGTTTTCGCATGTCGCGCGCTTTGCCGTGTGTCGTTAATTTTCATCGCTTAGAATCACTCATGTTAATTAACGAATTACTTATTTTAACCAACAATTATCAGAGTAGCAAATTAATCGAAACTGAGTGGTAGTTTTTATTTTGTATATGATAAATGTCTGTTACTATGACTACGTCGAATTAAATGTTATAGTTCATATTCGCTTAGCATAAACACGATACATCTCGACCGTAGCTTCGACTGTCGCTTTTCCTTTGATTTTCTCGTGTGACCGCAAATGTGAGCTCTATGTCACGTTGCATATTTAAACGACCTGCTCTCTTGTATAGTGTATTGTTCTTTTCTGTTTCAAGTATAATGAATGTATGTTTGCAATCGCATAGATAATTATCCGTTGGCGGAGTCTGAAGGAGTTGCAGGACAAGACCATGAGTAGCAACTGTTTTGTGAAGGCAAGTGTCATCTGACCTACTTATGTCCTATTCACTTGACAATTCATTTTCCCGCATAACATAATTAACCTATGAACTCATTAGCTTGCTATTTATCATGTCCTTGTTATCTTTTTTGGTTAGGATGTTTAGGATTAGCTTTATGCTACCACTCTACTTTAATTAATGAACGTGATGAGATACATTCATGACATGACGATTTTATTTTGGACATGATTATGAACTTGTAACACTTAAGGAGGCTCAGGCTGTTTCCCGAGCACTTCTCTGTAAGGACCGGTTCGTTTGATGACCACCCGGGAAAACAATGCAACCACCAACCATGAGGGTGAAGTGGGCACCCTTATTAGCTAACTAATTGGAGGAACTGGAGGTGTAATTGCTTCACTGTCTTGTCGTCAATGGGGTCCTCGGCACAATACAAGCTAGGTGCCGAGGTTCTTTCATTTTGCTTTTTGTTATTCACCCCTTGCGAGGAGAAGCATTGTTTTTTTATCAAACCTAGAGAAACCTAAAGGGCGTCTATACCTTTAGGGAATCTTTGTAAATGCTACGTAGTGAAACCTTGCTGACTCGCCTTGGAAGTGTTTAAGGGTCTGTACAACCTAAGGCAAAACAGGATCACGGCTCATGGGTAAAGTGTGTGACTTCTGCATAGGGTTATAAACTCATATATCGGTCGTGCTCATGGTTATGAGCGGCCTTGGGAGCTCTTTTAATTAGAGATACTCTGGATACATTTATGATGATGGCTCTAATGATGGCGACTCTGATTATGAATTTTGGTATTTCCTCTATGAGGAGGTACACCTTGGGATAATAACTTAGGATTACAATAAAACTTGGCTTACATTAATGATTAAAATTTGACAAAGTAAAAGCATCCTGCTATCAGTTTAACTCCACATAAAGGTAGTCCACTTCAACTAAACAGGGCATTTGTTGAGTACGTTAATGTGTACTCACCCTTGCTTTTACACAAAAAACCAGGTTGTCCCCATTGTAACCACTGCTCAGGAGAAGACGAAGATAACATAGAGGACTTCTAGGAGTTCTAAGACTTTGAGTTCTAGATTTAGAATAGTGTGATCTCCCAGTCAGTTGCTTGTGGGAGGCCCTTGTCTTACTACGTTCCATATTAGCAATTTGATACTTGTTAAGTTGATGACTATGTGGATGTCTTTGATATCAAGTTGTAATAAGTTTAATACATCTTTATGTTATTATTCGAGTATTGTGCATTGATGTTCATTTATGTAATCGTTGTGTACGTGAGTTCTGATCCTAGCACGTATATGGTTCGCTATTTTTGCATCGAAGAACCCCTTCATCTTCTTTGGTTTCATATTCAAACATGTACTCTTCATCTTTGGGTTCATTATAGGTGGTCGAGATGTCTTCAACCACCTGAATGGGGGTGGTTGTTAAGACATTTTCCTAGTACAATGCCCTAAATCAAAGTTGAAGGTAAAGAAGCTTTAGACCCATAAAGGGCGAAGGAAATGATAAGATGAAGGAGTTTGGAAAAGGCACGAAAAGCCAAAAGTGATCAGAAGCTTTGGATGAGATAAAGTATGTAGCCGAAGCTTCTGCGAATTTAGAGTCGTTCATCAATGGAGGAAGGCGGAGGAGGTCTCCATGGAGAAGAAAAGTCATATGTGGCATGTCAAGAATGTAAAATGATGAAATTGTACGCCCTCTAGCACTAAGGGCTATTATGTAATAGAGAGGGCAATGTAATACTTTTATTCGAAGGTATATATATATATATATATATATATATATATATATATATATATATATATATATTGATGCGATCCTATAAATAGATGAAAAGTGACAATGTTACAAAGACCGACCATTTGCAATCTTGCGCATGTAGCATCTTGTCATTGATAGATCTCCAAAGGTATAATGAACCCAAGACTATTTTATGCATTGATGTCTCCACTTTTTACTTATTTGCCGAAGTTATATTTAATTGTAATTGATACGGATGGAAAAAAGAAATAATCACCCGTATTATGCTTTATTCAAAGGGATTATATTTTATAATTTAGCAGCATGAATGGTCTTATGATGATTGAAAGGGAAATGTGCCCTTGGGCCATTTCTAAGTATTTTGGTGATTTAGTGTCCAACACAGTTGCCTAAGTGTTAAATGGTGGACAAAGTACAAACCAAGTATAAAGGTATGTTTCTCAGACTTAGTACATTGTTTTAGAGACTAATGTATTGTGTCTAAGTGCTGGAAATAGGAAAAATCAAGTTGGAATTAAAAGATGGCTTTGTTCAGCCAAAGTCAGCTCTGTCTGGGTGCACTGGACTGTCCGGTGGTGCACCGGACAGTGTTCGGTGCGCCAGGCTGGCTCAGGCGAACTTGCTGCTCTCGGGAAGTGATTAACGGCGTACGACTAAAATTCACCGGACTGTCCGGTGTGCACCGGACTGTCCGGTGAGCCAATTGTCGGCCGGGCCAACGGTCGGCCACGCGATCCGCGCGGGACACGTGGCCGAGCCAACGGTCGGGAGGGGAGCACCGGACTGTCCGGTGTGCACCGGACAGTGTCCGGTGCGCCAACGGCTCCAAAGCGCCAACGGTTGGCTTCGCCAAATAAGGAAGGAGATCCGCACCTGTCGGCGTTCCGAGACCGGGGGGTCCCTGAGCCGACGAGTGAATGTCGCCGCGTGCCCCAGCCCAGATGGGTCGAGCGCGAGGGCGAGCGCGAAGGGGGAAAAGCGAGGCGGCCGGAGACCGGCGCGAGAGAGGTGGGAATCCCGCGGCCTTCGTGTTCGTCCCGCGCCCAGGTCGGGTGCGCTTGCAGGGGGGTTACAAGCGTCCACGCGGGAGAGGGAGCGAGCGACTTCAAGCGAGCGCCTGTCTCGTCCTCGTCCCCGCGCGGCCAACCCTCTCTAAGAGGGCCCTGGTCCTTCCTTTTATAGGCGTAAGGAGAGGATCCAGGTGTACAATGGGGGGTGTAGCAGAGTGCTACGTGTCTAGCGGAGGAGAGCTAGCGCCCTAAGTACATGCCGTTGTGGCAGCCGGAGAGATTTTGGCGCCCAGCTGGTGTGATGTCGTGGCCGTCGGAGGAGCGATGGAGCCTGGCGGAGGGACAGCTGTCAGAGCGGTTGAGTCCTTGCTGACGTCCTCTTGCTTCCGTAAGGGGGCTGAGAGCCGCCGTCGTCACAGAGTATGCGGGGCGCCATCATTGCCTATCTGGCGGAGCGAGCCAGATGGGACGCCGGTCTTGTTCCCTGCGGCCCGAGTCAGCTCGGGGTAGGGTGATGATGGCACCTCCTGTTGACGTGGCTGGTCTGCGCCCTAGGTTGGGCGATGTGGAAGCTCCTCCGAAGCCGAGGTTGAGTCTGTCTTTCGTGGCCGAGGTCGAGTCCGAGCCCCTGGGTCGGGCGAGGCGGAGGCCGCCGGCTGAGGCCAGGGCGGAGTCCGAGCCCTGGGGTCGGGCGGAGCGGAGTTCACCGTCTTCTGGGGCTGAGCCCAAGTCCGAGCCCTGGGTCGGGCGGAGCGGAGTTCGCCGTCTTCCGGGACTGAGCCCAAGTCCGAGCCCTGGGTCGGGCGGAGCGGAGTTTGCCGTCTTCCGGGACTTAGCCCGAGTCCGAGCCCTGGGTCGGGCGGAGCGGAGTTCGCCGTCTTCCGGGACTTAGCCCGAGTCCGAGCCCTGGGTCGGGCGGAGCGGAGCTTCCTAGGGTGCCTTCGGCCGGGCCTGACTGCCTGTCAGTCTCACTCTGTCAAGTGGCACCGCAGTCGGAGTGGCGCAGGCGGCGCTGTCCTTCTGTCAGGCCGGTCAGTCGAGCTGCGAAGTGACAACGGTCACTTCGGCTCTGCCGGCTGGGGGGCGCGCGTCAGGATAAAGGTGTCAGACCACCTTTGCATTAAATGCTACTGCGATTTGGTCGGTCGGTGCGGCGATTTGGTCAGGGTTACTTCTTGGCGAAGACAGGGCCTCGGGCGAGCCGGAAATATGTTCGCCGCTGGAGGGGGGGCCTCGGGCGAGACGGAAATCCTCAGGGGTCGGCTGCCCTTGTCCGAGGCTAGGCTCGGGCGAGGCGTGATCGAGTCCCTCGAATGGACTGATCCCTGACTTAATCGCACCCATCAGACCTTTGCAGCTTTATGCTGATGGGGGTTACCAGCTGAGAATTAGGAGCCTTGAGGGTACCCCTAATTATGGTCCCCGACAGTAGCCCCCGAGCCTCAAAGGGAGTGTTAGCACTCGCTTGGAGGCTTTCGTCGCACTTTTTTGCAAGGGGACCAGCCTTTCTCGGTTGCGTTTTGTTCCGGTGGGTGCGCGCGAGCGCACCCGCCGGGTGTAGCCCCCGAGGCCTCGGAGGAGTGGTTTCACTCCTTCGAGGTCTTAATGCCTCGTGTAATGCTTCGGCTGGTCTGGTCGTTCCCTCATGCGAGCTGGCCGTAGCCCGGGTGTACGGTCGGGTCCCAAGTTCTCGGGCTGGTATGTTGACACTGTCAACGGTTCGGCCGGAGCCGGGTTTGCGAGAGCAGCCCCCGAGCCTCTGCACAGGGCGAGAGGGCGATCAGGGACATACTCGGCTTTTTTACATACGCCCCTGCGTCGCCTTTCCGCAAGGAGGAGGGAGGGAAAGCGCCATGTTGCCCTTGATGGGCGCCGAACATGGTGTCTCTGGTGAGCTGCAAGCGGGTAATCCGAGTGGACGTCCGTGCCCCGTTCGTTAGGGGTCGGCTAGGGGCCCAGAGGCACGCCCAAAAGTACCTGCGGGTGATCTGCCGGACCCGGTCCCCTGGCGACGGGGTCCGAGGGCTCGATGCCTCCCTCTGATGGGATTCCGTTACAAGATCGTTCCCGCTGGTCTCGGAAATGTCCTAGGGTACCTCGGGAGCGCAGCCCGAGCCTTGGTTATGTATCGAACGTACCCATGGTCATCCCTCGCTCTGTGTCTGAGGCGGCTGTGAACCCTTCGTGGGCCAGCCTTCGAACCCCTGATCAGTAGTAGGCGCGGAGCCCGAGTAGCCTGAGGCAGTCGTTGAACCCTTCCGAGGGGCCGGCCTTCGAACCTCTGACCAGTAGTGGGTGTAGGGCCCACGTGATCTGAGGCGGCTGTCGAACCCTTCCGGGGGGCCAGCCTTCGAACCTCTGATCAGTAGGGAGGCTCGGAGCCTGGTTCCTTCACGGGGAAGGATCCTTTTCGGGGTATCCCCCTTTCCTGGTCCCTGTTGCAAGAGAGAGAAAGAGGAAAAAAGGAAAAGGATACGAAATCGAACGACACGGCGTACCTTTTTTGACGCGGTCATTATGGCGAAGGCGAAGCGTCGCTCGCTTCTCCTGCCAGAGGCGCCGCCTGTCCCGCCGCGGAGTTAATGCGACAGGGCGAGTGGTTGGCGGGGCAGCCGTTGCGCGTGCGCGAGCCGTTCGAGGAACAGAGCATGGGCGCGTTGTCTTCACGCCGTGAGAGAGGGTTCTCTTGCTGCCCCCGGATGGGACGTGAGCTTGGCTGACGACGGGGCCGCTGCTCCTGCCCGCCTGCCACCGCCATTACTGTCGGCCCATTTTTGGCCGCATTGACCGTCGCGCCAGGCTGGCGCTGCTGGGTCGCGCGCTGGGTCGCCTCGAGTCGCGGTATTGGTTCCGCAGTCGAGGAGGCGCGGTAGTGGCGCAAGTGGCGGTGCAGTTGCATGCACGAAGCATTCGGCGCGCCGGTTGCATGACGCGTGGGCCTGGGCCCCCCATGCCGGGCGTGTTGGGAGTCGGAGAAATGCGTCCACTTGGCGCGGTTGCATGCCGCCTGCATGGCTGCCCGCCTTTCGCCCGCTGGTCTGGGCAAAAGTGGAGGGTCGCTTGTAACCGCTGGGCGGTTGTGCGCACCGCGCACGACGGTTTGGCTTCTTCTGCTCTGAGCCGGTTTGCATGACGTGTGGGACCTAGCCCCCACGCCATAGGGGAGGACCTTGGAGTGTGTTGGAGAAGACTCAGCCCGTGACGGTTGGGGGCGCAAGTAGGGAGAGTCGCCTTTAAAAGGAGGGTGACCCCCTTTGGAAGGCGACCATGTCTTCGCGCTCCCTTATGCATCGTGTCTTTCCACCTTCCAAGCCCCCGAATGGGGGATACCCGCCGTCTTTCCGCCTCATCGTTGGAGGAACGCAACTCCGTGGGAGTTGGTACCTTTCAGCTATCGTTCGGCTTCAAGGATTTTCATCATGCAGCCCGGCCGCACCCCCCCCCCCCCCGCTGGCGGTCACCCAAGACGGTGACCTCCAGTTTGATGGTGGGGGAAAGCGAGCCGGTCTGCGGCCTCTGCCCCTCCCTCAGCCTCAAGGATTTTCATCACCAGGGCTGGGGAGGGGAGTGTGCCGAGTTGGGGTCGCCCCCGCGTGGGCGGTGGCCCGCTCCTTCCCTCAGTGATCGGGGGGAAGGGCGGTTGTCGTCCGTGGCGCCGGCAGCTGCAGCGTGCCTGGCTCTCGGACCCGAGTGGCTTCGGAGCCACTCTCGGCGCCGGCTTCCGCCACGGCAGCTGGAAGAGGTTCTTCCGCCGACGAGATAGCCAGGGCCGCCCACGGACCGACCTCTAACTCTACAGCCTTCTGCCCGTCCTTGCCTCACGAGTTTGGGCACGGGCGGGGGCCTCCTGGCAGCGGCATCCGCCCTGAGGTCATCGCTGCCGCTGTTCGGCCCCCCGGAGCAGAAGTCGTCGTCGTCGTCGCTGCCGGAGCGGGCGACGGCATGCCGTTCGTCGGTCTTCTGTTGCTCCGCAGGCCCCCCCCCATCGAGTGGGGTTGTTCGTACCTGCGGAGGTGGAACCGGAGTTCCGTTTGTAATGGCACTTTGAATGCCAGTGTTTTTGTTCATTGTGGCTGTCGGGGCCTGAACATGTATGTAATTTTGGCACGGAGCCGTGTTTTTTCCTCATTTTCGAGCACTAAGACTCGCCTGTTGGTTGTCTGAACCGCTTCACCAAGCGTGTGTCGCCCCGTGTAAAGGTGACGAGTGAGGTATCCGTATCCCGGAGGCGTAGGAGTCCCTCGGCTCGGTCGGCCTTGTTGTCCAAGGCTTCCCTAGCTTAGTTAAAGGAACCCCTCGGCCGCTCTCCGATGAGCCGAGGCCAGGGGTAGCGGTGTCAGCATGAACAGCGGCAGAGTTGGCTCGAAAAGAAAACCTGGTTGGCCGGAGCCTGGCCGGGTCGTCCGTTAGCGGGACCGACGCCGGAATTGACCAGCCGAGGCCTCGGGTCGGGCTGACGTCCTTGGAGGACAACTGGCCGAGGCCCCGGGGTGACCGGCCGAGCCGCCTGCTCGGGCCGGATTCCCGGAGAAGACCCTGGCAGCGATGGCCAGGGCGTGGCGATGACGTCGTCCTTCGGAGTGGAGATCTTCGGACCGCGTCGCCGTCCGAGGCTAGGTCAGACCTCGCCGAAAGTGTTGTCGATGCCGAGGGTGCTGCTGCTCCCTTCCAGCGTCAAGACCCGAGCCTGCAGGATCAGATTGTCTTGTAGCGTGTGTTTCCTGCGGCCGCCGAGGCCAAAACACACCCTCGCCGTGTTGTAAAGCTACGTCTCTTTTCCTCTTGTTTCGAGTATCTGGACTTTTTTGTCGGTAACAGAAATGTTTGTGCGAGCGAGAGTTGCTTCTCGCGGAAGGTGATGAGTGAGGTATCCGTATCCCGGAGGCGTAGGAGTCCCTCGGCTCGGTCGGCCTTGCCGCTTACGCGCACTCTTACCCGTCCATGGGGCTCTGTCACCGACGTAGTCGAGAAGGCTCGAAGGATCGCTTCGGCAGAAGAGCTTCCGAACGTGAAGACTTGTTCGGTCCGCGGAATCACTTATCCGAACGTGAGTTACTTATCGCAGAAGGTGATGAGTGAGGTATCTGTATCCCGGAGGCGTAGGAGTCCCTCGGCTCGGTCAGCCTTGGCTGCTTACGTGTACTCCGTCGTTTTCAGGATCCACTTTCGAAGTAGTCAAAAAGCACGAAAGACATTCTGGCAGAAAAGATCTTTTTTCGAGGAAAATTTCGACGCAGAGGGGGCTCCCCCCCTTTTAGCCCCCGAGGGAGGGTCGGGCTTTGCCGAGGCAAGGCCGACCCTTCCTTGATGACTAAACTTTGCGTGGGTGCGAGGTATATGATCAACTTGAAAACATCTTAAGGGTAGAAGCGACGTAGTTGTTGGATGTTCCAAGCGTTGCCGTAGACCTCGCCTTGACTGTTGGCCAGCTTGTACGTTCCGGGCTTCAGAACTTTGGCGATGACTGACGGCCCCTCCCAGGGGGGCGTGAGCTTGTGCCGCCCTCGGGCGTCTTGTCGCAGCCGAAGCACTAGGTCGCCCACCTGGAGGTCTCGGGACCGGACCCCTCGGGCGTGGTAGCGTCGCAGGGACTGCTGGTACCGCGCCGAGTGTAGTAAGGCCTTGTCCCGAGCCTCCTCCAGCTGGTCCAGCGAGTCTTCTCGGCTAGCTTGGTTGCTTTGGTCGGTGTAGGCCCTCGTCCTCGGGGAACCGCATTCTAAGTCTGTGGCAAGATGGCTTCGGCCCCATAGACTAGAAAGAACGGCGTGAAGCCCGTGGCTCGGCTCGGCGTTGTCCTCAGACTCCAGACCACCGAGGGGAGTTCCTTCATCCACCGCTTGCCGAACTTGTTGAGGTCGTTGTAGATCCGAGGCTTGAGCCCTTGTAGAATCATGCCGTTGGCACGCTCTACCTGCCCATTCGTCATGGGATGAGCCACGGCGGCCCAGTCCACCCGGATGTGGTGATCCTCGCAGAAGTCCAGGATCTTTTTGCCGGTGAACTGGGTGCCGTTGTCGGTGATGATGGAGTTCGGGACCCCGAAGCGATGGATGATGTTGGTGAAGAACGCCACCGCCTGCTCGGACCTGATGTTGTTCAGGGGTCGGACCTCGATCCACTTGGAGAATTTGTCGATGGCGATCAGCAGGTGCGTGTAGCCCCCGGGTGCCTTCTGCAAGGGGCCAACGAGATCCAGACCCCACACAGCAAAAGGCCAGGTGATGGGTATCGTCTGCAGAGCCTGAGCGGGCAGGTGGGTCTGCCTCGCGTAGAATTGACACCCTTCGCAGGTGCGGACAATTCTGGTAGCGTCGGCCACCGTCGTAGGCCAGTAGAAGCCTTGTCGGAAAGCATTCCCGACAAGGGCTCGAGGCGTTGCGTGATGGCCGCAAGCCCCCGAGTGTATCTCTCGCAGGAGTTCCTAACCTTCAGCGATGGAGATGCATTGCTAGAGGATGCCAGAGGGGCTGCGGTGGTAGAGCTCCTTCTCATCGCCCAGCAAGACGAACGACTTGGTGCGCCGCGCCACCCGCCGAGCCTCGGCTCGGTCGAGGGGTAGCTCTCCTCGGTGGAGATATTGCAGGTACGGGGTCTGCCAGTTTCGATCAGGCGTGACCCCGCTTTGCTCCCCCTCGACGTGCAGCGTCTCGCCCTCGGGAGCCGAGGGTACCTCGGGCTGAACCGAGGGCGCCTCGGGCCGAGCCGAGGGTGCCTCGGGCTGTGCCGAGGGTGCCTCAGGCTCGGGCGTGTCATCGATCTTGACGGAGGGTCGATGCAGATCCCGGGAGAAGACGTCCGGGGGAACCGTTGTTCGCCCCGAGGCTATTTTAGCCAGCTCGTCCGCAGTCTCGTTGTAGTGCCGAGCGATGTGGTTGAGCTCGAGCCGGTAGAACTTGTCTTCCAGGCGCCGAACCTCATCGCAGTAGGCCTCCATCTTCGGGTCGCGGCAGTGGGAGTTCTTCATGACTTGGTCGATGACGAGCTGCGAGTCACCGCGAGCGTCGAGACGTCGGACCCCTAGCTCGATGGCGATCCGCAATCCGTTGACCGGAGCTTCGTACTCAGCCACATTGTTGGATGCCGGGAAATGGAGGCGTAGCACATAGCGTATGTGCTTCCCGAGGGGCGAGATGAAGAGTAGGCCTGCGCCGGCTCCCGTCTTCATCAACGACCCGTCGAAAAACATGGTCCAGAGCTCCGGTTGGATCAGAGCCGTCGGTAGCTGGGTGTCGACCCATTCGGCCACGAAGTCCGCCAAGACCTGGGACTTGATGGCCTTCCGAGGGGCGAACGAGATTGTCTCGCCCATGATTTCCACCGCCCACCTTGCAATCCTACCCGAGGCCTCTCGGCACTGGATGATCTCCCCCAGGGGGAAGGATGACACCACAGTTACCGGATGAGACTCGAAGTAGTGTCGCAACTTCCGCCGTGTCAGGATCATCGCATACAGCAGCTTCTGAACTTGTGGGTAGCGCATCTTGGTTTCGGACAGTACCTCGCTTACGAAGTAAACTGGCCTCTGAACGGGCAATGCATGCCCCTCTTCTTGCCTCTCGACCACAATCGCGGCGCTAACCACCTGAGTGGTCGCGGCGACGTAGACCAAGAGGGCTTCTCCGGCAGCTGGGGGCACCAAGATAGGCGCCTTTGTGAGGAGCGCCTTCAGGTTCCCGAGGGCTTCCTCGGCCTTAGGGGTCCAAGTGAAGCACTCGGCCTTCCTCAAGAGGCGGTACAGAGGTAGACCTCTTTCGCCGAGGCGTGAGATGAAGCGGCTCAGAGCCGTGAGACATCTCATGACCCTCTGTACGCCTTTCAAGTCCTTGATGGGCCCCATGCTGGTGATGGCTACGATCTTCTCCGGGTTGGCTTCGATGCCCCGCTCGGAGACGATGAACCCCAAGAGCATGCCTCGGGGCACCCCGAAGACACACTTCTCGGGATTGAGCTTGACGCCTTTCGCCTTGAGACATCGGAATGTCACTTCAAGGTCGGAAAGGAGGTCGGAAGCTTTCCTCGTCTTGACTACGATGTCATCGACGTAGGCCTCGACCGTGCGGCCAATGTGTTCGCCGAACACATGGTTCATGCACCGCTGGTACGTCGCGCCCGCATTCCTCAAGCCGAACGGCATGGTGACATAGCAGTACATGCCGAAGGGTGTGATGAAAGAAGTCGCGAGCTGGTCGGACTCTTTCATCCTGATTTGATGATACCCTGAGTAGGCATCGAGGAAAGACAGGGTTTCGCACCCAGCAGTGGAATCCACGATTTGATCGATGCGAGGCAGAGGGTAGGGAACCTTCGGACATGCTTTGTTGAGACCAGTGTAGTCTACACACATCCGCCATTTCCCCCTTTCTTTCTCACAAGCATAGGGTTGGCAAGCCATTCGGGATGGAATACCTCTTTGATGAACCCTGCCGCCATTAGCTTGTGGATCTCCTCGCCTATGGGTCTGCGCTTCTCCTCGTTGAATCGGCACAGAGGCTGCTTGACGGGTCGGGCTCCGGCTCGGATGTCCAGCGAGTGCTCAGCGACATCCCTCGGTATGCTGGGCATGTCCGAGGGACTCCACACGAAGACGTCGGCGTTCGCGCGGAGAAAGTCGACGAGCACTGCTTCCTATTTGGGATCGAGCCCAGAGCCGATCCAGATCTGCTTGGAGGCGTCGCCGCTGGGGTCGAGGTGGACGGATTTAACCGTCTTCGCTGGCTCAAAGTTGCCGGCATGATGCTTCACGTCTGGCACCTCCTTCGAGAGGCTCTCCAGGTCGGCGATGAGGGCCTCGGACTCGGCGAGGGCCTCGGCGTACTCCACGCACTCCACGTCGCATTCGAACGCGTGTTTGTACGTGGGGCCGACGGTGATGACCCCATTGGGGCCCGACATCTTGAGCTTCAGGTAGGTGTAGTTGGGGACGGCCATGAACTTCGTGTAGCATGGTCTTCCCAGCACCGCGTGGTAGGTTCCTCGGAACCCGACCACCTCGAACGTCAGGGTCTCCCTTCGGAAGTTGGAGGGTGTTCCGAAGCAGACGGGAAGGTTGAGTTGTCCGAGGGGCTGGACGCGCTTCCCGGGAATGATCCCATGGAAGGGCACATCGCCTGCTCGGACGGAGGACAGATCGACACGCAGGATCCTGAGGGTCTCGGCGTAGATGATGTTGAGGCTGCTGTCTCCGTCCATGAGGACCTTGGTGAGCCTGACGTCGCCGATGACGGGGTCGACGACGAGCGGGTATTTCCCCGGGCTCGGCACATGGTCGGGGTGATCGGCTCGGTCGAAGGTGATGGGCTTGTCGGACCAGTCTAGATAGACTGGTGCCGCCACCTTCACCGAGCAGACCTCCCGGCGCTCTTGCTTGCGGTGCCGAGCCGAGGCATTCGCCGCTTGCCCACCGTAGATCATGAAGCAGTCGCGGACCTCAGGGAACTCTCCTGCTTGGTGATCTTCCTTCTTATCGTCGTCGCGGGCCCTGCCACCCTCTGCGGGTGGCCCGACCCTATGGAAGTGGCGCCGAAGCATGACGCACTCCTCAAGGGTGTGCTTGACGGGCCCCTGGTGGTAGGGGCACGGCTCCTTGAGCATCTTGTCGAAGAGGTTGGCACCTCCGGGGGGTTTCTGAGGGTTCTTGTACTCGGCGGCGGCGACAAGGTCCGCGTCGGCGACGTCGCGTTTCGCTTGCGACTTCTTCTTGCCCTTCTTCTTGGCGCCGCACTGAGTTGACGCCTCGGGAGCATCTTACGATGGGCGGCCCTGGGGCTGCTTGTCCTTTCGAAAGATAGCCTCGACCGCCTCCTGGCCGGAGGCGAACTTGGTGGCGATGTCCATCAGCTCGCTCGCCCTGGTGGGGGTCTTGCGACCCAGCTTGCTCACCAGGTCGCGGCAGGTGGTGCCGGCGAGGAACGCGCCGATGACATCCGAGTCGGTGATGTTGGGCAGCTCGGTGCGCTGCTTCGAGAATCGCCGGATGTAGTCCCGGAGAGACTCTCCCGGCTGCTGTCGGCAGCTTCGGAGGTCCCAGGAATTCCCGGGGCGCACGTACGTGCCCTGGAAATTGCCAGCGAAAGCTTGGACTAGGTCGTCCCCGTTGGAGATCTGCCCCGGAGGCAGGTGCTCCAACCAGGCGCGAGCGGTGTCGGAGAGGAACAGGGGGAGGTTGCGGATGATGAGGTTGTCATCGTTCGTTCCACCCAGTTGGCAGGCCAGACGGTAGTCCGCGAGCCACAGTTCCGGTCTCGTCTCCCCCGAGTACTTTGTGATAGTAGTCGGGGGTCGGAACCGGGTCGGGAACGGCGCCCGTCGTATGGCCCGGCTGAAGGCCTGCGGACCGGGTGGTTCGGGCGAGGGACTCCGATCCTCCCCGCTGTCGTAGCGTCCCCCACGCCTGGGGTGGTAGCCTCGGCGCACCCTCTCGTCGAGGTGGGCCCGACGGTCGCGGTAATGGTGCTCGTTGCTGAGGCGACCCGGGACCGCAGGCGCTGTGTTGCGCGCGCGCCCGGTGTAGACCGAGGCTTCCCGCACGAATCGGGAAGTCGCGGCATGAGGTTCCGAGGGGTACCCCTGCCTTCGGGAGGCAGAGCTCTTGGCCCGTCGGACCGCGGCGCCTTCCAGGAGATTCTTGAGCTCTCCCTGGATTCGCCGTCCCTCGGTGGTTGATGGCTCCGGCATCGCGCGGAGAAGCATCGCTGCTGCAGCCAGGTTCTGGCCGACCCCACTAGATGCGGGTGGTGGCCTGACCCTGACGTCATCGGCGACGCGGTGCTGGAAGCCCTGGGGTAGATGACGTATTTCTCCGGCCGGGGGTTGGCCCGCCCATGCCTGCCCGACGTCCCGGCGGATCGGCTCAAGCGCTCCTGCTCCCTCGTCGAGCCTGGCCTGCACCCCGTGGATTTGCTCGAGCTGTGGGTCATGGTCCCCCGCCTGAACGGGGACCACAGCTAGCTCCCGTGGGATGTCAACGCGAGGCACCGACCTAGGGAGATCACCGTCCTCCGGCATGCCGAGATGGTTGCCTTCGGAGGGACCCCCTAGATCGACGTGGAAACATTCGCGGCTTGGGCCACAGTCCTCGTCGCCGAGGCTACGGCTATCGTCGGAACAGTCGGAAAGGCAGTAGTCGCATGCGGTCATGAAGTCCCGCATGGCACTGGGGTTGCCAAGTCCAGAGAAATCCCGACAGATGCTAGGCTCGTCGTCTTCCTCGGACCCGGAGGGCCCGTAGGTCGAGACGTCCGTCAGCCGGTCCCAAGGTGACCGCATACGAAACCCCAGAGGGTTTGGACTTGCCTCTACGAGAGCGCCTACCAAAGCAAAGTCGCTAGGCGGGTTGAGGCTGAATCCAAATGACGTGGGATGGGAATCGGTCGGTATCTCTTGGTCGACGAGCGGTGATAAAGTCATGTCGGGGACTGACTGCACCGTCGTCTCAAGTACGAGGGTGACGTCCAGCAAGCTTTTCGCGAGCGTGCTGGCGTCGTCCGCTTGCTCGGGATTGGCGTGTCGCGGGGAGACGACACTCGCCTTCGTCTCAAACGCGAGGTCGATGCCCGACGTGCCCCCTATTGGGGTGCTGGGGCCGTTGACTCGCTCGACAGCCGACGAGGCGCTGCCTCCTGCTTGGCCTTGGTTGCCCCGCCTTCCCCTCCGTCGGCGGGGAAGAGGGCGGGATGAGCTCGAAGGTTGTTCTTCCACCACGCGGGGAAGACGTCGTCGATTCTGCCGCCGGCGGGCGGACTGTCGGCCACCATTGCCGCTGTCGCCCGGCGGTGGAATGAGTATCATGTCGTAGCTGCCGTCGAGGGACATGAACTCAAGACTCCCGAAACGGAGCACCGTCCCGGGTTGGAGAGGTTGCTGGAGACTGCCCATCTGGAGCTTGACGGGAAGCTGTTCGTCAACACGCAGCAGGCCCCTACCTGGCGCGCCAACTGTCGGCGTTCCGAGACCGGGGGGTCCCTGAGCCGACGAGTGAATGTCGCCGCGTGCCCCAGCCCAGATGGGTCGAGCGCGAGGGCGAGCGCGAAAGGGGGAAAGCGAGGCGGCCGGAGACCGGCGTGAGAGAGGTGGGAATTGAGAGCACCTAGAGGGGGGGGGGGTGAATAGGTGATCCTGTAAAGACTTAAACTTATAGCCACAAAAACTTGTTAAGTGTTAGCACAATGATTGCCAAGTAGCTAGAAAGGAGTCTTAACAAAACACAATACCACAAGAGATCAATCACAGAGATGACACAGTGGTTTATCCCGTGGTTCGGCCAAGACCAACGCTTGCCTACTCCACGTTGTGGCGTCCCAACGGACGAGGGTTGCAATCAACCCCTCTCAAGTGGTCCAAAGACCCACTTGAATACCACGGTGTTTTGCTTGCTTTTTCTCAATCCCGTTTGCGAGGAATCTCCACAACTTGGAGCCTCTCGCCCTTACAATTGAAGTTCACAAAGAAACACAGAGCAAGGGGGAATGAGCAACGCACACAAGACTTCAAAAGATCAGAGCAACAACACGCACACAAGTCGCAACAAGAGCTCGCAACACAACTCAAAGAGTTCACAACTCCACAAGAGCTCTATATGCTATCACAATGAAACGAATGCGCGAGATCGATGTCTTGGTGCTTAGGAATGTTGTAGGAATGCTTGGTGTACTCCTCTATGCGCCTAGGGGTCCCTTTTATAGCCCCAAGGCAGCTAGGAGCCGTTGAGAACAAATCTGGAAGGCCATCCTTGCCTTCTGTCATCGGGCGCACCGGACAGTCCGGTGCACACCGGACAGTGTCCGGTGCCCGATTCCTTTCCTTAAATGGCGAAGCCAACCGTTGCAGATCTGGGAGCCGTTGGCGCACCGGACATGTCCGGTGCACACCGGACAGTCCGGTGCCCCCTTCCGACCGTTGGCTTGGCCACGTGTCGCGCGCAGAATCCGCGGCCGACCGTTGGCTCACCGGACAGTCCGGTGCACACCGGACAGTCCGGTGAATTTTAGCCGTACTCTGTCAGCAAATTCCTGAGAGCGGCCTCTTCGGCCGAGGCAGCCTGGCGCACCGGACACTGTCTGGTGCACCACCGGACAGTCCGGTGCTCCAGACCGAAGCAGCCTTCTGGCTGTACACAGCCAACTTATTTCTTTTCTTTTTCTTCCTGTTTCCAATACTTAGACAAGTATATTAGTACACAAAACCAATGTACTAAGACTTAGAAACATACCTTTGCTCTTGATTTGCACTTTATTCATCCATGGCATAAATTCACATTTAAGCACTTGAGTTGGCACTCAATCACCAAAATACTTAGAAATGGCCCAAGGGCACATTTCCCTTTCAATCTCCCCCTTTTTGGTGATTTGTGCCAACACAACATAAAGCAACTAGAACAAGTGCAAAATTGTCACACCCGGTTTTTAGAAGGTAAACCGAATGCGAACCATGTACGTGCCAGGATCAGTTATTCACGTACACAGCAGTTACATAACATGGACATCATCACACAGTGCTCAAATAGTATTAAAAGGGGAAATAATAGTCGATTACATCATACGTCTGAGACGTCCATATAGTTCTTACAATAAATCAAAGTGCGAAAACGAAACGTAGATAACACGGCCTTCACAGGCAGCCGACTGGGGGTTGCCGCTAACCCACACCTAGAACTCGTCGTAATCTTGGAACTCCTGGAAGTCTCCTTCCACAGCTTCATCTTCGCCTGAGCAGTGGTTGCAAGGCTGACAACCTGGGGGGGGGGTTTGGTGTGTAGAGCAAGGGTGAGTACTCATCAACATACTCAGCAAGTATCCTGTTTGGCTGTAGTGGACTAGCTTTATGTGGGGATCAGTCAAGCAGTTGCTTTTAGTTGGTCAGGTTATTACTTACTAGTAGAAAGCCAGGTTTTAACATTAACCCAAGTTATTAACCCAATGTATCCTTTCCAAACGGAAAGAATACCACTTACCAATACCATAATCATAACCAGAACCATCAATCTCATTGCCACCTGTACCAAAATATCTCTGATCAAGTATCACTAATCTCTGGAGCTCCCTTGGCCGCTCATAACCGTGAGCACGGCTGATATATCAGTTTCATAACACTCTGCAGAGGTTGTGCACTTTACCCACAAGCCGTGATTCCCTCTTGCCTCGGGCCGATCAAACCCTTAAACACTACCAAGGTGAATAGGCAGGGTTTCACTACGTAGCCTTTACAAAGATTCCCCGGGGCTGTAGCCACCCGTTAGGTTTCCTAAATGCACCGCACTCCTCCCCAAGGGGCGAACCCAAACTTGGCAGAGCGAGCCGCATACACCGAGCCCCATTGACGGCACGACGGCTAAGTGAACTACATCCCGGATCCTCTAATTATTCAGCTAAGGGCACCCCATTCCACCCTCATGGTTGCACTGTTTTCCCGGGCGGTCATCCATAGAACAGGTCCTTACGGAGAGGCACTCGAGAAACCGCTCGAGTCCCCTTGAAAACCACAAGTATAATCATAAAGAAGAACGGGAAAACAGCGTATCATAGATAATCACATCATGTTCATTGATTAGAGTTGAGCAATAGCATCAGACTAAGTAGTAATAATCCGACCCAAATAGGTAAACAAGGACATGGATAACAAAAGCTAGTCAATCCTTAGGTATAAATGTGTAATGCGGGAGGTGAATTAAAGAATGAATAGGACAGAGATAGGTCAAAGGACACTTGCCTCCACCAACCGACTGCTGCTCAGGGGCTTCTCCTGCGAATTCCTCGGGCTCTTCGACCGGATCGTTCTCTATGCGAGCGCAAACATACATACATCCATCCACATATTTAATACAAAAGAACAGTACACCATACAAGATAACAAATAAAGTGAATATGCACCAAGTATGACATTCGATAACGCATTTGTTATGGTTAGAAAGAAACGGGAAAGGTCTCGCAGGGGGTTAAATCTTATGCACTAATGACACAATTGGTTTTTTAACAAAATAATTCTGTTATATATATTTATATATACTAATGGAAACCTAATCACTTTTAGTTGATCAACATTGCACAGGGTAAACAATTAACTACGTGAATCAATAACATAACGGAATTTTAAATTAAACTTCCTATTTTCCCATAGCATGAACAGTGATTAGCCTACTTAAAATACAGTAATTATGATCACAGAAAGTAAATAAAATAAAATAAAAAAAAAATAAAAAAAACAGAGGGGGGGGGGGGCGGTTGAACCGGCCCTAGGGGCGGTTGAACCGGCCCGGGGGCAGGCGGCCGAGCTGGGGCGGCTGAGCGCGAGGGGCGGCCGAGCTGGGGCCGGGGGCGGCTGAGCCGGGGCCGAGGCCGGCTGAACCGGCCCGGGACAGGGGGGCGCGGCCAGGGGGCCAGGCGGCCGGGGCGCGGGCTAGGGGCGGCTGGCGGCCGGGCGGGGCGCGGCTGGGGGCGGCCAGCGGCCGGGCCAGGGCGGCCAGGGGAGCGGCCGGGGCGGGCCAGCGGCGGCCGGGCGGGGCGCGGCTGGGCGCGGCCGAGGGCCGGCCAGCGGCGGCCAGGGGCCACGACGGGGCTGGGGCGGCTGCCGGCGCGGCCAGGGGGCGCGCGGGGGTGGGGAGAGAAGAGGGGAGGGAGGAGAGGGAGGAGGGGGAGGGGGCTCACCGGCGGGGATCGACGGCGAGGGGCGGCCGGCGGCAGGGGGCGGCGCGGCGGCCTAGGGTAGGGGGCAGGGGCGGCGGCGGCTTAGGGTGAGGGCAGGGGCGGCGGCGGCTTAGGGTGAGGGAGAGAAAATGAGAGAAAATGAGAGGGAGGGAGAGAGAATTGGGAAAAATAGAGGGGGTGGGGGGGGCGGCTTGGGCCAATTGGGCCCAAGGGGGGGGCGCCAGGGGGCGGCTGGGCCGGCCGGGGTCGGCCCAGGGCGCGGGAGAGAGAGAAAGGGGAGAGAGAAAGAGAGAGAAAGAAAGATAAAAGATTTTCCGCTTGTTCTCGAAATCCGATCTTTTAGATGAATGCGATTGCACTTTCAAACAACCAAAAATGCAAGGGCGGCATGGTGCATCAAACAACATAAAGTATTTAGGGTTTTTTTATACCTACGGGAATTCCAAACCGAATCCCGCTAAACTTTGAAAAGGTCAAGGTTTAGCGAGGGGAAAAAGAAAAGGGAAAGGTAACGCCCGAATTTTGGCGAGTAAAGAAAAGAAAAAAATTCAACTGCAAAATTCGGGGCGTTACAAACCTATCCCCCTTAAAAGAATCTCGCCCTCGAGATTCAGGGCTGGCTAGCAAAGAGCTCCGGGTACTTGGCCATCAGATCATCTTCACGCTCCCAGGTTGCTTCTTCCTCAGAGTGGTGACTCCATCTGACTTTGCACATTCTGACGGTCTTCCTTCGGGTGACTCTATCTGCAACCTCAAGGATCTGAGCTGGCTTCTCAATATAGGTCAAGTCCTCCTGGACTTCAAGACCTTCCACTGGCAACTGCTCTTCTGGCACACGCAAACACTTCTTCAATTGAGACACATGAAAGACATCATGCACAGCAGACAAATTCTCTGGCAGGCTGAGCTGATAAGCCACTTCTCCACGCTTTGAGAGAATTTGATACGGACCAATGTAGCGGGGTGCCAGCTTGCCTTTGACTCCGAATCTTCTGACTCCTCTGATCGGTGACACTTTCAGATAGACAAAGTCTCCGACTTCGAAACTCAGCTCTCTTCTTCTTGTGTCTGCATAGCTTCGCTGCCTTGATTGCGCTATCTTCAGATTCTCTCGGACCATCTTGATGTTCTCTTCGGCTTCAAGCAAAATATCTGGCCCAAACACCTGCTTCTCTCCAGGCTGATCCCATTGCAACGGAGTTCTGCAACTCCTTCCATACAGCGCTTGAAACGGTGACATCTTCAAACTGGCCTGGTAACTGTTGTTATAGGAAAACTCCGCATAAGGCAATCTCTTATCCCATCCGGACTGATCTTGCAACGCACAGGCTCTCAACATATCTTCAAGAATTTGATTGGTTCTTTCAGTCTGACCATCTGTCTGCGGGTGATAAGCTGAACTGAAATTCAGATGCGTGCCCAAGGCTTCATGCAACTGCTGCCAGAAATGAGAGGTGAACTGCGTTCCTCTGTCTGACACTATCTTCTTTGGCACACCATGAAGACAAACGATCCGAGACATATACAATTCTGCCAATACTGCACTGTTGTAGTTGGTCTTGACAGGTATGAAGTGGGCTGACTTGGTCAAGCGGTCCACTACTACCCAAATGGAATCGTAGCCGGCTCGAGTGCGAGGCAATCCGACTATGAAATCCATACCAATTTCATCCCATTTCCACTGAGGGATCTGCAACGGTTGCAACAATCCAGCTGGTCTCTGGTGTTCTGCCTTAATTCTTCGACAACTATCGCACATAGCCACATGCTCTGCGATTTCTCTTTTCATTCCGTACCACCAGAATTTCTTCTTCAGATCCTGATACATCTTCTCACTGCCAGGGTGAATCGAATAAGCTGTCTCATGAGCTTCCTTAAGAATCAACTCCCGAATAGACTGGACATTGGGAACACACAAGCGGTCTTTGAACCATACCACACCTTCTGCATCTTCTCGAAAGTCTTTGCCTCTGCCATCTAGAATCAATCGCCGAATCTCACTGATCTTCTCATCATTTTTCTGCGCTTCTTTGATTTCGCGCTCCAAGGTAGGTTCCAATTCAACTGTGACTCCTCGCGAATTGTTCAGAAACCCGAGACTCAACCTGTCAAACTCTTTGGCCAACTCATAAGGCATCGGACGAGCGACCATCAGATTGACTTGACTCTTTCTGCTCAAAGCATCTGCCACTACGTTCGCTTTTCCTGGATGGTAATGAATCTCCAACTCATAGTCTTTGATCAATTCTAACCATCTTCGTTGCCTCATGTTCAATTCTGACTGAGTGAATATGTACTTCAGACTCTTGTGGTCTGTGTAAACATCGCATTTCTGTCCATACAGATAGTGCCTCCATGTCTTCAGTGCGTGAACCACTGCTGCCAACTCTAGATCATGGATTGGGTAGTTCTTCTCATGAACCTTCAGCTGTCGGGACGAGTAAGCCACAACTCTTCCCTCTTGCATCAACACACATCCCAAACCTGTGTAACAAGCATCGCAATACACCGAGAAGGGCTTGTGCACATCAGGCAAGACTAGGACAGGCGCTGTTGTCAACTTCTCTTTCAGCGCTTCAAAGGCCTCTTGGCATTTCTGGGTCCACTTGAACTCAACCTTGTTGCCTAGCAACGCTGTCATTGGCTTCGCAATCTTCGAAAACCCTTCAATGAATCGCCGATAATATCCGGCCATTCCAATGAAGCTCTTGATTCCTCGAGCATCCGTTGGCGCTTTCCAGTTTAGAATGTCTGCCACTTTCTTCGGATCCACAGCCAATCCTTCTTTGTTGATTATGTGACCCAAGAACAGGACTTCACTGATCCAGAACTCACATTTGCTCAACTTTGCATACAACTGGTGCTCTCGCAATCTCTGCAACACCATCCTCAAATGATCCGCATGCTCTTCTTCGCTTTGAGAATAAACCAGAATATCATCAATGAATACCACCACAAACTTATCAAGGTAATCCATGAATACACTGTTCATCAAGTTCATAAAGAACGCTGGTGCATTGGTCAAACCAAAAGACATCACTGTGAACTCATATAAACCATACTTGGTAATGAATGCCGTCTTCGGAATGTCCGAAGGTCGGATCCTGAGCTGATGATAACCTGACCTCAGATCGATCTTGGAGAACACACTGGCTCCTCTCAACTGGTCGAACAGATCTTCTATTCTGGGCAAAGGATACTTGTTCTTGATCGTGACTTCATTCAAAGCTCGATAATCGATACACATCCTCTTGGTGCCATCTTTCTTCTCCACAAACAAGACAGGGGCGGCCCAAGGCGAGGTGCTTGGCCGGATGTAACCTTTCTCTGACAGCTCATCAATCTGCTTCTTAAGCTCAACCAACTCTGGTCCAGATATTCTGTAAGCTCTCTTAGAGATGGGGGCGGTTCCAGGAAGAAGCTCTATAGCAAATTCAACTTTCCGCTCTGGTGGCATACCCGGTAAATCCTTTGGAAACACATCTGGGAATTCAGACACAACCTTGATACTCTCAATTGGGTCTGCTTCACTGCTATCGACAGCCATCTGATAACAACTTCCTTTCTTTGGCTCAGGCGGGACTAACTCGGTCACCACTTCCTCTCCTAGTGGGGACACCAACTTGATTGTCCTTTTATCACAACTGATAGCTGCCTGATACTTATCTAGCCAATTCATCCCTAGGATGACATCTATTCCCTGAGTACCCATTACTATAAGGTTGGCGGGAAACGCTATCCCCCTTATTTCCACACTTACATTTAAACAAATGCTATCAGCTCGAATTCTACCACCGGTTGAGTCAATTTGAATAGGGGTTGACATGGTAGTAATTGGAAGATTATGTGCTTCTACCCATGATGCAGTAATGAAAGAATGTGTTGCTCCAGTATCAAATAACACTTCTGCAATATGGGAGTCGACTGGGAACATACCTACTATCATGTCGGGGGTCTCCTGAACTGCTTCAGCCTCCAAGTGGTTCAGCCTTCCATGATTATAGCGCGGCTGAGGGCGATTGCCTGCTCCAGGCTGAGACACATTCTGCTTTGCTGGGGCATTGGGGCCTGACTGCTGCTGGGCTGCCTTCTTCGGACATTGCATCACCCAATGGCCTTGCTCTCCACAGTGGAAACATGCCCTGTTTCCAACCTGAGCTGGTGCTGCCTGACTGTTCTGCTGATTTGCTGGGGCAGGAAGACGAGGTGTCTGCTGATTCTGCCTCTGAAACTGACCTCCTCCTGACTGATTGCTCTGACGATTCTGGTACTGATGCTGAGGATACTGCCTTTGGAACTGCTGATACTGCTGACGCTGCTGATGCTGCTGAGGTGGACGCTGGTTCTGCCTGAACTGCTGAGGTTGATTGCCTGAGAAACGGGGACGGCTGCTGCTTCCAGGCTGGGGTCCACTGATCTTGCGCTTACGATCTTCCATCTCCTTATGCTTCCTTTCTGTCATGATTGCTCTGTCAATCAGGTGCTGGAATGTCGGGAAGGTGTGATTCATCAGCTGATACTGCAGAGGGTCAACCAAGCCTCTCAGAAAACGGTATTGTCGCTTGGCGTCGGTGTTGACATCTTCGGGAGCGTAGCGAGACAACTGCAGAAACCTGTCCCGATACTCACTGACAGACGATGACCCTTGCTTAAGGGCCAGGAACTCCTCCTTCTTCACTGTCATCAGACCTGCAGGCACATGGTACTGACGAAAGCTACCTCTGAACTCTTCCCAGGTGATGGTGTCGGGGTTGGCATGGGTGGCGAGGTAAGACTCCCACCATGACTGGGCTGCTCCTCTCAACAGACGGGGACCATACAAGACTTTCTCCCTGTCATCACATTGAGCGGTATGCAACTCTCGCTCCACAGTGCGCAGCCAATCTTCAGCATCCATGGGGTCAGAAGAGTGAGCGAACGTTGGTGGATGACCTCTCATGAATTCAGCACGCTTATCTCTAGGCATCTGAGGCATCTGAGGCTGGGGTGGAGCCTGCTGCTGCTGCTGCTGCTGAATGGCGGCCAGAGTCTGACCGATGGCTTGAACTGCCTGAGTCTGCATCAGAAACATCTGCTCAATCGACATCGGGGGCGGGGGCGGCAGCTGCTGCTGCTGGGGCGCCTCATCTTGCTGACCGGCTTGCTCCTGCTGAGCACGCCTTCCTCCTCTGCGCCTGTTCTCTGACATCTGCAGAACGCAACCACACATCAGAACTGATCTGGCAAAGCTTGCAGCATAAGAAAAGAGTATGGAATTCTCCAACAGCACTGAACAGATGAGCATCTTCACTGATCTCCAACACAGACCACACAGCTTCTCAGATAAAGAGGAAAGTAGAATAAAGGTTTTCCCAACTATATAACTAACTTTATTGACGTAGTATGTAAACCAAAATGCAGGGGATACCCACACTCTGGTGACAATCATTACAAAGATCCAAACCAAACATAGTTCATCATGACAAACATAAATGCACAGGATATAGCAAACTACCCTGTCTAACTAAAACTAACTAAGACCGAGACTAACGCTAAGACTGAAGCTTCCATGTATATATTTATTTCGTATTAATTACGAGATCCAACTCTAACGATCTATGGTCCTAGGTTGATCTTGGTCTTGCAGTCGGGATTGCCATAAGACTGGTGTCCACGCTGAGGTGAGCGGTACGGGTGCTGAGTCCCAACGGGAGCGGGGGAACCACCGTCCAGGTGACGACGTTCCGCGCGCTCAGCCCGCAACAGGGCGATCTCAGCACGAGCCCTACTCAGCTCGTCTAATGCATGGTCCAGCTCCGTGTTTAGCACGGCGGCTAGGTTGACTGTGCTGCTCAACCTAGGATTGCCCTCACCGACAGGTGAGACAATCACGCCTCCTGTGCTGCCAGATGAACGGCGGGGGTAATACTTCAGGTCAAGACCGTCAGCTGCCCCACCGAAAACCGAGCAGTAGTGCGAAAGCGCACGCCGTGCAGCATCTTGCATGGCTGCCTCAGCTGAGTCCCGTTCAGAGATAGAATAGTGCTCTGAGCAAGCCTCCGCTCCCTGGAGACTGTTCTCCGGGCAGCGCACCAAGCAAGTTGCCTCCCAGCGATCCGGGTAGACCCCGCGACTGTGCTGGTAGACCACACAGCGATACTCGACGGACCAAGTATGCCGGTCAAATGCCCGACGTAGCAGGGTGTCGAGCGCATCGTGGAAGTGACACCCGCGAGCGGCGTCGCGAGTGATGGGTCGAGCAACCCATCCTTCCGGCTCAAGGTTAGCAGAGAAGTCGGTGTCGTGGCTCGAGCTGTCGTCGCCATCTCCGTCGTCTGGGTCTCCTCCAGCAGCTACTCCAGAAGCTGGGACGCCCAGTGGTGGTGCAGGGGGCGCCTCCAGGGGAAGCACAGGAGAGCAGCTCCTCACAGACTCTATCTCCTGGTGGAGCGAGAAGGAAGAGCTCTGCTGCTCCTGTCGTCGACGTTCCTGCTCCGCATGCAGGCGGTGGTGTAGTCTCTCCAAGTGGCTGGACTGTCCGGCCACGGGACGGCGAAGCGGACGCTCAGCAAGGCGGGAGGGTAAGAAGGGGATGACTGACTTTCGTGCAGTGTGTCTAAGTCGAGCCATCTATAAAAGACATCGCAAGCAAAAGGGTGAGAACAGAATTAATATGACCAGCAAATAATGAATCATAAGCAAATGAAGGATTAGAATAAAACATGTTTTTCATCAAGGTATAATATATAGTAGAACATAGGTTTGGTCGGTAGGACCAACTTTTGAAGAGATATCAAAGTCAAGGTAGGGACAGAGGTCTATAGTCCTTAGAACGACCATTCTACTCTAGGTTAGCGGTCCTACAGTCAGCACGGCTCTGATACCACTTATGTCACACCCGGTTTTTAGAAGGTAAACCGAATGCGAACCATGTACGTGCCAGGATCAGTTATTCACGTACACAGCAGTTACATAACATGGACATCATCACACAGTGCTCAAATAGTATTAAAAGGGGAAATAATAGTCGATTACATCATACGTCTGAGACGTCCATATAGTTCTTACAATAAATCAAAGTGCGAAAACGAAACGTAGATAACACGGCCTTCACAGGCAGCCGACTGGGGGTTGCCGCTAACCCACACCTAGAACTCGTCGTAATCTTGGAACTCCTGGAAGTCTCCTTCCACAGCTTCATCTTCGCCTGAGCAGTGGTTGCAAGGCTGACAACCTGGGGGGGGGTTTGGTGTGTAGAGCAAGGGTGAGTACTCATCAACATACTCAGCAAGTATCCTGTTTGGCTGTAGTGGACTAGCTTTATGTGGGGATCAGTCAAGCAGTTGCTTTTAGTTGGTCAGGTTATTACTTACTAGTAGAAAGCCAGGTTTTAACATTAACCCAAGTTATTAACCCAATGTATCCTTTCCAAACGGAAAGAATACCACTTACCAATACCATAATCATAACCAGAACCATCAATCTCATTGCCACCTGTACCAAAATATCTCTGATCAAGTATCACTAATCTCTGGAGCTCCCTTGGCCGCTCATAACCGTGAGCACGGCTGATATATCAGTTTCATAACACTCTGCAGAGGTTGTGCACTTTACCCACAAGCCGTGATTCCCTCTTGCCTCGGGCCGATCAAACCCTTAAACACTACCAAGGTGAATAGGCAGGGTTTCACTACGTAGCCTTTACAAAGATTCCCCGGGGCTGTAGCCACCCGTTAGGTTTCCTAAATGCACCGCACTCCTCCCCAAGGGGCGAACCCAAACTTGGCAGAGCGAGCCGCATACACCGAGCCCCATTGACGGCACGACGGCTAAGTGAACTACATCCCGGATCCTCTAATTATTCAGCTAAGGGCACCCCATTCCACCCTCATGGTTGCACTGTTTTCCCGGGCGGTCATCCATAGAACAGGTCCTTACGGAGAGGCACTCGAGAAACCGCTCGAGTCCCCTTGAAAACCACAAGTATAATCATAAAGAAGAACGGGAAAACAGCGTATCATAGATAATCACATCATGTTCATTGATTAGAGTTGAGCAATAGCATCAGACTAAGTAGTAATAATCCGACCCAAATAGGTAAACAAGGACATGGATAACAAAAGCTAGTCAATCCTTAGGTATAAATGTGTAATGCGGGAGGTGAATTAAAGAATGAATAGGACAGAGATAGGTCAAAGGACACTTGCCTCCACCAACCGACTGCTGCTCAGGGGCTTCTCCTGCGAATTCCTCGGGCTCTTCGACCGGATCGTTCTCTATGCGAGCGCAAACATACATACATCCATCCACATATTTAATACAAAAGAACAGTACACCATACAAGATAACAAATAAAGTGAATATGCACCAAGTATGACATTCGATAACGCATTTGTTATGGTTAGAAAGAAACGGGAAAGGTCTCGCAGGGGGTTAAATCTTATGCACTAATGACACAATTGGTTTTTTAACAAAATAATTCTGTTATATATATTTATATATACTAATGGAAACCTAATCACTTTTAGTTGATCAACATTGCACAGGGTAAACAATTAACTACGTGAATCAATAACATAACGGAATTTTAAATTAAACTTCCTATTTTCCCATAGCATGAACAGTGATTAGCCTACTTAAAATACAGTAATTATGATCACAGAAAGTAAATAAAATAAAATAAAAAAAAATAAAAAAAACAGAGGGGGGGGGGGCGGTTGAACCGGCCCTAGGGGCGGTTGAACCGGCCCGGGGGCAGGCGGCCGAGCTGGGGCGGCTGAGCGCGAGGGGCGGCCGAGCTGGGGCCGGGGGCGGCTGAGCCGGGGCCGAGGCCGGCTGAACCGGCCCGGGACAGGGGGGCGCGGCCAGGGGGCCAGGCGGCCGGGGCGCGGGCTAGGGGCGGCTGGCGGCCGGGCGGGGCGCGGCTGGGGGCGGCCAGCGGCCGGGCCAGGGCGGCCAGGGGAGCGGCCGGGGCGGGCCAGCGGCGGCCGGGCGGGGCGCGGCTGGGCGCGGCCGAGGGCCGGCCAGCGGCGGCCAGGGGCCACGGCGGGGCTGGGGCGGCTGCCGGCGCGGCCAGGGGGCGCGCGGGGGTGGGGAGAGAAGAGGGGAGGGAGGAGAGGGAGGAGGGGGAGGGGGCTCACCGGCGGGGATCGACGGCGAGGGGCGGCCGGCGGCAGGGGGCGGCGCGGCAGCCTAGGGTAGGGGGCAGGGGCGGCGGCGGCTTAGGGTGAGGGCAGGGGCGGCGGCGGCTTAGGGTGAGGGAGAGAAAATGAGAGAAAATGAGAGGGAGGGAGAGAGAATTGGGAAAAATAGAGGGGGTGGGGGGGGCGGCTTGGGCCAATTGGGCCCAAGGGGGGGGCGCCAGGGGGCGGCTGGGCCGGCCGGGGTCGGCCCAGGGCGCGGGAGAGAGAGAAAGGGGAGAGAGAAAGAGAGAGAAAGAAAGATAAAAGATTTTCCGCTTGTTCTCGAAATCCGATCTTTTAGATGAATGCGATTGCACTTTCAAACAACCAAAAATGCAAGGGCGGCATGGTGCATCAAACAACATAAAGTATTTAGGGTTTTTTTATACCTACGGGAATTCCAAACCGAATCCCGCTAAACTTTGAAAAGGTCAAGGTTTAGCGAGGGGAAAAAGAAAAGGGAAAGGTAACGCCCGAATTTTGGCGAGTAAAGAAAAGAAAAAAATTCAACTGCAAAATTCGGGGCGTTACAAAAATCACTTCAAATAAAACTCAAATTGATTTTGATTCAATTTTGGCATATATGGATCATCCTTTGCCACCACTTGGTTTGTTTTTTTTGCAAATCAAACTCAAATCTCTATCTCTAAGTCAAACACACATGTTGAAGCATATAGAGAGTTATCCCAAAAGAGATTGATCAAAGATTTCAAAAACTCCCTTTTTTTATAATCAACACTTCTCCCCACAAGAGGCCAACTTTTGACAAAAGAGACAATACAAGAGTTTTGACAAACCAAAAGCTCTATTCTACTATTTTCAAAGTTTCTCAAGTGGTAGCTGATCCATCTATTGCTTTGGCCTTTATTTTCTCCCCCTTTGGCATCAAGCACCAAAACGGGATCAATCTTGGCCCCTTAACCCCATTGCCTCACCAAAATCTTCAATTAAGAGTATAAAGGCAATAAGATCATAGAGATGAACTTGGAATAAGTTACCCTCTCATCGGAGTGCAGTGGAAGTCTTGCATGGTCCAAGTTCACCTTTCCCTTTCAATCCACCTTCGAGACTAAATCAAGCGAACTCAAGCAAATGGTTAGTCTCAAAGGGTCAAGTTGTAGCACATCTCCCCCTAAATGTGTGCATCACTTGCAAAAAGGACTTATGAGGTCCAGGGAGTGCTTGTACAACTTGAGCACCACAATTAGCAACAAAATGCAGAATGATCAAAAACATATACACATGTATGCTACATTTCAATCCAAGTTCCGCGAATCTAAGACATTTAGCTCACTACGCAGCCTGCAAAAGGTCTTCTCATCTAGAGGCTTGGTAAAGATATCGGCTAGCTGGTTCTCGGTGCTAACATGAAACACTTCGATATCCCCCTTTTGCTGGTGGTCTCTCAAAAAGTGATGCCGGATGTCTATGTGCTTTGTGCGGCTGTGCTCAACAGGATTCTCCGCCATGCGGATAGCACTCTCATTATCACATAGGAGTGGGACTTTGCTCAGATTGTAGCCAAAGTCCCGGAGGGTTTGCCTCATCCAGAGTAGTTGCGCGCAACATTGTCCTGCGGCAACATACTCGGCCTCAGCGGTGGATAGGGCAACGGAGGTTTGTTTCTTAGAGTTCCACGACACCAGGGACCTTCCTAAGAATTGGCACGTCTCTGATGTACTCTTCCTATCGACCTTACATCCAGCATAGTCGGAATCTGAGTATCCAACCAAGTCAAAGGTAGACCCCTTTGGATACCAGAGCCCGAAGCAAGGCGTAGCAACCAAATATCTAAGAATTCGCTTCACCGCCACTAAGTGACATTCCTTAGGATCGGATTGAAATCTAGCACACATGCATACGCTAAGCATAATATCCGGTCTACTTGCACATAAATAAAGTAAAGACCCTATCATTGACCAGTATGCTTTTTGATCAACGGACTTACCTCCTTTGTTGAGGTCGGTGTGTCCGTCGGTTCCCATCGGCGTCTTTGCGGGCTTGGCGTCCTTCATCCCAAACCGCTTTAGCAGATCTTGCGTGTACTTTGTTTGGGAGATGAAGGTGCCGTCCTTGAGTTGCTTCACTTGGAACCCAAGGAAGTAGTTCAACTCGCCCATCATCGACATCTCGAATTTCTGCGTCATCACCCTGCTAAACTCTTCACAAGACTTTTGGTTAGTAGAACCAAATATTATGTCATCGACATAAATTTGGCACACAAACAAATCACCATCACATGTCTTAGTGAACAGAGTTGGATCGGCTTTCCCAACCTTGAAAGCATTAGCATGTAAAAAGTCTCTAAGGCATTCATACCATGCTCTTGGGGCTTGCTTAAGTCCATAGAGCGCCTTAGAGAGCTTACACACATGGTCGGGGTACCGTTCATCCTCGAAGCCAGGGGGTTGCTCCACGTACACCTCCTCCTTGATTGGCCCGTTGAGGAAAGCGCTCTTCACATCCATTTGGTACAACCTGAAAGAATGGTGAGCGGCATATGCTAGCAAGATACGAATTGATTCTAGCCTAGCCATAGGAGCAAAAGTCTCCTCAAAGTCCAAACCTGCGACTTGGGCATAACCTTTTGCCACAAGTCGAGCCTTGTTCCTCGTCACCACCCCGTGCTCGTCCTGTTTGTTGCGGAACACCCACTTGGTTCCCACAACATTTTGCTTGGGACGAGGCACCAGTGTCCAAACTTCATTGCGCTTGAAGTTGTTGAGCTCCTCCTGCATGGCCAACACCCAGTCCGGATCTAGCAAGGCCTCCTCTACCCTGAAAGGCTCAATAGAAGAGACAAAGGAGTAATGCTCACAAAAATTAACTAATCTAGATCGAGTAGTTACTCCCTTACTAATGTCACCCAAAATTTGGTCGACAGGATGATCCCTTTGAATCACCGCTCGGACTTGGGTTGGAGGTGCCGGTTGCGCATCTTCCTCCATCACATGATCATCTTGTGCTCCCCCTTGATCACACGCCTCCTGTTGATGAACCTGTTCATCGTCTTGAGTTGGGGGTTGCACCATAGTTGAGGAAGAAGGTTGATCTTGCTCCAATTGTTCCTGTGGTCGCACATCACCAATCGCCATGGTGCGCATAGCGGCCGTTGGAACGTCTTCTTCATCTACATCATCAAGATCAACAACTTGCTCTCTTGGAGAGCCATTAGTCTCATCAAATACAACGTCGCTAGAGACTTCAACCAAACCCGATGATTTGTTGAAGACTCTATACGCCTTTGTATTTGAGTCATAACCTAACAAAAACCCTTCTACTGCTTTGGGAGCAAATTTAGAATTTCTACCTTTCTTCACTAGAATGTAGCACTTGCTCCCAAATACACGAAAGTACGATACATTGGGTTTGTTACCGGTTAGAAGCTCATATGACGTCTTCTTGAGGAGGCGGTGAAGATAGACCCTGTTGATGGCGTGGCAAGCCGTGTTCACGGCTTCCGACCAAAAACGTTCAGGGGTCTTGAATTCTCCAAGCATAGTCCTTGCCATGTCGATTAGCGTCCTGTTCTTCCTCTCTACCACACCATTTTGCTGTGGTGTGTAGGGAGCGGAGAACTCGTGCTTGATCCCTTCCTCCTCAAGGAACTCCTCCACTTGAAGGTGAAGCGTCCCGAATCCTCTGGGACTCAAATGTGATACAATTACTAGTCCCAGGAGGCTAGTAAACACATTTATACATCAGATGATACCAAATCTGCTTAAACGAGACAAACCTACAAAGGTGGCGAACAACTTTAAGAGTTGGTCCACAACTCGGGACATATCATCAGAGTGGGGCTGAAGCAGCCCGATATACGCAGCGAAGCAATTCAGCGGTCCAACAGCCACAGGCAAGGTTGGGAACAGTCGTAACTCTTACCCGATCTCCTTTTTCTGAAAAAACAACAAATAAGCAAGGGTGAGTACAAACGTACTCAGCAGCCCACCTTCACCCGCGGAATGGGGAAATCAGATATAATGCATGGAATATGTAGAGCTCAGGATATTTGCAGAAACAGCAATATTTTATGCAGGGTTGTTTTGAAAAACATTTTGTATTTTGCAAAGTGCATCCTCTCCAAAAGGAGCAGGAAGTTTTTCAGTATTATAACAAAATCCCCTGGACTAAACCATCCAGGTATCTCAGCAGTTTCCCACTGGTTTTCATTTTCAAAAACAGCTATTGGACTTCCCGTCCACCATAGCTCACGGCTCAACCGCCGGTCCTTTTAAAAACCACTTTTCTCAAACACACCCTTTTTTTGGAGAAACCAAACACTAATTGCCATACCACACCAGACTCGTCCATTCCTGTGGACACAGACTATTCGAATAGGTTTGAACTCTGCGCAGAGGTGTACACTTTACCCACTAGTCCGGCTCTGCGATCTCATAGCTAGTGAGACCCGAATCCGAATCTCTTTCTTTCCCCGCACGTCCTAACCTTAACGGTTATCCGGAAGGAGTCAGGCCACCACCATGTCCAAACCGGACAAAACTTTCCCCCTCCTTATCCTCCCGGTGCTCCCCAGCCTTCATAACCCTGGGGTCGGACCGCACGAGTTCAGATTGAGTGACTGCCCACACAGTCTCGAGTGGTTGCACTATTAAAGAGTACAAGTAGTGAAGATGACAAACTGGTCCTTATATGAGGGGACAATCCTTCTGCTCACGCCTAAACCAGCTGAGCCATCACCTTAGACCCTCCCCTAAACCAGGGAGTCCCTGATTATCCCACTCACAAGGTGATAAGGGTGAAAACCCTTCATCATACACATTTTGAAAAGCATTTTCTTTTGAAAACTCACACCTTTTCTCAAATCATTTGGAACATATATATCGGGGATTGATTGCGGCAAGCGGCTGGGTGGCCATAATAACTTGTCTCAAAAATCATATCATGCATAAAATAACAGGCTGAGGGTTGTGGTTGAAAAACATAGGTAATTTATGCATCAAAGGGATCCAGTGAGCTTGCCGTGCTTATTCGGCGAAGGGGAAGGAGAGCTCGCGGAACTGGCTTCTGGCTCCACCGCCTGGCGTAGACTTGCAGATCTGGCCTCCACGAGATGGCACGAACGCTCCGATAACTATGCAACATGAACAAGCAAACATACAAACCAGCAAGTATACCAACAAATATTTAGTATAGTGGTCAGAATAGCGATATATGGATGGGTAGAGTCTTGAGTAGAATCTGTGTCTTGTGGTGTTGTGATATTACTGATGGTGGAGTGGAGGTGCTTACCCGGAGGGTAGACTGGAGGCGAAGCGACACTATGTGTGTAGCCGGCAGAGCAGAGTAACTGAGTGGGTGGGGTGTTTGCCTTGGCTGAGGGTGTTGAGTGTGTGTGGAGAGGGAGAGGGTAGCTAGGTGTATTTATAGCTGGGTGTATGTGGTGGCACAGTGAAGTTCACTGTTGGTGAGAATAGTGACGAATGAATCGTCTGACTTAGTATGAACAGGAGAGTTATAGGCAGAATATGGGACAAGAGTATTTTGGGAGTTTTCTGGAATATGGACCATGATTAAGGGATGACATGGTTGGGTAGGGAATAGTTTGATAAGAATTTAGAAACGAGATTTATTGGAATATGAGTTTGGGAGCCTGGTTCGAAGGATTCTCAAAGTTAAGCGTGCTCAACTTGGAGAAACCTAGGATGGGTGACCAGATGGGAAGTTCCCTACTGGAAGAAAAATCACAGTCACCGGAGTTCGTATGACTGGAATATGGGTCTGGCTGGTCTTAGGTGGACTGGACAACATGATGTACGAGTAGTTGAAATTTGGGATGACTAGATGACCGATGAATAGTAACGATGATCAGTAACGATGAATAGTGGCGATGGAAAAGAAATTATAGATATCATCGATGAATAGTAACGATGATGAATAGTAATGATAAATAGTAACGATGATGAATAGTGTATGTGAATAGTAACGATGAATAGTAATAGTGAATAGTAATGGTGAGTAGTAATGGTGAATAGTGATAGTGAATAGTTCGTATGAACGAACGATGAACGATGAATAGGAACTATGAACGAACGGACGAACGATCGAATGATCGGACGAACGAACGATCGGAATTTCGGCAGCATAACGGCAGGAAAAGATTATTTGGACGAACGAACGAACGAACGATCGAATGATCGTACGAACGAACGATCGGAATTTCGGCAGCATAACGACAGGACAAAGATTATCTAGAAGAACGATGAATAGGGACTATGAACGAACGATGAACGATGAATAGGGACTATGAACGAACGATGAACGATCGAATGATCGAACGATCGGAATTTCGGCAGCATAACGGCAGGACAAAGATTATCTGGAAGAACGATGAATAGGGACTATGAACGAACGATGAACGATGAATAGGAACTATGAACGAACGATGAACGATCGAATGATCGAACGAACGAACGATCGGAATTTCGGCAGCATAACGGTAGGAAAAAGATTATTTGGACGAACGAACGGACGAACGATCGAACGATCGAACGAACGGACGAACGAACCATGAACGATCGGACGAACGATCGAACGATCGGACGAACGAACGAACAAACTAAGAACAGGGGGACGAACGATCGAAGAACGATCGAACGATCCTTGTGCTAGTGTGTGCTTGTGTGGAACATGGAGTGGGTGTGTGGGGGGGAGAGAGTTGCCATGAAATGGCTTGGGGTGGGATGAGAGGAGGCCCTTGCCCCTCTATTTATAGCCATGGTGGGGGGATTAGGGGGAGGGATGAGAGGATTAGTGGGAGGATGAGAGGATTAGTGGGAGATTAGCATGTATTTGTCTTGTATAAGTGAGATTTGCTTGTAGAGCTCACCGTATGACACTGGAGGCATACGTATACGTATGAGCATGAGGAAAGTTATGAAGAAAATATTTATAGGGACTTGAAAATGATTCTGAAGGTATTTCTCAGGAGGAAAATATCTGGAGATATATCGGTGGAATATTTGGGCAGTATTTCTGGAAAGAACTTGAAGAGGATCACTAGGGAAATATCTGGGCAGTATTTCTGTAAACAATTTGAGGGGGATCACTGAGGAAATATTTGTAGGGTATTTTGAGGAGGATTTTAGAGAGAATATAGACCACTATACTTTATTTGTTGATATCAACTCGCAAACAAACATTTTGAAATGAAATTTGAAATTCATTTTGAATTTAGGGCGAGTTTGAGAAAATTTCAGAATTTGAATTTTTGGGATGCTACAAATCTACCCCACTTAAAAGGAATCTTGTCCTCGAGATTCGGTTTAGAAGGGTTATGGGTATAGCTTTACTTCAGCTACATATCTTCACTTTGCAACTCTTCGAGGAGATGAAACTTCAACAAAGTCTGGCCTTTGAGGAACATATGGTTGCTGATTGAAAACACTGATTCTGGCTACTCAAAGATCATCTTCAGGCTTCTAGCTTTCGCTTGGCAGCTTGCTTATTGAAGGAGCATAGATGCCAACACACAAACCTTTCTCTTGCGAACTCCCACATGGATTCCTTCCTTGATTGTTCTTCTGGTGCTTCATCAACGGAACTTGGGTGACCACTTCTCATACAGAAACTTATAAGCTTTGGTGATCTGGTCCTCCACAAGCTTGCTACATGCCTTCTTATTTTTCTCCATGACAGGAACCTTATTGGAACACTACCCCACTTAAAATGAATGAGGGTAGATCTCTTGAATCTTGGGGATTTGAACTCCTTGAAGTACCTCATAACAAAGGTGTTACAGGGCCTTCTTCTCCTGTTGCTGCTTGAGCAGGCTGTGGAGAAATGACTGACACAGGGTTGATTCTGGGACAACCTTCTTCTCATCTTCTCTTCACTATCTTCTTTTCTCTTCTCACTTTTCACTTTTCACTGCCTCTTTCTTTCTCTTTGCTCTTCCCACTCGAGGATTCTATCAAAGAGTATTACCATCATACAGAGGAGGAAACCGAAGATGTTGAACCATATACAACAGTCTTCAACCCAAGAATCACCAAGCATTGTGATCTTAGGGGCGAGGGAGTGGAAAAATGGAGTTGCTTGCGATTTGGCAGAGGGGATTTATCTGGAGTGTGCTTTTGCTTTGAGCGAGATGGGAGTTGAGGGAGATGGTGGGGGGTTTTATAGGCGAGCGGGGGTGTTCGGTTGCGGAGCAGTGGTGATGGAGTAGGTGCTACGCGGCAGCGGGTGCGATAAGGGGAGGGGGGCCTGGTGTTGCCGGCGATGATGGTGGCGGTGGGTGCGCTGCAAAGGTGGCGTGGGCGGCGGTAGTGCGCTGCAAAGGGGGGCGTGGGGCGGTGGTAGTGCGCATGGAGGCGGGCACGCGTGGGGGGGGCACGGGTGAGTGGTGGGGTCGATGACCCTGATGTTTGTGGTCTCTGGTTCCAAGAATCTTTGCCTCTGTGTATGGTAATAACTCCTTCTGTCCTCTTTTCCTGTTTACTTTGACTCAGGGGCAGTGCTTTGATTCTCACGGTCGGTCCTTTTGACTGAGCGGCTGGACTGGCTTCTTCTGTAGCTTGTTCCAGGCTTCAAGGGTAAGCTTCCCGGTATCTTCTTGGGTAAGGCACTTTTCTCTTGAGATGGGTTAAGATGAGAATGGAAGCATAAGGTGAGGATTAGATCTAATTTGTGATCTATGTTTTTTAGAGAAAACCTTTCTTAAAAAAACACACAAGCTCAGCAATGGTAAGCACAAACAAATCGAATGTTTTGAATAAGGGAAGAATAGAGTTTTTCCAAAGCACGGACTACTCAGATTCGGGGGCTAAGCATAACTACTATTGCTTGGCTCCTGAATTGAGAACTATGCTAAATGCAACTTATGAGCACTAACGTTAAAGCATCACATATGCACTCAAAAGGGAGGAAACATCAAGCGAAATTCATTTTGAAATGCCCTAGGGGGCCACACAATTAGAGTTTTTCAAAACACGGTCTACACGATTACCTCTCATACATGCAGGGTTCTAGCCAAAGTGAAGAAAACTTACCCAATGCATGCAGAGGACTGGGCATACTAACTCAGATCTGGCAGCTTCTCTTCTGGCAAGGCTGGCTCACAGCTTCAATCTGAGACATCTCCTGGATGGGTCAACAGGGAGCTGATGTTGATGACTTCTTCTGGCGGCGACTGAGATGGCAGGACAGGGTCGAACTCTTCTTCAAGCGGGACTGGCTCTTGTAGCTCCTCTGAGGGCGGCGGTGCTGGCGGGGTGCTTGCAGCTTCTTCCTTGACCTCAAGGGATGGTGCTGGAATCTTCTTCATGGTGAGGGGCTCAAACAACTCTGGCGGGGGATCTTGGGAGGATTCAGGGTGCTCTTGCTTATCCATAGCCTGAGGGGAGACTGGAATTCCTTCCAAGACTATGGCTCCTTCCGGGAGTTCCCAAGCCTTCTTTTCTCCTCTGATAGAGACCGGGTGACCTTCAAGAATCTAGGGGTCTTCAGCTCTCCTGGGTTGAACTGGGTTGGATGGAGCAGGCTCTTGGATCCGCAGGGCTCTACGTTGGTTATGGGTTACCAAGTAGGCCTCCATCAACTTCTGGATGTGCTCATCCTTGGCTTGCTTCAGGGCTTCAACAGCAATGACTTCACGACTTTCCAAGGCAGCTACACGGGCTTGAGCTGTGGTGAGATCCACATGGAGCTTACGGTTGAGCTTCTCTGCATCTTCTGCTCGAGCAATCATCTGACGGTGGTGCCGAGCCAAGAAATCATATTGTGCATCTAGGGTGAGCAGGTATGCAGTGAGGTACATGACTGTGGGGTCATCCTCAAGCAGCTGCTGCCCTTCCAATGCACGCATCCTGGCCATCCAAGCGGGACGGTTTCTCTGAAAGGGCGGAAAGAATCTGAGCGGAGTGTCAGCCACTTCTTCTTCATAGATCTGACACAGGGCCCTCAATGCCTTGCGAGCGACGACTTGGCAGGTGTCTTTGAATCTGTGCCCAGCAGCAGTGACACTCCATTCCACATGGTGTGGACTGGATCCAATGTATACAGTCACGACACACTTCTCTGTGCCATGCTCGACGAACTCACGACCATCATACTCTGGCTGGCTCCTGATTCCGAGGCGGACTGTGCATGCTCTCAGCAACTTGGGGAAACCATCTTCATTCTGGCAGAAGCTGGTTTGGCACTGAACCTCCATCTGACTTCTGAGAGAAGGAAAGGGGGAAAACATTTTTGAAATGAAGGGATGCGAGCAAGAATTTTTTTTAAGAAAATAGTTTGGACTCAAAAACTTTTGGATCAGGCTAAGGGTTACGTCCTGCGGCCAACCTAACAGCTCTAATACCACTTGAAGCGTCCCGAATCCTCTGGGACTCAAATGTGATACAATTACTAGTCCCAGGAGGCTAGTAAACACATTTATACATCAGATGATACCAAATCTGCTTAAACGAGACAAACCTACAAAGGTGGCGAACAACTTTAAGAGTTGGTCCACAACTCGGGACATATCATCAGAGTGGGGTTGAAGCAGCCCGATATACGCAGCGAAGCAATTCAGCGGTCCAACAGCCACAGGCAAGGTTGGGAACAGTCGTAACTCTTACCCGATCTCCTTTTTCTAAAAAAACAACAAATAAGCAAGGGTGAGTACAAACGTACTCAGCAGCCCACCTTCACCCGCGGAATGGGGAAATCAGATATAATGCATGGAATATGTAGAGCTCAGGATATTTGCAGAAACAGCAATATTTTATGCAGGGTTGTTTTGAAAAACATTTTGTATTTTGCAAAGTGCATCCTCTCCAAAAGGAGCAGGAAGTTTTTCAGTATTATAACAAAATCCCCTGGACTAAACCATCCAGGTATCTCAGCAGTTTCCCACTGGTTTTCATTTTCAAAAACAGCTATTGGACTTCCCGTCCACCATAGCTCACGGCTCAACCGCCGGTCCTTTTAAAAACCACTTTTCTCAAACACACCCTTTTTTTGGAAAAACCAAACACTAATTGCCATACCACACCAGACTCGTCCATTCCTGTGGACACAGACTATTCGAATAGGTTTGAACTCTGCGCAGAGGTGTACACTTTACCCACTAGTCCGGCTCTGCGATCTCATAGCTAGTGAGACCCGAATCCAAATCTCTTTCTTTCCCCGCACGTCCTAACCTTAACGGTTATCCGGAAGGAGTCAGGCCACCACCATGTCCAAACCGGACAAAACTTTCCCCCTCCTTATCCTCCCGGTGCTCCCCAGCCTTCATAACCCTGGGGTCGGACCGCACGAGTTCAGATTGAGTGACTGCCCACACAGTCTCGAGTGGTTGCACTATTAAAGAGTACAAGTAGTGAAGATGACAAACCGGTCCTTATATGAGGGGACAATCCTTCTGCTCACGCCTAAACCAGCTGAGCCATCACCTTAGACCCTCCCCTAAACCAGGGAGTCCCTGATTATCCCACTCACAAGGTGATAAGGGTGAAAACCCTTCATCATACACATTTTGAAAAGCATTTTCTTTTGAAAACTCACACCTTTTCTCAAATCATTTGGAACATATATATCAGGGATTGATTGCGGCAAGCGGCTGGGTGGCCATAATAACTTGTCTCAAAATCATATCATGCATAAAATAACAGGCTAAGGGTCGTGGTTGAAAAACATAGGTAATTTATGCATCAAAGGGATCCAGTGAGCTTGCCGTGCTTATTCGGCGAAGGGGGAAGGAGAGCTCGCGGAACTGGCTTCTGGCTCCACCGCCTGGCGTAGACTTGCAGATCTGGCCTCCACGAGATGGCATGAACGCTCCGATAACTATGCAACATGAACAAGCAAACATACAAACCAGCAAGTATACCAACAAATATTTAGTATAGTGGTCAGAATAGCGATATATGGATGGGTAGAGTCTTGAGTAGAATCTGTGTCATGTGGTGTTGTGATATTACTGATGGTGGAGTGGAGGTGCTTACCAGGAGGGTGGACTGGAGGCGAAGCGACACTATGTGTGTAGCCGGCAGAGCAGAGTAACTGAGTGGGTGGGGTGTTTGCCTTGGCTGAGGGTGTTGAGTGTGTGTGGAGAGGGAGAGGGTAGCTAGGTGTATTTATAGCTGGGTGTATGTGGTGGCACAGTGAAGTTCACTGTTGGTGAGAATAGTGACGAATGAATCGTCTGACTTAGTATGAACAGGAGAGTTATAGGCAGAATATGGGACAAGAGTATTTTGGGAGTTTTCTGGAATATGGACCATGATTAAGGGATGACATGGTTGGGTAGGGAATAGTTTGATAAGAATTTAGAAACGAGATTTATTGGAATCTGAGTTTGGGAGCCTGGTTCGAAGGATTCTCAAAGTTAAGCGTGCTCAACTTGGAGAAACCTAGGATGGGTGACCAGATGGGAAGTTCCCTACTGGAAGAAAAATCACAGTCACCGGAGTTCGTATGACTGGAATATGGGTCTGGCTGGTCTTAGGTGGACTGGACAACATGATGTACGAGTAGTTGAAATTTGGGATGACTAGATGACCGATGAATAGTAACGATGATCAGTAACGATGAATAGTGGCGATGGAAAAGAAATTATAGATATCATCGATAAATAGTAACGATGATGAATAGTAATGATAAATAGTAACGATGATGAATAGTGTATGTGAATAGTAACGATGAATAGTAATAGTGAATAGTAATGGTGAGTAGTAATGGTGAATAGTGATAGTGAATAGTTCGTATGAACGAACGATGAACGATGAATAGGAACTATGAACGAACGGACGAACGATCGAATGATCGGACGAACGAACGATCGGAATTTCGGCAGCATAACGGCAGGAAAAGATTATTTAGACGAACGAACGAACGAACGATCGGAATTTCGGCAGCATAACGACAGGACAAAGATTATCTAGAAGAACGATGAATAGGGACTATGAACGAACGATGAACGATGAATAGGGACTATGAACGAACGATGAACGATCGAATGATCGAACGAACGAACGATCGGAATTTCGGCAGCATAACGGCAGGACAAAGATTATCTGGAAGAACGATGAATAGGGACTATGAACGAACGATGAACGATGAATAGGAACTATGAACGAACGATGAACGATCGAATGATCGAACGAACGAACGATCGGAATTTCGGCAGCATAACGGTAGGAAAAAGATTATTTGGACGAACGAACGGACGAACGATCGAACGATCGAACGAACGGACGAACAAACCATGAACGATCGGACGAACGATCGAACGATCGGACGAACGAACGAACAAACTAAGAACAGGGGGACGAACGATCGAAGAACGATCGAACGATCCTTGTGCTAGTGTGTGCTTGTGTGGAACATGGAGTGGGTGTGTGGGGGGGAGAGAGTTGCCATGAAATGGCTTGGGGTGGGATGAGAGGAGGCCCTTGCCCCTCTATTTATAGCCATGGTGGGGGGATTAGGGGGAGGGATGAGAGGATTAGTGGGAGGATGAGAGGATTAGTGGGAGATTAGCATGTATTTGTCTTGTATAAGTGAGATTTGCTTGTAGAGCTCACCGTATGACACTGGAGGCATACGTATACGTATGAGCATGAGGAAAGTTATGAAGAAAATATTTATAGGGACTTGAAAATGATTCTGAAGGTATTTCTCAGGAGGAAAATATCTGGAGATATATCGGTGGAATATTTGGGCAGTATTTCTGGAAAGAACTTGAAGAGGATCACTAGGGAAATATCTGGGCAGTATTTCTGTAAACAATTTGAGGGGGATCACTGAGGAAATATTTGTAGGGTATTTTGAGGAGGATTTTAGAGAGAATATAGACCACTATACTTTATTTGTTGATATCAACTCGCAAACAAACATTTTGAAATGAAATTTGAAATTCATTTTGAATTTAGGGCGAGTTTGAGAAAATTTCAGAATTTGAATTTTTGGGATGCTACAGAAGGTTCTTGAACTCCGACCCGTTGTCGCTTCTTATCTTCTTCACCTTGAGCTCAAACTCATTTTGAGCTCTCCTGAGGAAGCGCTTGAGGGTCCCTTGGGTTTCAGACTTATCCTGCAAAAAGAACACCCAAGTGAAGCGGGAAAAGTCATCAACAATAACTAGACCATACTTACTTCCTCCTATGCTCAGATAGGCGACGGGTCCGAAGAGGTCCATGTGTAGCAGCTCCAGGGGTCTTGATGTGGTCATCACATTCTTGCTGTGATGTGCTCCTCCCACTTGTTTACCTGCTTGACAAGCTGCACAAGGTCTATCTTTTTCGAATTGTACGTTAGTCAAACCTATCACGTGTTCTCCCTTTAGAAGCTTGTGAAGGTTCTTCATCCCCACATGTGCTAAGCGGCGATGCCACAGCCAGCCCATGCTAGTCTTAGCTATTAAGCATGCATCTAGACCGGCCTCCTCTTTTGCAAAATCAACTAAATAAAGTTTGCCGTCTAATACACCCTTAAATGCTAGTGAACCATCACTTCTTCTAAAGACAGACACATCTACATTTGTAAATAGACAGTTATACCCCATGTTGCATAATTGACTAACAGATAGCAAATTATATCCAAGAGACTCTACTAAAAACACATTAGAGATAGAGTGCTCATTAGAAATTGCAATTTTACCTAACCCTTTTACCTTGCCTTGATTCCCATCACCGAATATAATTGAATCTTGGGAATCTTTATTCTTGACGTAGGAGGTGAACATCTTCTTCTCCCCCGTCATATGGTTTGTGCATCCGCTATCAATAATCCAGCTTGAACCCCCGGATGCATAAACCTGCAAGGCAGATTTAGGCTTGGGACTTAGGTACCCAACTCTTGTTGGGTCCTACAAGGTTAGTGCAAATATCCTTAGGGACCCAAATGCAAGTTTTGTCTCCCTTGCATTTTGCCCCTAACTTCCTAGCAACTATCTTCCTATCCTTTCTACAAATAGCAAAGGAAGCATTTAGGGCATGATAAATTGTAGAAGGTCCATGAACTTTCCTATGAGCATTAACAACATTTCTCCTAGGCATATTGTGAATAACATTTCTTCTACCAACCTTTCTATCATGCACAACATGAGAACTAGAAGCAGTCATAGCATAAGAATCATAAGCATGTGAATCAAAAGCATCAAAACTTCTAAAAACATTTCTAGAATTTTTCCTATCATGATACAAAAAGGCATGGTTCTTTTTAGCACTAGTAGCCATAGGGGCCTTCCCTTTCTCCTTAGCGGGAATGGGAGCCTTATGGCTTGTTAAGTTCTTGGCTTCCCTTTTGAAGCCAAGTCCATCCTTAATTGAGGGGTGTCTACCAATCGTGTAGGCATCCCTTGCAAATTTTAGCTTATCAAATTCGCTTTTGCTAGCCTTAAGTTGAGCATTAAGACTAGCCACTTCATCATTCAATTTAGAAATTGAAACTAGATGTTTACTACAAGCATCAACATTAAGATCTTTACACCTAGTGCACGTTTCAACAATTTCTACACAAGATGTTGATTTACTAGCTACTTCTAGTTTAGCATTTAAGTCATCATTAACACTCTTTAAAGTAGCAATGTTTTCATGACAAGAAGATAATTCACTAGAAAGCACTTCATTTCTTTTAACTTCTAAAGCATAGGATTTTTGTGCCTCTACAAACTTATCATGTTCATCATACAACAAATCCTCTTGCTTTTCTAAAAGCCTATCCTTTTCATTCAAGGCATCAATCAATTCATTGATTTTATCAATTTTATTTCTATCCAATCCCTTGAACAAACTAGAGTAATCTATTTCATCATCACTAGACTCATCGTCACTAGAAGAATCATAAGTGACATCATTACGAGTGATTACCTTCTTCTCTCTTGCCATGAGGCAAGTGTGACGCTCGTTGGGGAAGAGGGATGACTTGTTGAATGCAGTGGCGGCGAGTCCCTCATTGTCGGAGTCAGACGAGGAGCAGTCCGAATCCCACTCCTTGCCAAGATGAGCCTCGCCCTTTGCCTTCTTATAATTCTTCTTCTTCTCCCTCTTGTTCCCTTGGTCCTGATCACTATCATTGTCGGGACAGTTAGCAATAAAATGACCAAGCTTACCGCATTTGAAGCACGAACGCTTCCCCTTGGCTTTGGTCTTGCTTGGCTGTCCCTTGCGACCTTTAAGCGCCGTCTTGAATCTTTTGATGATGAGGGCCATCTCTTCATCATTAAGTCCGCCCGCCTCAATTTGTGCCACCCTGCTAGGTAGCGCCTCCTTGCTTCTTGTTGCCTTGAGAGCAAGGGGTTGAGGCTCGTTGATCGGTCCATTCAAGGCGTCGTCCACGTATCTTGCCTCCTTGATCATCATCCGCCCGCTTACGAATTTTCCGAGTACCTCCTCGGGCGTCATCTTCGTGTACCTGGGATTCTCACGAATATTGTTCACTAGATGAGGATCAAGAACGGTAAATGACCTTAGCATTAGGCGGACGACGTCGTGATCCGTCCATCGCGTGCTTCCGTAGCTCCTTATTTTATTGATAAGAATCTTGAGCCGGTTGTATGTTTGCGTTGGCTCCTCGCCCCTTATCATCGCGAATCGTCCGAGCTCGCCCTCCACCAACTCCATCTTGGTGAGTAAGGTGACATCATTCCCCTCATGAGAGATCTTGAGGGTGTCCCAAATCTGCTTGGCATTGTCCAAGCCACTCACCTTGTGATACTCATCCCTGCACAAAGAGGCTAGCAACACAGTAGTAGCTTGTGCATTTTTATGGATCTGTTCATTAATAAACGAAGAACTATCCGAGCTATCAAATTTCATTCCACTTTCCACAATCTCCCAAATGCTTGGATGGAGAGAAAATAGGTGTGTACGCATTTTGTGACTCCAAAATCCGTAGTCCTCTCCATCAAAGTGAGGAGGCTTGCCAAGTGGAATGGGGAGCAAATGAGCATTTGAGCTGTGCGGAATGCGCGAATAATCAAAAGAAAAGTGAGTTAACCGTCTTTTGTTTGTCGTAGTCGTCGTCCTTGTGGGAAGAAGTAGACTCGTCGCTGTCGTAGTAGACGATCTCCTTGATACGTCTTGTCTTCTTCTTCTTCCCATCTTTACATCTGTGGCCCGAGCCCGAGTCGTTGGACTTGTCATCCCTTGGCTCGTTGACGAAGGACTCCTTCTCCTTGTCGTTGATCACGATTCCCTTCCCTTTAGGATCCATCTCTTCGGGCGGTTAGTCCCTTTGTGAAGAGAACGGATCCGATACCAATTGAGAGCACCTAGAGGGGGGGGGGGTGAATAGGTGATCCTGTAAAGACTTAAACTTATAGCCACAAAAACTTGTTAAGTGTTAGCACAATGATTGCCAAGTAGCTAGAAAGGAGTCTTAACAAAACACAATACCACAAGAGATCAATCACAGAGATGACACAGTGGTTTATCCCGTGGTTCGGCCAAGACCAACGCTTGCCTACTCCACGTTGTGGCGTCCCAACGGACGAGGGTTGCAATCAACCCCTCTCAAGTGGTCCAAAGACCCACTTGAATACCACGGTGTTTTGCTTGCTTTTTCTCAATCCCGTTTGCGAGGAATCTCCACAACTTGGAGCCTCTCGCCCTTACAATTGAAGTTCACAAAGAAACACAGAGCAAGGGGGAATGAGCAACGCACACAAGACTTCAAAAGATCAGAGCAACAACACGCACACAAGTCGCAACAAGAGCTCGCAACACAACTCAAAGAGTTCACAACTCCACAAGAGCTCTATATGCTATCACAATGAAACGAATGCGCGAGATCGATGTCTTGGTGCTTAGGAATGTTGTAGGAATGCTTGGTGTACTCCTCTATGCGCCTAGGGGTCCCTTTTATAGCCCCAAGGCAGCTAGGAGCCGTTGAGAACAAATCTGGAAGGCCATCCTTGCCTTCTGTCATCGGGCGCACCGGACAGTCCGGTGCACACCGGACAGTGTCCGGTGCCCGATTCCTTTCCTTAAATGGCGAAGCCGACCGTTGCAGATCTGGGAGCCGTTGGCGCACCGGACATGTCCGGTGCACACCGGACAGTCCGGTGCCCCCTTCCGACCGTTGGCTTGGCCACGTGTCGCGCGCAGAATCCGCGGCCGACCGTTGGCCCGGCCGACCGTTGGCCCGGCCGACCGTTGGCTCACCGGACAGTCCGGTGCACACCGGACAGTCCGGTGCACACCGGACAGTCCGGTGAATTTTAGCCGTACTCTATCAGCAAATTCCCGAGAGCGGCCTCTTCGGCCGAGGCAGCCTGGCGCACCGGACACTGTCCGGTGCACCACCGGACAGTCCGGTGCTCCAGACCGAAGCAGCCTTCTGGCTGTACACAGCCAACTTATTTCTTTTCTTTTTCTTCCTGTTTCCAAAACTTAGACAAGTATATTAGTACACAAAACCAATGTACTAAGACTTAGAAACATACCTTTGCTCTTGATTTGCACTTTATTCATCCATGGCATAAATTCACATTTAAGCACTTGAGTTGGCACTCAATCACCAAAATACTTAGAAATGGCCCAAGGGCACATTTCCCTTTCAGGAATCCCGCGGCCTTCGTGTTCGTCCCGCGCCCAGGTTGGGTGCGCTTGCTGTAGGGGGTTACAAGCGTCCGCGCGGGAGAGGGAGCGAGTGGCTTCAAGCGAGCGCCTGTATCGTCCTCGTCCCCGCGCGGCCAACCCTCTCTAAGAGGGCCCTGGTCCTTCCTTTTATAGGCGTAAGGAGAGGATCCATGTGTACAATGGGGGGTGTAGCAGAGTGCTACGTGTCTAGCGGAGGAGAGCTAGCGCCCTAAGTACATGCCGTTGTGGCAGCCGGAGAGATTTTGGCGCCCAGCTGGTGTGATGTCGTGGCCGTCGGAGGAGCGATGGAGCCTGGCGGAGGGACAGCTGTCGGAGCGGTTGAGTCCTTGCTGACGTCCTCTTGCTTCCGTAAGGGGGCTGAGAGCCGCCGTCGTCACAGAGTATGCGGGGCGCCATCATTGCCTATCTGGCGGAGCGAGCCAGATGGGACGCCGGTCTTGTTCCCTGCGGCCCGAGTCAGCTCGGGGTAGGGTGATGATGGCACCTCCTGTTGACGTGGCTGGTCTGCGCCCTAGGTTGGGCGATGTGGAAGCTCCTCCGAAGCCGAGGTCGAGTCTGTCGGCCGAGGTCGAGTCCGAGCCCCTGGGTCGGGCGAGGCGGAGGCCGCCGGCTGAGGCCAGGGCGGAGTCCGAGCCCTGGGGTCGGGCGGAGCGGAGTTCACCGTCTTCTGGGGCTGAGCCCAAGTCCGAGCCTTGGGTCGGGCGGAGCGGAGTTCGCCGTCTTTTGGGACTGAGCCCAAGTCCGAGCCCTGGGTCGGGCGGAGCGGAGTTCGCCGTCTTCCGGGACTTAACCCGAGTCCGAGCCTTGGGTCGGGCGGAGCGGAGCTTCCTAGGGTGCCTTCGGCCGGGCCTGACTGCCTGTCAGTCTCACTCTGTCAAGTGGCACCGCAGTCGGAGTGGCGCAGGCGGCGCTGTCCTTCTGTCAGGCCGGTCAGTGGAGCGGCGAAGTGACGGCGGTCACTTCGGCTCTGCCGGCTGGGGGGCGCGCGTCAGGATAAAGGTGTCAGACCACCTTTGCATTAAATGCTCCTGCGATTTGGTCGGTCGGTGCGGCGATTTGGTCTGGGTTACTTCTTGGCGAAGACAGGGCCTCGGGCGAGCCGGAAATATGTTCGCCGCTGGAGGGGGGCCTCGGGCGAGACGGAAATCCTCCGGGGTCGGCTGCCCTTGTCCGAGGCTTGGCTCGAGCGAGGCGTGATCGAGTCCCTCGAATGGACTGATCCCTGACTTAATCGCACCCATCAGGCCTTTGCAGCTTTATGCTGATGGGGGTTACCAGCTGAGAATTAGGAGCCTTGAGGGTACCCCTAATTATGGTCCCCGACAGCACCGAACAGTGTCCAGTGGTGCACCGGACTGTCCGGTGCGCCAGGCGACAGAAGGCAAGAATTGCCTTCCCAGATTGCTCTCAACGGCTCCTAGCTGCCTTGGGGCTATAAAAGGGACCCCTAGGCGCATGGAGGAAAGTACCAAGCAACCTTTGAGCATTGTTGATCATTCACACTTCACTCTTGCGCACTAGTTCGACATTCTTAGTGATTTGAGCTCTGTTCTAGTGAGAACCTTGAGATATTGTTTTGAGCTCAAGTGTTGATCGTGTGTGTGCGTACTTGCTGTGGTTTTGAGTGTGTTGCTTCCCTTCCTTACTCTTGTGCTTCATATTGATTCTTATTGTAAGGGCGAGAGACTCCAAGTTGTGGAGATTCCTTGCAAACGAGAAAAGAGCAAAGTGAAAAGAACACCGTGGTATTCAAGTTGATCATTGGATCACTTGAGAGGAGTTGAGTGCAACTCTCGTCCATTGGGACGCCACAACGTGGAGTAGGCAAGTTTTGTACTTGGCCGAACCACGGGATAAAATCCTTGTGTCTCTTGTGCTTGTCCTTATTGTGTCTATTGTGCTTCACAAGAGCTCTTCTCTCTACTCACTTGATTTCATTATACTAACTCTTAATCAAGTTTGTGGTGTTAAGTTTTAAGTTTTACAGGATCACCTATTCACCCCCCTCTAAGTGCTCTCAATTGGTATCAGAGTCGTTCTCTTCAAGAAAGGGACTAATCGCCCGAAGAGATGGATCCTAAGGGAAAGGGGATTGTGATCAATGATAAGGAGAAGGAGTCCTTCGCCAACGAGCCGAAAGATGACAAGCCTATCGACTCGGGCTCGGGTCACAAACGAAGAGATGGGAAGAAGAAGAAGACGAGGCGCATCAAGGAGATCGTCTACTACGACGACATCGACGAGTCCACTTCTTCCCAAAAGGACAACGACGACAATGACTACGACAAAAGAAAGACGGTTAATTCAAACTTTTCTTTTGATTACTCTCGTATTCCGCAAAGTACAAATACTCATTTGCTCTCCATTCCACTTGGCAAACCTCCTCACTTTGATGGAGAGGACTACGGATTTTGGAGTCACAAAATGCGTAGTCACTTGTTCTCTCTCCATCCAAGCATATGGGAGATAGTAGAGAGTGGAATGAAATTTGATAGTACTGATAGTCCCATGTTCATTAACGAGCAAATTCATAAAAATGCACAAGCCACTACTGTGTTGTTAGCCTCATTGTGCAGGGACGAGTACCATAAGGTGAGCGGCTTGGACAATGCCAAGCAAATATGGGACACCCTCAAGATCTCACATGAGGGGAACGACGTTACCATGCTCACCAAGATGGAATTGGTGGAAGGCGAACTCGGGAGATTCGCGATGATAAGAGGGGAGGAGCCAACCCAAACATACAACAGGCTCAAGACCCTCATCAACAAGATAAGGAGCTATGGAAGCACGCGATGGACGGACCACGACGTCGTTCGCCTAATGTTAAGGTCCTTTACCGTCCTTGATCCACATCTTGTGAACAATATTCGTGAGAATCCTAGGTACACGAAGATGACGCCCGAGGAGATCCTTGGAAAGTTCGTAAGCGGGCGGATGATGATCAAGGAAGCAAGATACGTGGACGACGCGTTGAACGGTCCAATCCATGAGCCTCAAACCATTGCTCTCAAGGCAACGAGGAGCAAGGAGGCGCTACCTAGCAAGGTAGCACAAGTTGAGGCGGCCGGGCTCAATGATGAAGAGATGGCTCTCATCATCAAGCGCTTCAAGACGGCGCTTAAGGAACGCAAAGGACAACCTTACAAGAACAAGACGAAGGGGAAGCGCTCATGCTTCAAATGTGGTAAGATTGGTCATTTTATCGCTAACTGTCCCGATAATGATAGTGACCAGGAACAAGGGAACAAGAGGGAAAAGAAGAAAGCTTACAAGAAGGCTAAGGGCGAGGCACACCTTGGCAAGGAGTGGGACTCGGATTGTTCGTCGTCCGACTCCGACAACGAAGGACTCGCCGCCACCGCCTTCAACAAATCGACCCTCTTCCCCAACGAGCGCCATACATGCCTCATGGCAAGGGAGAAGAAGGTATGTACTCGAAATACTACTTACGCTTCTTCAAGTGAGGACGAGTCTAGTGATGATGAAATAGATTATTCATGTTTATTCAAGGGCCTAGATAGAACCAAGGTTGATAAAATTAATGAATTAATTGATGCCTTGAATGATAAGAATAAGTTATTAGAAAAGCAAGAGGATTTGTTATATGAAGAACATGATAAATTTGTAGAGGCACAAAAATCTCATGCTTTAGAAGTTAAAAGGAATGAGATGCTTTCTTGTGAACTATCTACTTGCCATGAGACAATTTCTAGCTTAAGGAGCATAAATGATAATTTGAATGCTAAGTAAGAAATAGCTAGTAAATCAACATCGTGTGTAGAAAATGTTGTAACTTGCACTAGGTGTAAAGATGTTAACATTGATGCTTGTAGTGAACACCTAGCTCGCATTTCTAAATTAAATGATGAAGTGACTAGTCTTAATGCCCAACTTAAGACTAGCAAGAGTGATTTTGATAAACTAAGATTTGCTAGGGATGCCTACACGGTTGGTAGACACCCCTCAATTAAGGATGGGCTTGGCTTCAAGAGGGAAGCCAAGAACTTGACAAGCCATAAGGCACCCATCTCCATCAAGGAGAAAGGGAAGGGCCCTATAGCAAATAGTGTGCAAAAGAACCATGCTTTCTTATACAATGATAGGAAATATTCTAGGAATGTTCATTGCAATAATGTTATTTCATATGCTATGACTGCTTCTAGTTCCCATGTTGTGCATGATAGAAATTTAGCGAGGAGAAATGTTATTAATCACATGCCTAGAAGAAATGTTGTTCATATTTCTAGGAAAACAAGTAGTGAACCGTCTACAATTTATCATGCTTTAAATGCTTCCTTTGCTATTTGTAGAAAGGATAGGAAAATAGTTGCTAGAAAATTAGGGGCAAAATGCAAGGGAGACAAAACTTGCATTTGGGTCCCTAAGGATATTTGTACTAACCTTGTAGGACCCAACATGAGTTGGGTACCTAAGACCCAAGCCTAAATTTGCCTTGCAGGTTTATGCATCCGGGGGCTCTAGCTGGATTATCGACAGCGGATGCACAAACCACATGACGGGGGAAAAGAAGATGTTCTCTTCCTACGTCAAGAACAAGGATCCCCAAGATTCAATAATATTCGGTGATGGGAACCAAGGCAAGGTGAAAGGGTTAGGGAAGATTGCTATTTCATCCGAGCACTCTATTTCTAATGTGTTTTTAGTTGAGTCTCTTGGATATAATTTGTTATCTGTTAGTCAATTATGCAATATGGGATATAATTGTCTATTCACTAATGTAGATGTGTCTGTTTTTAGAAGAAGTGATGGTTCATTAGCTTTTAAGGGTGTATTAGACGGCAAACTTTATTTAGTTGATTTTGCAAAAGAGGAGGCCGGTCTAGATGCATGCTTAATTGCTAAGACTAGCATGGGCTGGCTGTGGCATCGCCGCTTAGCACATGTGGGGATGAAGAACCTTCACAGGATTCTAAAGGGAGAACACGTGATAGGTCTAACCAATGTTACTTTCGAAAAAGATAGACCTTGTGCAGCTTGTCAAGCAGGTAAACAAGTGGGAGGAGCGCATCACAACAAGAATGTGATGACCACATCAAGACCTCTGGAGCTGCTACATATGGACCTCTTCGGACCCGTCGCCTATCTAAGCATAGGAGGAAGTAAGTATGGACTAGTTATTGTTGATGACTTTTCCCGCTTCACTTGGGTATTCTTTTTGCAGGATAAATCTGAAACCCAAGGGACCCTCAAGCGCTTCCTAAGGAGAGCTCAAAACGAGTTTGAGCTCAAGGTGAAGAAGATAAGGAGCGACAATGGGTCCGAGTTCAAGAATCTTCAAGTGGAGGAGTACCTTGAGGAGGAAGGGATCAAGCACGAGTTCTCCGCTCCCTACACACCACAGCAAAATGGTGTGGTAGAGAGGAAGAACAGGACACTTATAGACATGGCGAGGACGATGCTTGGAGAGTTCAAGACCCCCGAACGCTTTTGGTTGGAAGCCGTGAACATGGCTTGCCACGCCATCAACAGGGTCTACCTTCATCACCTCCTCAAGAAGACGTCGTATGAGCTACTAACCGGTAACAAACCAAATGTTTCGTATTTTCGGGTTTTTGGGAGTAAATGCTACATTCTAGTGAAGAAGGGTAGGAATTCCAAATTTGCTCCCAAAGCCGTAGAAGGGTTTTTGTTAGGTTATGACTCAAATACAAAGGCGTATAGAGTCTTCAACAAATCATCGGGTTTGGTTGAAGTCTCTAGCGACGTTGTATTTGATGAGACTAATGGCTCTCCAAGAGAGCAAGTTGTTGATTTTGATGATGTAGATGAAGAAGAAGTTCCAACAGCCGCAATACGCACCATGGCGATTGGAGATGTGCAGCCACAGGAACAAGATGAACAAGATCAACCTTCTTCCTCAACATTTGTGCATCCCCCAACTCAAGATGATGAACAGGAGGCGTGTGATCAAGGGGGAGCACAAGATGATCATGTAATGGAGGAAGAAGCGCAACCGACACTGTCGGCGTTTCGAGACCGGGGGGTCCCTGGGCCGACGAGTGAATGTCGCCGCGTGCCCCAGCCCAGATGGGTCGGCGCGAGGCCGAGCGCGAAGGGGGGAAGTGAGGTGGCCGGAGACAGGCGTGAGAGAGGTGGAAATCCCGCGGCCTTCGTGTTCGTCCCGCGCCCAGGTCGGGTGCGCTTGCAGTAGGGGGTTACAAGCGTCCACGCGGGAGAGGGAGCGAGCGGCTTCAAGCGAGCGCCTGTCTCGTCCTCGTCCCCGCGCGGCCAACCCTCTCTAAGAGGGCCCTGGTCCTTCCTTTTATAGGCGTAAGGAGAGGATCCAGGTGTACAATGGGGGGTGTAGCAGGGTGCTACGTGTCTAGCGGAGGAGAGCTAGCGCCCTAAGTACACGCCATCGTGGCGGTCGGAGAGATTTTGGCGCCCGGTTTGTGTGATGTCGTGGCCGTCGGAGGAGCGCTGGAGCCTGGCGGAGGGACAGCTGTCGGGGCTGTCGAGTCCTTGCTGACGTCCTCTTGCTTCCGTAAGGGGGCCGAGAGCCACCATCGTCAGGGAGCGTGCGGGGCGCCATCATTGCCTATCTGGCGGAGCGAGCCAGATGGGACGCCGGTCTTGTTCCCCGTAGCCTGAGTCAGCTTGGAGTAGGGTAATGATGGCGCCTCCCGTTGACGTGGCCGGCCCGCGCCCTAGGTTGGGCGATGTGGAGGCTCCTCCGAGGTCGAGGTCGAGTCCGTCTTCCGTGGCCGAGGTCGAGTCCGAGCCCCCAGGTCAGGCGAGGCGGAGGTCGTTGGCTGAGGTCAGGGCGGAGTTCGAGTCCTGGGGTCGGGCGAAGTGGAGTTCGTCGTCTTTTGGGGCTGAGCCCAAGTCCGAGCCATAGGTCGAGCGGAGCGGAATTCGCCGTCTTCTGGGGCTGAGCCCAAGTCCGAGCCCTGGGTCGGGCGGAACGGAGTTCGCCGTCTTCCGGGGCTTAGCCCGAGTCCGAGCCCTGGGTCGGGCAGAACAGAGTTCGCCGTCTTCCGGGGCTTAGCCCGAGTCCGAGACCTGAGTCGGACGGAGCGGAGTTCGCCGTCTTCCAAGGCTTAGCCCGAGTCCGAGCCCTGGGTCGGGCGGAGCGGAGTTCGACGTCTTCCGGGGCTTAGCCCGAGTCCGAGCCCTGGGTTGGGCGGAGCGGAGATCGCCATCTTCTGGGGCTTAGACCGAGTCCGAGCCCTGGTTCGGGCGGAGCGGAGCTTCCTATGGTGCCTGAGGTCGGGCCTGACTGCCTGTCAGCCTCACTCTGTCAAGTGGCACCGCAGTCGGAGCGGCGCAGGCGGCGCTGTCTTTCTGTCAGGCCGGTCAGTGGAGCGGCGAAGTGACGGCGGTCACTTCGGCTCTGTCGGCTGAGGGGCGCGCGTCAGGATAAAGGTGTCAGGCCACCTTTGCATTAAATGCTCCTGCGATTTGGTCGGTCGGCGTGGCGATTTGGTCAGGGTCGCTTCTTGGCGAAGACAGGGCCTCGGGCGAGCCGGAAATATGTTCGCCGCTGGAGGGGGGCCTCGGGCGAGGCGGAGATCCTCCGGGGTCGGCTGCCCTTGTCCGAGGCTAGGCTCGGGCGAGGCATGATCGGGTCCCTCGAATGGACTGATTCCTGACTTAATCGCACCCATCAGGCCTTTGAAGCTTTATGCTGATGGGGGTTACCATCTGAGAATTAGGAGCCTTGAGGGTACCCCTAATTATGGTCCCCGACAGTAGCCCCCGAGCCTCGAAGGGAGTGTTAGCACTCGCTTGGAGGCTTTCATCGCACTTTTTTGCAAGGGGACCAGCCTTTCTCGGTTGCGTTTTGTTCCGGTGGGTGCGGGAGCGCACCCGCCGGGTGTAGCCCCCGAGGCCTCGGAGGAGTGGTTTGACTCCTCCGAGGTCTTAATGCCTCGTGCAATGCTTCGGCTGGTCTGGTCGTTCCCTCATGCGAGTTGGCCATAGCCCGGGTGTACGGTCGGGTCCCAAGTTCTCGGGCTGGTATGTTGACGCTGTCAACGGTTTGGCCGGAGCCGGGTTTGCGAGAGCAGCCCCCGAGCCTCTGCACAGGGCGAGAGGGCGATCAGGGACAACCTCGACTTTTTTACATACGCCCCTGCGTCGCCTTTCCGCAAGGAGGGGGGGAGAGCGCCATGTTGCCCTCGGTGGGCACCGAACATGGTGTCCCCGGTGAGCTACAGGCGGGTGATCCGAGCGGACGTCCGTGCCCCATTCGTTAGGGGTCGGCTAGAGGCCCAGAGGCGCGCCCAAAAGTACCTGCGGGTGATCTGCCGGACCCGGTCCCCTAGCGACGGGGTCCGAGGGCTCGATGCCTCCCTCTGATGGGATTCCGTTACAAGATCGTTCCCGCTGGTCTCGGAAATGTCCTAGGGTACCTCGGGAGCGCAGCCCGAGCCTTGGTTATGTATCGAACGTACCCATGGTCATCCCTCGCTCTGTGTCTGAGGCGGCTGTGAACCCTTCAGGGGCCAGCCTTCGAACCCCTAATCAGTAGTGGGCGCGGAGCCCGAGTAGCCTGAGGCGGCCGTTGAACCCTTCCGAGGGGCCGACCTTCGAACCTCTGACCAGTAGTGGGTGTGGAGCCCACGTGCTCTGAGGCGGCTGTTGAACCCTTCCGAGGGGCCAGCCTTCGAACCTCTGATCAGTAGGGAGGCTCGGAGCCTGGTTCCTTCACGGGGAAGGATCCTTTTCGGGGTATCCCCCTTTCCCGGTCCCTGTTGCAAGAGAGAGAAAGAGGAAAAAAGGAAAAGGATATGAGATCGAACGACGCAGCGTACCTTTTTTGATGCGGTCATTATGGCGAAGGCGAAGCGTCGCTCGCTTCTCCTGCCGGAGGCGCCGCCTGTCCTGCCGCGGAGTTAATGCAACGGGGCGAGTGGTTCGCGGGGCGGTCGTTGCGCGTGCGCGAGCCGTTCGAGGAACGGAACACGGGCGCGTCGTCCTGACGCCGTGAGAGAGGCTTCTCTCGCTGCCCCCGGATGGGACGTAAGCTTGGCTGACGACGTGACCGCTGCTCCTGCCCGCCTGCCACCGCCATTACTGCCGGCCCATTTTTGGCCGCATTGACCGTCGCGCCAGGCTGGCACTGCTGGGTCGTGCGCTGGGACGCCTCGAGTCGCGGTATTGGTTCCGCAGTCGAGGAGGCGCGGTGGTGACGCAAGTGGCGGTGCAGTTGCATGCACGAAGCATTCGGCGCGCCGGTTGCATAACGCGTGGGCCTAGGCCTCGATGCTGGGCGCGTTGGGAGTCGGAGAAGTGCGCCCACTTGACGCGGTTGCATGCCGCCTGCATGGCTGCCGCCCTTTCGCCCGCTGGTCTGGGCAAAAGTGGAGAGCCGCTTGTAACCGCTGGGCGGTTGCACGCACCGCGCACGGCGGTTTGGCTTCTTCTGCTCTAGGCCGACTTGCATGACGTCTGGGACCCAGCCCCCGCGCCGTAGGGGAGGACCTTGGAGCGTGTTGGAGAAGACTCAGCCCACGACGACTGGGGACGCAAGTAGGGAGAGTCGCCTTTAAAAGGAGGGTGACCCCCTTGGAAGGCGACCATGTCTTCGCGCTCCCTTATGCATCGTGTCTTTCCACCTTCCAAGCCCCCGGATGGGGGATACCCGCCGTCTTTCCGCCTCGTCGTTGGAGGAACGCAACTCCGTGGGAGTTGGTACCTTTCAGCCATCGTTCGGCTTCAAGGATTTTCATCATGCAGCCCGGCTGCACCCCTCCGCCGGCGGTCACCCGAGACGGTGACCACCAGCCCCTGGGTGGGGAGAAGCAAGCCAGGCTGCGATCTTGGTCCCACCCTCAGCTTCAAGGATGTTCATCATCCTCGCTGGCGTGGAGGCCGGGCTGAGACGAGCTCTACCTCCCTCGCGGGTTCGTGGGTCGGCCTCTCCTTCGGCGTTCGAGGGAGAGGGCGCTCACTGGCCCTGCGGGCGGGTCGGACTTCAACAACGCGGGGTTGGTCGACGGCGGGCGTCGTCAGCCTCAGCGCGTCGGGCTCGTCGGCTTAGCTCCCAGTGCCCCCTCCTGCCGGAAGGCGGCTGCCGCGCCGTGTGCACGGGAGGACCGCCCAAGATATCGCGCGCTCCTAGGGCGGCGTTCGTGTTCTGGGGGGGGTCCTGCCTTTGCACCGGTACGGCGCCTCCACGTGGAGGTCGGTGCCCCACTCGTCCGGGAGGATCTGAGTGGGGATCTGCCGGAGGGCTGACGGCCCCTGTCGTCGGTGCCGAGGTGGAGGCGGCTCGAGAAGTCCCCGTTGCCGACGGGATCACCGCCACCATCCGCGCTTCGGGCCTCCGGCTCTTTGTACTTGTCCTCGCCCCTCGAGCGTTGGCGTGGGCGAGGGCAAGAGTGCAGCAGCATCCGCCCTGAGGCCCTCGCTGCTGCAGTTCGGCCACCCGGAGCGGGGGTCGTTGTCGTTGTTGCCGGAGCGGTGACGGCGAGCCGCCCGTCGGTCTTCTGTTGCTCCGCAGGCCCCTCCCCCATCGAGTGGGGTTGTTCGTACCTGCGGAGGTGGAACCGGAGTTCCGTTTGTAATGGCACTTCAAATGCCAGTGTTTTTGTTCATTGTGGCTGTCGAGGCCTGAACATGTATGTAATTTTGGCACGGAGCCATGTTTTTTCCTCATTTTCGAGCACTAAGACTCGCCTGTTGGTTGTCTGAACCGCTTCACCAAGCGTGAGTCGCCCCGTGTAAAGGTGACGAGTGAGGTATCCGTATCTCGGAGGCGTAGGAGACCCTCGGCTCGGTCAGCCTTGTTGTCCGAGGCTTCCCTTGCTTAGTGAGAGGAACCCCTCGGCCGCTCTTCGATGAGCCGAGGCCAGGGGTAGCGGTGTCAGCGCGAACAGAGGCAGAGTTGGCTCGAAAAGAAGACCTTGTCGGCCGGAGCCTGGCCGGGTCGTCCGTTAGCGGGACCGACGCCGGAATTGACCTGCCGAGGCCTCAGGTCGGGCTGATGTCCTCGAAGGGCAGCTGGCCGAGGCCCCGGGGTGACCGGCCGAGCCGCCTGCTCGGGCCGGATTCTTGGAGAAGACCCTGGCGGCGATGGCCCGGGCTTGGTGATGACGTTGTCCTTTAGAGCGGAGACCCTTGGACCGCGTCGTCGTCCGAGGATAGGTCCGACCTCGCTGAAGGTGTTGTCAACGCCGAGGGTGCTGCTGCTCCCTTTAGCCGTCAAGATCCGAGCCTGCAGGATCGAATTATCTTGTAGCGTGTGTTTTCTGCGGCCGCCGAGGCCGAAACACACCCTCGCCGTGTTGTAAAGCCACGTCTCTTTTCCTCTCGTTTCGAGTATCTGGACTTTTTTTGTCGGTAACAGAATTGTTTGTGCGAGCGAGAGTTGCTTCTCACGGAAGGTGATGAGTGAGGTATCCGTATCCCGGAGGCGTAGGAGTCCCTCGGCTCGGTCGGCCTTGCCGCTTACGCGCACTCTTACCCGTCCATGGGGTTCTGTCACCGACGCGGTCGAGAAGGCTCGAAGAATCGCTCCGGCAGAAGAGCTTCCGAATGTGAAGACTTGTTCGGCCCGCGGAATCACTTATCCGAACGTGAGTTACTTATCGCAGAAGGTGATGAGTGAGGTATCCGTATCCCGGAGGCGTAGGAGTCCCTCGGCTCGGTCAGCCTTGGCTGCTTACGTGTACTCCGTCGTTTTCAGGATCCACTTTCGAAGTAGTCGAAAAGCACGAAAGACATTCTGGCAGAAAAGATCTTTTTTCGAGGAAAATTTCGACGCAGAGGGGGTTCCCCCTTTTTAGCCCCCGAGGGAGGGCCGGGCTTTGCCGAGGCAAGGCTGACCCTTCCTTGATGACTAAACTTTGCGTGGGAGCGAGGTATATGAACAACTTGAAAACATCTTAAGGGTAGAAGCGACGTAGCTATTGGATGTTCCAAGCGTTGCTGTAGACCTCGCCTTGACTGTTGGCCAGCTTGTACGTTCCGGGCTTCAGAACTTTGGCGATGACGAACGGCCCCTCCCAGGGGGGCGTGAGCTTGTGTCGACCTCGGGCGTCTTGTCGCAGCCGAAGCACCAGGTCGCATACCTGGAGGTCTCGGGACCGGACCCCTCGGGCGTGGTAGCGTCGCATGGACTGCTGGTACCGCGCCGAGTGTAGTAAGGCCTTGTCCCGAGCCTCTTCCAGCTGGTCCAGCGAGTCTTCTCGACTAGCTTGGTTGCTTTGGTGGGCATAGGCCTTCGTCCTCGGGGAACCGTATTCCAGGTCCGTGGGCAAGATGGCCTCGGCCCCATAGACTAGAAAGAACGGCGTGAAGCCCGTGGCTCGGCTCGGCGTTGTCCTCAGACTCCAGACCATCGATGGGAGTTCCTTCATCCATTGCTTGCCGAATTTGTTGAGGTCGTTGTAAATCCGAGGCTTGAGTCCTTGTAGAATCATGCCGTTGGCACGCTCTACTTGCCCATTCGTCAGGGGATGAGCCACGGCGGCCCAGTCCACCCGGATGTGGTGATCCTCGCAGAAGTCCAGGAACTTTCTGCCGGTGAACTGGGTGCCGTTGTCGGTGATGATGGAGTTCGGGACCCCGAAACGATGGATGATGTTGGTGAAGAACGCCACCGCCTGTTCGGACCTGATGCTGTTTAGGGGTCGGACCTCGATCCACTTGGAGAATTTGTCGATGGCGACCAATAGGTGCGTGTGGCCCCCGGGTGCCTTCTGCAAGGGGCCGACGAGGTCCAGACCCCACACAGCAAAAGGCCAGGTGATGGGTATCGTCTGCAGAGCCTGAGCGGGCAGGTGGGTCTGCCTTGCGTAGAACTGAAACCCTTCGCAGGCGCGGACAATTCTAGTGGCGTCGGCCACCGCCGTTGGCCAGTAGAAACCTTGTCGGAAAGCATTCCCGACAAGGGCTCGAGGTGCTGCGTGGTGGCCGCAAGCCCCTGAGTGTATTTCTCGGAGGAGTTCCTGACCTTCGGTGGTGGAGATGCATCGCTGGAGGATGCCTGAAGGGCTGCGGTGGTAGAGCTCCTTCCCTTCTCCCAGCAAGACGAACAACTTAGCGCGCCGCGCCAACCGCCGAGCTTCGGCTCGGTCGAGGGGTAGCTCTTCTCGGTGGAGATATTGCAGGTACGGGGCCTGCCAGTTTTGATCAGGCGTGACCCCGCTTTGCTCCCCCTCGGCGTGCAGCGTCTCACCCTCGGGGGCCGAGGGCACCTCGGGCTGAACCGAGGGTGCCTCGGGCTGAGCCGAGGGTGCCTCAGACTGTGCCGAGGGTACCTCGGGCTGGGCCGAGGGCGCCTCAGACTCGGGTGTGTCGTCGATCTTGATGGAGGGTTGATGCAGATCTCGGGAGAAGACGTCCGGGGGAACCGTTGTTCGCCCCGAGGCTATTTTAGCCAGCTCGTCCGCAGTCTTGTTGTAGCGCCGAGCGATGTGGTTGAGCTCGAGCCCGTAGAACTTGTCTTCCAGGCGCCGAACCTCATCGCAGTAGGCCTCCATCTTCGGGTCGTGGCAGTGGGAGTTCTTCATGATTTGGTCGATGACGAGCTGCGAGTCACCGCGAGCGTCGAGGCGTCGGACCCCTAGCTCGACGGCAATCCGCAACCCGTTGACCAGAGCCTCGTACTCAGCCACATTGTTGGACGCCGGGAAATGGAGGCGTAGCACGTAGCGTAAGTGCTTCCCGAGCGGCGAGATGAAGAGTAGGCCTGCGCCGGCTCCTGTCTTCATCAGCGACCCGTCGAAGAACATGGTCCAGGGATCCGGTTGGATCGGAGCTGTTGGTAGCTGGGTGTCGACCCATTCAGCCACGAAGTCCGCCAAGACCTGGGATTTGATGGCCTTCCGAGGGGCGAACGAGATTGTTTCGTCCATGATTTCCACCGCCCACTTTGCAATCCTACCCGAGGCCTCTCGGCAATGGATGATCTCCCCCAGGGGGAAGGATGACACCACAGTTACCGGATGAGACTCGAAGTAGTGTCGCAACTTCCGCCGTGTCAGGATCACCATGTACAGCAGCTTCTGAACTTGTGGGTAGCGGATCTTGGTTTCAGACAGTACCTCGCTGACGAAGTAGACTGGCCTCTGAACGGGCAATGCATGCCCCTCCTCTTGCCTCTCGACCACAATCGCGGCGCTAACCACCTGAGTGGTCGCGGCGATGTAGACCAAGAGGGCTTCTCTGGCAGCTGGGGGCACCAAGATAGGCGCCTTCGTGAGGAGCGCCTTCAGGTTCCCGAGGGCTTCCTCGGCCTCAGGAGTCCAAGTGAAGCACTCGGCCTTCTTTAAGAGGCGGTACAGAGGTAGACCTCTTTCGCCGAGGCGTGAGATGAAGCGGCTCAGAGCCACGAGACATCCCATGACCCTCTGTACGCCTTTCAAGTCCTTGATGGGCCCCATGCTGATGATGGCTGCGATCTTCTCCGGGTTGGCTTCGATGCCCCGCTCGGAGACGATGAACCCCAAGAGCATGCCTCGGGGCACCCCGAAGACACACTTTTCGGGATTGAGCTTGACGCCTTTCACCTTGACTACGATGTCATCGACGTAGGCCTCGACCGTGCGGCCAATGTGTTCGCCGAACACATGGTTCATGCACCGCTGGTACGTCGCGCCCGCATTCCTCAAGCCGAACGGCATGGTGACATAGCAGTACATGCCGAAGGGTGTGATGAAAGAGGTCGCGAGCTGGTCGGACTCTTTCATCCTGATTTGGTGATACCCGGAGTAGGCATCGAGGAAAGACAGGGTTTCGCACCTAGCAGTGGAATCCACGATTTGATCGATGCGAGGCAGAGGGTAGGGAACCTTCGGACATGCTTTGTTCAGACCAGTGTAGTCTACACACTTCCGCCATTTCCCCCCTTTCTTTCTCACAAGCACAGGGTTGGCAAGCCATTCAGGATGGAATACCTCTTTGATGAACCCTGCCGCCATCTGCTTGTGGATCTCCTCGCCTATGGCTCTGCGCTTCTCCTCGTCGAATCGGTGCAGAGGCTTCTTGACGGGTCGGGCTCCGGCTCGGATGTCCAGCGGGTGCTCGGCGACATCCCTCGGTATGCCGGGCATGTCCGAGGGACTCCACGCGAAGACGTCGGCGTTCGCGCGGAGAAAGTCGACGAGCATTGCTTCCTATTTGGGATCGAGCCCGGAGCCGATCCGGACTTGCTTGGAGGCGTCGCTGCTGGGGTCGAGGGGGACGGACTTAACCGTCTTCGCTGGCTCGAAGTTGCCGGCATGACGCTTCACGTCTGGCACCTCCTTAGAGAGGCTCTCCAGGTCGGCGATGAGGGCCTCGGACTCGGCGAGGGCCTCGGCGTACTCCACGCACTCCACGTCGCATTCGAACGCGTGTTTGTACGTGGGGCCGACGGTGATGACCCCATTGGGGCCCGACATCTTGAGCTTGAGGTAGGTGTAGTTGGGGACGGCCATGAACTTCACGTAGCATGGCCTCCCCAGTACCGCGTGGTAGGTTCCTCGGAACCCGACCACCTCGAACGTCAGGGTCTCGCTTCAGAAGTTGGAGGGTGTTCCGAAGCAGACGGGAAGATCGAGTTGTCCGAGGGGCTGGACACGCTTCCCGGGGATGATCCCATGGAAAGGCGCAGCGCCTGCCCGGACCGAGGACAGATCGATACGCAGAAGCCCGAGGGTCTCGGCGTAGATGATGTTGAGGCTGCTGCCTCCGTCCATGAGGACCTTGGTGAGCCTGACGTCGCCGATGACGGGGTCGACGACGAGCGGGTATTTCCCTGGGCTCGGCACATGGTCGGGGTGGTCGGCTTGGTCGAAGGTGATGGGCTTGTCGGACCAGTCTAGGTAGACTAGCGCCGCCACCTTCACCGAACAGACTTCTCGGCGCTCTTGCTTGCGGTGTCGAGCCGAGGCGTTCGCCGCTTGCCCACCGTAGATCATGAAGCAGTCGCGGACCTCGGGGAACTCTCCTGCCTGGTGATCTTCCTTCTTGTCGTCGTCGCGGGCCCTGCCACCCTCCGCGGGTGGCCCGGCCCTGTGGAAGTGGCGCCGAAGCATGACGCACTCCTCAAGGGTGTGCTTGACGGGCCCCTGGTGATAGGGGCACGGCTCCTTGAGCATCTTGTCGAAAAGGTTGGCACCTCCGGGGGGTTTCCGAGGGTTCTTGTACTCGGCAGCGGCGATAAGGTCCGCGTCGGCGGCGTCACGTTTCGCTTGCGACTTCTTCTTGCCCTTCTTCTTGGCGCCGCGCTGAGTTGACGCCTCGGGGGCATCTTCCGATGGGTGGCCCTGGGGCTGCTTGTCCTTCCGGAAGATAGCCTCGACCGCCTCCTGGCCGGAGGTGAACTTGGTGGCGATGTCCATCAGCTCGCTCGCCCTGGTGGGGGTCTTGCGACCCAGCTTGCTCACCAGGTCGCGGCAGGTGGTGCCGGCGAGGAACACGCCGATGACATCCTAGTCGGTGATGTTGGGCAGCTCGGTGTGCTGCTTCGAGAATCGCCGGATGTAGTCCCGGAGAGACTCTCCCGGCTGCTGTCGGCAGCTTCGGAGGTCCCAGAAATTCCCGGGGCGCACGTACGTGCCCTAGAAATTGCCGGCGAAAGCTTGGACTAGGTCGTCCCAGTTGGAGATCTGCCCCGGAGGCAGGTGCTCCAACCAGGCGCGAGCGGTGTCGGAGAGGAACAGGGGGAGGTTGCGGATGATGAGGTTGTCATCGTCCGTTCCACCCAGTTGGCAGGCCAGACGGTAGTCCGCGAGCCACAGTTCCGGTCTCGTCTCCCCCGAGTACTTTGTGATAGTAGTCGGGGGTCGGAACCGGGTCGGGAACGGCGCCCGCCGTATGGCCCGGTTGAAGGCCTGCGGACCGGGTGGTTCGGGCGAGGGACTCCGATCCTCCCCGCTGTCGTAACGTCCCCCACGCCTGCGGTGGTAGCCTCGGCGCACCCTCTCGTCGAGGTGGGCCCGACGGTCGCGGTGATGGTGCTCGTTGCCGAGGCGTCCCAGGGCCGCAAGCGCCGTGTTGCGCGTGCGCCCGGTGTGGACCGAGGCTTCCCGCATGAATCGGGAAGTCATGGCATGATGTTCCGAGGGGTACCCCTGCCTTCGGGAGGCGGAGCTCTCGGCCCGCCGGACCGCGGCGCCTTCCAGGAGATTCTTGAGCTCTCCCTGGATTCATCGCCCCTCGGTGGTTGATGGCTCCGGCATCGCGCGGAGGAGCATTGCTGCTGCAGCCAGGTTCTGGCCGACCCCACTGGATGCGGGTGGCGGCCTGACCCTGACATCGTCGGCGATGCGGTGCTGGAAGCCCTGGGGTAGATGACGCATTTCTCCGGCCGGAGGTTGGCCCGCCCATGCCTGCCCGACGTCCCGGTGGATTGGCTCAAGCGCTCCTGCTCCCTCGTCGAGCCTGGCCTGCACCCCGCGAATTTGCTCGAGCTATGGGTCGTGACCCCCCGCCGGAACGGGGACCACAGCCAGCTCCCGTGGGATGTCAACGCGAGGCACCGGCCTAGGGAGATCACCGTCCTCCGGCATGCCGAGATGGTTGCCTTCGGAGGGACCCCATAGATCGACGTGGAAACATTCGCGGCTTAGGCCGCAGTCCTCGTCGCCGAGGCTACGGCTACCGTCGGAACAGTCGGAAAGGCAGTAGTCGCACGCGGTCATGAAGTCCCGCATGGCACTGGGGTTGCCAAGTCCGGAGAAATCCCAACAGAAGCTGGGCTCGTCGTCTTCCTCGGACCCAGAGGGCTCGTAGGTCGAGACGTCCGTCAGCCGGTCCCAAGGTGACCGCGTACGAGACCCCAGAGGGTTCGGACTCGCCTCTGCGAGAGCGTCCGCCAAAGCGAAGCCGCTAGGCGGGTCGAGGCTGAATCCGAAAGGTGTGGGATGGGAATCGGTCGGTACATCTTGGTCGACGGGCGGTGATGAAGTCACGTCGGGGACTGACTGCACCGTCGTCTCAGGTACGAGGGTGACACCCAGCAAGCCTTTCGCGAGCGTGCTGGCGTCGTCCGTTTGCTCGGGATTGGCGTGTCGCGGGGAGACAACGCTCGTCTCTGTCTCAAGCGCGAGGTCGATGCTCGGCGTGCCCCCCGTTGGGGTGCTGGCGTTGTCGACTCGCTCGACAGTCGACGAGGCGCTGCCTCCTGCTTGGCCTTGGTTGCCCCGCCTCCTCCTCCGTCGGCGGGAAAGAGGACGGGGCGAGCTCGAAGGTTGTTCTTCCACCACGCGGGGAAGACGTCGTCGATTCCGCCGCCGGCGGGCGGGCTGTCGGCCGCCATTGTCGCTGCCGCCCGGCAGTGGAAAGAGTATCATGTCGTAGCTGCCGTCGAGGGACATGAACTCAAGGCTCCCAAAACGGAGCACCATCCCAGGCCGGAGAGGTTGCTGGAGACTGCCCATCTGGAGCTTGACGGGAAGCTGTTCGTCAACACGCAGCAGGCCCCTACCTGGCGCGCCAACTGTCGACGTTTCGAGACCGGGGGTCCCTGGGCCGACGAGTGAATGTCGCCGCGTTCCCCAGCCCAGATGGGTCGGCGCGAGGCCGAGCGCGAAGGGGGGAAGTGAGGTGGCCGGAGACAGGCGTGAGAGAGGTGGGAATCTCGCGGCCTTCGTGTTCGTCCCGCGCCCAGGTCGGGTGCGCTTGCAGTAGGGGGTTACAAGCGTCCACGCGGGAGAGGGAGCGAGCGGCTTCAAGCGAGCGCCTGTCTCGTCCTCGTCCCCACGCGGCCAACCCTCTCTAAGAGGACCCTGGTCCTTCCTTTTATAGGCGTAAGGAGAGGATCCAGGTGTACAATGGGGGTGTAGCAGGGTGCTACGTGTCTAGGGGAGGAGAGCTAGCGCCCTAAGTACACGCCATCGTGGCGGCCGGAGAGATTTTGGCGCCCGGTTTGTGTGATGTCGTGGCCGTCGGAGGAGCGCTAGAGCCTGGCGGAGGGACAGCTGTCGGGGCTGTCGAGTCCTTGCTGACGTCCTCTTGCTTCCGTAAGGGGGCCGAGAGCCGCCATCGTCAGGGAGCGTGCGGGGCGCCATCATTGCCTATCTGGCAGAGCAAGCCAGATGGGGACGCCGGTCTTGTTCCCCGTAGCCTGAGTCAGCTTAGAGTAGGGTAATGATGGCGTCTCCCGTTGACGTGGCCGGCCCGCGCCCTAGGTTGGGCGATGTGGAGGCTCCTCCGAGGTCGAGGTCGAGTCCGAGCCCCCAGGTCGGGCGAGGCGGAGGCCGTTGGCTGAGGTCAGGGCGGAGTTCGAGTCCTGGGGTCGGGTGAAGCGGAGTTCGTCGTCTTCTAGAGCTGAGCCCAAGTCCGAGCCCTGGGTCGGGCGGAGCGGAATTCGCCGTCTTCTGGGGCTGAGCCCAAGTCCGAGCCCTGGGTCGGGCGGAACGGAGTTCGTCGTCTTCCGGGGCTTAGCCCGAGTCCGAGCCCTGGGTCGGGCGGAACGGAGTTCGCCGTCTTCCGGGGCTTAGCCCGAGTCCGAGCCCTGATTTGGTCGGTGACACCTTTGCATTAAATGCTCCTGCGATTTGGTCGGTCGGCGTGGCGATTTGGTCAGGTTCGCTTCTTGGCGAAGACAGGGCCTCGGGCGAGCCGGAAATATGTTCGCCGCTGGAGGGGGGCCTCGGGCGAGGCGGAGATCCTCCGGGGTCGGCTGCCCTTGTCCGAGGCTAGGCTCGGGCGAGGCGTGATCGGGTCCATCGAATGGACTGATCCCTGACTTAATCACACCCATCAGGCCTTTGCAGCTTTATGCTGATGGGGGTTACCAGCTGAGAATTAGGAGCCTTGAGGGTACCCCTAATTATGGTCCCCGACAGGCACCTCCAACCCAAGTTCGAGCAATGATTCAAAGGGATCATCCCGTCGACCAGATTTTGGGTGACATTAGCAAGGGAGTAACTACTCGATCTCGATTAGTTAATTTTTGTGAGAATTACTCTTTTGTCTCTTCTATTGAGCCTTTCAGGGTAGAGGAGGCCTTGCTAGATCCGGACTGGGTGTTGGCCATGCAAGAGGAGCTCAATAACTTCAAGAGAAATGAAGTTTGGACACTGGTGCCTCGTCCCAAGCAAAACGTTGTGGGAACCAAGTGGGTATTTCGCAAGAAACAAGACGAGCACGGGGTGGTGACAAGGAACAAGGCTAGACTTGTGGCAAAAGGTTATGCCCAAGTCGCAGGTTTGGACTTTGAGGAGATTTTTGCTCCTGTGGCTAGGCTAGAGTCCATTCGCATTTTGCTAGCATATGCCGCTCACCATTTTTTCAGGTTGTTCCAAATGGATGTGAAGAGCGCTTTCCTCAACGGGCCAATCAAGGAGGAGGTGTACGTGGAGCAACCCCCTGGCTTCGAGGATGAACGGTACCCCGACCACGTGTGTAAGCTCTCTTAGGCGCTCTATGGACTTAAACAAGCCCCAAGAGCATGGTACGAATGCCTTAGAGACTTTTTAATTGCTAATGATTTCAAGGTTGGGAAAGCCGATCCAACTCTTTTTACTAAGACCTGTGATGGTGATCTTTTTGTGTGCCAAATTTACGTTGATGACATAATATTTGGTTCTACTAACCAAAAGTCTTGTGAAGAGTTTAGCAGGGTGATGACTCAAAAGTTTGAGATGTCGATGATGGGCGAGTTAAGCTACTTCCTTGGGTTCCAAGTGAGGCAACTCAAGGATGAGACCTTCATCTCCCAAACGAAGTACACGCAAGACTTGATCAAGCGGTTTGGGATGAAGGACGCCAAGCCCGCAAAGACTCCAATGGGAACCGACGGACACACCGACCTCAACAAAGGAGGTAAGTCTGTTGATCAAAAGGCATACCGGTCTATGATAGGGTCTTTACTTTATTTATGTGCTAGTAGACCGGATATTATGCTTAGCGTATGCATGTGTGCTAGATTTCAATCTGATCCAAGGGAGTGTCACTTAGTGGCGGTGAAGCGAATTCTTAGATACTTAGTCGCTACGCCTTGCTTCGGGATCTGGTATCCAAAGGGGTCTACCTTTGACTTGATTGGATATTCAGACTCCGACTATGCTGGATGTAAGGTCGATAGGAAGAGTACATCAGGGACGTGCCAATTCTTAGGAAGGTCCCTGGTGTCGTGGAGCTCTAAGAAACAAACCTCCGTTGCCCTATCCACCGCTGAGGCCGAGTATGTTGCCGCAGGACAGTGTTGTGCGCAATTACTTTGGATGCGGCAAACCCTCAGGGACTTTGGCTACAATCTGAGCAAAGTCCCACTCCTATGTGATAATGAGAGTGCCATCCGCATGGTGGATAATCCTGTTGAACACAGCCGCACAAAGCACATAGACATCCGGCATCACTTTTTGAGAGATCACCAGCAAAAGGGAGATATTGAAGTGTTTCATGTTAGCTCCGAGAACCAGCTAGCCGATATCTTTACGAAGCCTTTAGATGAGCAGACCTTTTGCAAGTTGCGTAGTGAGCTAAATGTCTTAGATTCGCGGAACTTGGATTGATTTATAGCATACATGTGTTTTGAAAGGATCATGATGCCCAAGAGGGGGGGGTGAATTGGGCTTTTCTAAAAATCAACACTAATTAAAACCTAAGCAAGAGCTAAGCAAGAGCCCAACTTCACCCCAACAACTAGCACTAAGAATATAATACTAGAAATGCAACAATGCTATTACAATACTTCAAATACTTGCTAAACAAATACACAATGTAAAGTGCTTGAATTAAGTGTGGAATGTAAAGCAAGGTTTAGAAGACTCCTCCAATTTTTCCCGAGGTATCGAAGAGTCGGCACTCTCCACTAGTCCTCGTTGGAGCACCCGCGCAAGGGTATCGCTCCCCCTTGGTCCTCGCGAGAACCAAGTGCTCACTACGAGATGATCCTTTGCCACTCCGGCGCGGTGGATCCCTCGAGACCGCTACAAACTTGAGTCGGGTCACCAACAAGATCTTCACGGTGATCACCGAGCTCCCAACGCCACCAAGTCGTCTAGGTGATGCCGATCACCAAGAGTAACAAGCCGTAGACTTTCGCTTGACCAAGAGAAGCCTAATGCAAGTGGTGTGTGCTCTAGATGGCTCTCGCTAGCGCTAATGAGGAACAAACGCGGATTAAGATTCTCTAATCTCCTCACTAGGCTTTTGGTGCTTGCAATGCTCTAGCAATGTGCTGGAATAAATGTGGAGTGCAAGACATTGAATATGGTGGGTGGAAGGGGTATAAATAGCCCTCACCCACCAACTAGCTGTTACAGGCAACTTTCTGCGCACTGGCGCACCGGACAGTCCGGTGCGCCACCGGTGCGCCAACGGTCATTTCCAACGGCTAGTTCTGACAGCTAGCCGTTGGACTCATGGCACACCGGACAGTGAACAGTCACTGTCCGGTGCACACCGGACAGTCCAGTGCGATGTCCGGTGCGCTGTCCGGTGCGCCACTAAAATTCATCTCCGAACCAGGTGCTCTCGGGTTTCTGCGAAGGGAATGCCTCTTCCCTGGTCCAGCCAGGCCCCACCTGGCAGAGGGTGCACCGGACAGTCCGGTGCACACCGGACAGTCCGGTGCCCCAGGGCCAGAAACCCTAACTCTTGTTTTTCAGTTGATTTTCAAGGCGGTTTTCGTTCTAACTTGTGAGTGAGTTGTAGAGTGACACCTAGCACTGTATGTGAGTATGATTGTGCATCAACACTACACTAGAACTCTCTTGGTCAAACTACTCATCGACAACCCCTCTTTATAGTATGGCTAAAAGAGAATAAAATACCTAACTAAATCGCGAGTGTCCACATCTCCTTGACACTCGGACTCTGTAGACCTTCGCCTTTTGTTTCGTCGTTTTAGCCGTCGCTTCGAGTTCTTATCTCCGGGATTGTTTTCACCGTTGTAGTACTTCTACCTGTCATGCGACCTAACTTACCATTTGTCTCTGCAAAACACACGTTAGTCACATATAATATTACGTTGTCATTAATCACTAAAACCAACCAGGGGCCTAGATGCTTTCAATCTCCCCCTTTTTGGTGATTGATGACAACCCTACAAGTTTTGTGAGAGTAGTTTGTTTTGAAGTTTCTGTCAATAGAAAGGATGGTTAGTTATACTCAGTAATCTTTGACAGAAAGAACGTGTATCATACTAATAAGAGTGAGCGCATACACATCAAAAGATTCTTGTTCATATAAAAGTGAAGTTAAATCAATGAAACAAGAACTTAGAAGACTGGTGATAAAATATAAGGTGAAAACATAATACACACAGTCAATCATAAGCAACGAGAGTATATATCGAGTTTGTGAGCCAAAAACATCAAGCTAGTACAGAGAGTAGCAAGCACATATATTACATCAAAATGACTCTCTACTAACTCTCTAACTCCCCCTAGCTCTCACAACTCATATCTCTCCCCCTTTGGCGTCAAACACCAAAAGGGCACCCGAACCTAAACATCTGAAGCGGGAGGAGGCGGCGGGGGCGCATCCGGTCGCGGTCGAGGTAGCAGAGCGAATGTCGGCGGGGGGTCAGAGTCAGTCTCGGATCCAGGATCTGCAGTAGAAGTTGGAGCTGGTACTGACTCGGACTGAGGCCGCGCTGCAGGAGTTGCCGGAACAGAAGAGGTCACAGATACTGCCACAGCAGTAGTGGTAACAGCAGATGCTGGTGGCACTGGCGGCTGTGGGCAGACAGAGCTGAGAACCGGAGAGGTGAAAGCCAAAGTGACCGGCCGGAGTGGAGAAGGACCAACAGAAGGAATAGGGGGCCGGTCTGAATCGCTGGCACAACTGGAGCCTGAAGCGGAGGAGGTGGAGCAGACTGAACTGGGGGAACTGAGACACCAGAATGCTGAAGCATAAGAGCCATGAATGCCCTGCTCTCAGCCCGATCCTAGAGTAGCTGCTGCTGAAGCGCATCTTGCCTGTCCTGCATGTTCTGAAACATCAAGAGCATCCTCTCGGATAACCGGGCCTGCTCGGCTGCCAGGTGAGCCTGCTGCTGAGTGATAGACTGGAGAATCGAAGCAAGAGCAGGGTCCATAGTCGGAGGGGCAACAGGGGCAGCACTAGAACTCCCAGCCTCATGATGATGTGAGCGTGGAGGCATAGGAGGCGGAGGAGGAACCCCAAAATCATCATCATCATCATCATCATCATCATCAACTGCTGTAGCCTGAGTGTCGAACTAATGAAGAGCTGCATCCTCGGCCTGAGAGTCAAAAACAGGAGCAGAAGCTGGCACAGGAGTCTCAGGCGCAGGACGGTAGGATCCAAAAACGAGGCGTGAGGCCTCAAGTGTGCCCTAAAACCGAGGAGGCTGAATCAGCTGCGCAAAGATGTGGCATAAGTAGTGAGCATATGGCAACTGTCGATCTCACAAATAAGGAAGTCCACGACGTCAAACTCAGAGTGAGAGACCAGGGCACCAAGGAGCCAGAGCTAGATATGTGTGGTAGCCTCCCTGTATCCCATCCTCGGCAGAAGAGTCCATCTGATAAGCTCAAATAAATACTTGGCTGCTGTAGTAAAGTCTGCCGGTGAACGTCGCGACCCATCTGAAAAGGGCGGGCGGAACAGAGCCGCGACGTGAGCTGTACCCGAAGCCACACCGCCGTGAGGGCAACGAGGAGGGTCAGAAGTGCCGAAGCAGAGGCTGTGAAGACGAGTCGTCGACTCGGGAAATCCAAAGAGCTGGCGGATCTGACTGGCAGTAATGGTGACATCCTCTCGCTCAAAACGAAACCTCATCCAGTGATGATTCGGGTCTATCCATACAGAGGTGTAGAAGACTCGGACCCACTCCTCAACATACCTGCTGCTGGTAGTCAAAAGGGTCAGAAGGCCAGGCAGATATGTGAGGTGCGCCTCAGAGTCAGCACCGGCAGCGAGCAGAAAAGCTAGAAGGTCCAAGAGCCGGTGCACTCGCAGAGCTATCTGAGCAGACATCTGAGCTCTGAAAAACGACTCCTGAATACGTGTGCTGAATAGGTCAACTGCTGCAGGGTCCCTCTGAGCTGGTAACCAAGACTCCACGGGTACGTATCTGAACCTACGTACCTGTGCCGCTGTAGCATGCTGAAGGTCGAACAGTCTAGGATCCGCAGCAAGTGGTTGTACCTCAGTCTCATCGCGCTCTCGGAATCGAGGTGGAGGGACAGGAGGAGCTGAAGCAGGAGCGGGAGGAGGAGCAGTGGAAGCTGGCGTAGTGGAGGTAGCGGGTATGACTGTGGTGGTGGATGGCGCAACAGGGGTGACGGGAGCAGGCAGAGTGGGTGGTGGAGTGGAAGCAGTGGTGTGAGTGGAGGAGCGAGGCCGGGAGGCGAGACGACGAACACGGTATGCGATCTGGTCTGACGGAGTCTGCAGCTGATCTCCAAGGTCGGCCTGCGCAGCGGCTGCTGCTGCTGCTGCACGGGCTGCTCTGTCCGAACGCCACTTCTTGCGGCCTTCCTGCTGCTCCAAGTAAACTGTCTTGCCCTTGACCTGCCTGAAGGGGCGACAAGGGTCCTCATCATCGCCTCCCCCTAGCGCCGACACATTCTTCGTGCGCGGCATCCTGAACTGATGTCTGCAAATGAGAGAGAGTGACTAAGCACAGAGTGAAAATATCCGATAGATTAGCAGAGGATGAGATGACTACCTGGAAAGCTCACACGAGAGGTGATGATCCAGGCAGGACAGGAGACGATACACGGGCAATCAAGGTCACTGAAATGACAGAAGAGGTGAGCACGTATTAGTCACATAGTCATAAGTATATGAAATGTGAATAAATACATACACAGAGAGATATGACACAGAAAACAAGACATGAGACGATCGAGAGGTCAAACGACGTGAAAACGACGTTTGAACGATAAACAGTGCCATAGGAGGTTTGGAATTCGAATTGAGGCACGAAACGACATGGAATTGAGCCGATACTTCACGAATAGGTTTATATAGGTGAATATGAGTGAAGTGTGTGCTTGGTTTGAATTTAGGCGAAGAAAAAGAGATTTGGGCACTCGGCTCGGAAACGATCGCTCGAAACGAGGAATTTGGTGAAATTAAAGCCTGGAATCTCTGATTGGCGTGAAATTTGGCAAAAGTGTTACTGGAAGTGTTGTGAAGGTGCCTAAAAAATTTGGGTTCAATTGGAGCATTTTTGGCTGGTTGGGGCATTTTACGGAACATGTGGAGGGCGAGGAATTAGGGTTTCGGAGAAATGGCCATATGAGGTGTGAAAACCCTCCCGAAGGAGCTAAGAACCTACAGGAATGCTCAAGGCACACATTGGAACACATTCCACCATTTGGATTCACTGGATTTGACAGGAATTGGAATTTTGCACAAAAAGGGAGAAGAGGGGTGCTCACAGCAGGGAGAGATAGAGAGAAAAAGAGGGAAAGAGAGAGCAGAGGATGCTCACCAGAGAGGGAAGGAGAGGAGCACGTGGTCGCCGTAGGATTGGTGGTCGCCGGAGAGGGGAGGACGCCGGCGATGGGGAGGGAACCGCCAGAGCACAGAGACCGGGGCAGAGAACAGAAGAAATGAAGCCAGGCCTCGGGCGCGAGAGGGGAAAGAATTTTTTAAAAACCGAGTATGGGCGCACCGGACAGTCTACAGTGCCTGTCCGGTGCACACCAGACAGCGCACAGTAGCTGTCCGGTGAACCACCGACAGCGCACAGGAGAAAGGAATTATAGCGCGCGGCTGCCGGTGCACCGGACATTGCACAGTGCAGTGTCCGGTGCACACCGGACTGTCCGGTGAGCCCAGACAGAGGGAAGATTGGAAAATTTTGAATTTTTCTATCTAATTTCCAACCAAACCAAATCCCAACTTATAATCACACAAAATAACACTTGTTGGGACATGTATTGGCACCCTCATATACTTTTCAAAATATTTTGCCATAGGCTAGATAATTCTTTAGAGAAAATATGCAAATGGTGAAATTTTGCATTTTGGCTTGCATTAGGGGTTTTCATGAGTGATTTGAGTTTTGAATACTCCCCCTAAGTGCAGTACCTCGTGCATATTTCAAGAACCAACAATTGCATAAAAAGTAAGAATTTAAGTGCTAAAAGCTTAAAACTAAGACTTGTCAAGTTTGACCCGAGTTAAGCTTTTTCACTCGCTTTGTTGGCGGTTATCTCAACTAGGTTAGACAAGCCCTAGATGCAATACAAGAAATCTAATCATGCAATGCAAGCTTGACAACACCATTTGACATTTTACATAAAATTTCTAAGATCAAGAATATTTAGTTCATTCCTCAACATGCAAAAGCGGGTCTTATCAAGTGGCTTAGTGAAAATATCCGCTAATTGATCTTCCAACCTCACTCCTTATAAAATGATATCTCCTTTAGCAACATGATCTCTAAGGAAGTGATGACGGATATCAATGTGCTTGGTGCGAGAGTGTTGTACAGGGTTATTTGCAATTTTAACAGCACTCTCATTATCACACAACAAAGGTACCTTTTCTAGAACTACGCCATAGTCTAGAAGAGTTTGTTTCATATATAAAATTTGTGTGCAACAAGCACCTGCGGCAATGTATTCCGCTTCGGCAGTTGACAAGGCAACACTATTTTGCTTTTTGGATATCCATGAAACTAGTGATCTACCAAGCAGATGGCATCCCCCAGAAGTACTTTTCCTATCAATTTTGCAACCGGCATAATCCGAGTCGGAATAGCCAATTAAATCAAAAGTAGCTCCTTTGGGATACCACAGACCAACGCTTGTGGTGTGCCTAAGATACCTAAGAATTCTCTTAACAGCGCGAAGATGAGCTTTCTTAGGATTAGATTGAAATCTAGCACACATGCAGACACTAAACATAATATCGGGCCTAGATGCGGTAAGGTACAATAAACTACCAATCATGGAACGGTAGAGAGTTTGATTAACAGGGTTACCTCCCTCATCTAAGTCGAGATATCCATTTGTAGGCATGGGGGTCTTGATTGGTTTGCACTTCTCCATGTTGAACCTTTTCAACAAGTCTTTGGTATACTTCTCTTGTGAGAGAAAGTTACCATCTTTCATTTGCTTGACTTGAAAGCCGAGGAAGTACGTTAGCTCACCAATCATTGGCATCTCGAACTCCTTCGACATCAACTCACCAAATTCCTTGCAATGATAGTCATTTGTCGAGCCAAAGATTATATCATCAACATATACTTGACAAATGAAAATATCACCGTTATGTTTCTTTGTGAAGAGAGTTGTGTCGACGGTCCCGATCTTGAAGCCCTTTTCGATGAGGAAGTCGCGAAGGCGCTCATACCAAGCCCTTGGAGCCTGCTTTAATCCATATAGCGCCTTGGACAACCTGTAAGCATGGTTAGGATATCTAGGGTCTTCAAATCCAGGCGGTTGCTCAACATATACAAGTTCATTTATGAAGCCATTTAAAAATGCACTTTTTACATCCATTTGATAAAGTTTTATATCATAGCATGATGCATATGCAAGTAGGATACGGATGGCTTCCAGTCGAGCAACCGGTGCAAAGGTCTCTCCAAAATCTAAGCCTTCAACTTGAGAGAATCCCTTTGCAACAAGTCTTGCCTTGTTTCTTACAATCACACCTTGATCATCTTGTTTGTTTCTGAACACCCACTTTGTTCCAATGATTCTTGCATCTTGTGGGGGCTTCTCCAGGGTCCAAACTTCGTTACGGGTGAAGTTGTTAAGTTCTTCATGCATGGCATTCACCCAGTCCGGATCCTGTAGCGCCTCATCTATACAAGTAGGCTCAACACAAGAAACAAAAGAGTGATGTTCAATAAAAGAGGCATGTCTATGTGATCGAGTAATAACCCCTTGTGAAGGACTCCCGATGATTTGGTTTTGAGGATGAGCTTGAAGTAGTGATGAGTTTCTCCTGTCAACCACTTGGGAAGAAGATCCTGGAGCATCAACATCTTCGGCTTGTACCCTTGCTTGTTCATGAGAGACAAATGTATCTTCATTTGCATGCCTCTCATCTTTTTCATCATCTTGTGGTACATTTGATGAAGAAGGCCTGTCAATGATTTGCACCTCTTCTTCATCTTCTTTTGGTTTGATAGCTCCAATAGGCATGTTCTTCATTGCTTCCCTAAGTGGCTCATCACCTACATCATCAAGATTTTCAACTGCTCCTTGGGAGCCATTAGTCTCATCAAATTCCACATCATATGTTTCTTCTACCACGCCAGTGGCATGGTTGAATACTCGATATGCTTTGGACTTTAATGAATAACCCAAAAGAAAACCAATATCACAACGTCTTTGAAACTTCCCTAGGTGATGGCGTTTCTTGTAGATGTAGCATTTGCACCCAAACACCCGGAAGAAGGAGACGTCTGGCTTTTTCCCATTTAGCAGTTCATAAGGAGTCTTCGCAAGTAGCCGGTGAGGAAATAGCATGTTTGATGCATAACATGCAGTGTTGAAAGCTTCGGCCCAAAACCTCTCCGGTGTGTTATACTCATCAATCATTGTTCTTGCAAGAGTGATCAAGGTCCTATTTTTCCTTTCAACAACTCCATTTTGTTGAGGTGTGTATGTGGCAGACACTTCATGCTTGATCCCAATTTCATCACAGTGCTCATGAATGTTGGTGTTGTCAAATTCTTTGCCATTGTCACTTCTAATCTTCTTGATCTTGCAATCAAATTCATTTTGTGCTTTCTTGGCAAACTTCTTGAATATAGATGCAACTTCAGATTTGTCATGGAGAAAGAACACCCAAGTGTATCTTGAGAAGTCATCAACAATCACTAGACAGTAGAGGTTGCCACCGACACTTACATAATTTGTAGGTCCAAATAAATCCATATGAAGTAGTTCCAGTGGCCTTGATGTTGACATGAAAGCTTTAGTAGGATGTGTATTAGCAACTTGCTTTCTAGCTTGACATGCACTGCATGGCTTGTCTTTTTCAAACACCACATCCTTTAATCCTCTAACCATATCTTTCTTTAATACCTTCTTGAGTGTGCTCATCCCAACATGTGCAAGCCTCCTATGCCAGAGCCATCCAAGTGAAGCTTTGGTGAAGAGGCAAGTTCTTAAGTCTGCATCTTCTGAAGTGAAATCCACTAAGTAGAGGTTGTTGTACCTAAATCCTTTGAACACCATTGATTCATCATCCATCTTTGTTACTATAACCTCTGTTGGAGTGAATAAGCATTGAAGTCCAAGATCACAGAGTTGACCCACTGATAATAAATTGAAGCTCAAAGGTGCAACTAAGAGAACATTTGATATTGATAAATCATTTGAGATTGCCACCTTGCCAAGTCCTTGCACTTTTCCTTTTGAATTGTCTCCAAATGTGATTTTATCTTGACCATCAACATTCTCATCCAGTGAGGTGAACATCCGTGGGTTGCCTGTCATATGTTGTGTGCATCCACTGTCAATAACCCAATGGCTCCCACCGGTCTTGTAGTTCACCTACATCCACAGACAATTCAAGCTTGAGTTTTGAGGGCCCTATATTGCATAGGACCAGTGACTCTCTCAATCAAGGACTTTGCAACCCAGATTTGTCTAGGTCTACTCTTGTTTGGTGGACCTAGGAATGTTACTTTGACCTTTCCATTTGCAACCTTTCTTAGAACATAATGAGCATTGAAAGCAAATGGTCTTGAGTGCTTAGGCAAGGGAGTTGGTGGTTTGGCTTTGCAGTTGTGGGCAAAATGACCTTCATTTCCACACTCAAAGCATTTGATAGGCCTGTGAGTCTGCTTTGGCTTGTATTGAGTGGTAGCTTTCTTTTGCACAAAAGCATTGTATCTGTTGGGCCTGTGCTTCGTCGCCGAAGGTCTTCTAGGAAGAAGCGACCTTCGGCTGAAGCTGTTTGTGTAAGATGGCCGAAGGTCCCTCTTCATGAAGCTTCGGTATTGCAAACCGACTTAAAGATAGAATGACCTTTTAGTCCATAAAGGTCTGAGTCAATGTTGTAAACTTTCATAAGGGGCATACTTGTAATCTCTCACAGGCTACGCCCTGTGCCTATAAATAGTGAACAGTATTCCTTTACTGTTCACGCATTTTTCCTGTATTGACAATCGTATCATTCGGGAACCAATCTTTGCCAAGGCAGAGGTATAACTGTATTCAATGATTAAATATACTGAGTAAATACAATGTGGTTCGTTTATGATTCGTTTACTTTTGATACTCTATATTTTATGTTATTTTATACAATCTATTGAACTACAATTACGAAGATTTAATCTTCGTAATCGTATTGTCATCAACCTTCGTCCAAGGTCCATTAATCCCCAAAGGAATAATGCTTCGTTGGACGAAGGACATTAACATTTAACACTTTATGTTGCCTTGTTCTTGATTCATAGCATTTGAGAACAAGTCACCAACAGTATCCAATACCACTCTTGTTGTTTTTCATGACAGTGTTCATAAGCAGCTCATTTTGGAGGTATTGACCCTTGTTGAACTTTTGCACACTTGTTGCAAGATGTTCATTTTTCACTTTTTAGTTTCTTGACCTCATTTTTAAGCCTTTGATTATCCACTGCCAACTCATTGTTGAAATCATTGTTCTCAATAGCAACCTTTCCTCTAGTAGTTGCATCAGTCAAGTAATTCTTCAATTTTTGGTTGTCTAAAGTCAGGACTTCAACTTTTTCAGTCAATTCAGCATGTAGACTAGTTTGCTCTTCTTGACTCAAATCATCACATGAGGTTGCTACATCAATCTTAACAACAGGGTTAATAGCCTCATGTGTTTTGCAAGATAAAAGTTCATTTTCAACAAGAAGATTGTCATGATCAAATTTAATTTGAGTATAGTCTTCCTTGATCTTTACTAGTCTATTTTGCAACTCCCTATTAGCTTCATTTAATTTGTCACATTTTTCCTTAGCATCTTTTAGGGAGTTTGTGAGCTCATTTACAGTTGAAGACATAGTTTTATTCTCTTCTTTTATTTCATCACTAGCCTTTATAACTATGTCATATTTGGCATTTAAAGATTCATTTTCATTTTTCAACCTATCACATTTAGCTTTTGACTTTCTAATGATTTGAGTATATTCTTTAAGCAAGTCAGCTAACTCATCATATGAAGGTGAAGCAAATTCCTCATCACTATCACTATCACTATCATCAGTAATATTAATATCATTTTGTACCTTCCGTTCACCCCTAGCCATGAGGCATAGGTGAGAAGTCGATGATGGCGATGGTGGTGGTGAAGAGAAGTCCCCGGCGATGGCGGCAACTTTTTCATCATTCTCTTCTTCACTTGAAGAGGACCCACTTGATGATTCAATGTCGGTGAGCCAGTCACCAACAATATATGTGAAAGTCGCCTAGAGGGGGGGGTGGATAGGCGAAACCTGAAAATTAAAACTTTATCCCCCAACTAGATCCCTTGATTAGTGGTTAGAACAAGATATATAATTATCGGAGTATAAAAACTAAGTCCTTGCTTGTAAAGAGTATTGCTTTCAAATAATGCGGAATTGATAAACAAATACTATTAATAAGTCTATGAGAATAAAGCAAGAGGCTTAAGTAAGAAGAGTAATAACACAAGTTTTCTCTTGCAATGAGTTGCTTCACTAAATGAGAATATAACTTAAAGCAACACCAAATAGAATTAGCAAAGAGTAATGCAAGAGAAACTTAGAAAGGGAAAGAACAAACAAATCACAAGCAATAAGCACACAAGACACGGGTGATTTGTTTTACCGAGGTTCGGCCCTCGAAGGCCTAGTCCCCGTTGAGGAGTCCACTTAAGGACGGGTCTTTTTCAACCCTTTCCCTCTCTCCACCAATCACACAAGGATCGGCGAGCTCTTCTTCTTTTCAAGGATCACTCTCGATCCCACAAGGACCACCACACTCTTTGGTGTCTCTTGCTAGCTTTTACAAGCCTCCAAAACTTTGGAGGAAGTTCGATGGGAGTCAAAACTCCACGCGCAAATGAACACAAAGATGAAACTCACACTATCTCTCAATGGATCTCACAAGGCACTAGGGCTAAACTCAATTGAGTAGCTCTCAATTGCTTGCTCTCTCTTTTGTGGCACTTGTATTGGTTGTAGTGGGCTAGATCTTGTGTATAGGATGTATCAATGAATATATGTGGTTGGGAGGGCTTGAGTATGTCAACTAGATGACTTGGATTGTTGCTTGGACTCCCACACTTGAAGTGGCCAGTTGGGGTGGTATTTATAGCCACCAACCAAAATGTAGCCGTTGGAGAAGGCTGCTGGCGATGGGCGCACCGGACAGTCCAGTGCACACCGGACAGTGTCCGGTGCGCCAGCCACGTCATCCTATCCGTTGGGGTTGGAGCTGGTCGACCGTTGGAGGCTTTGTCCTCATGTGGCACCGGACAGTCTGGTGCACACCGGACAGTCCGGTGCCCCTCTGTCTTTCTGCTCTGACTTCTGCCGCGTGTACTATTGCGCACTGTTCGCTATCAGAGTCGACCGTTGGCGCGGGGTAGCCGTTGCTCCGCTGGCGCACCGGACAGTCCGGTGTACACCGGACAGTCCGGTGAATTTTAGCGGAGCGGCCTTCCGTTTTCCCGAAGCTGGCCAGTTCAGAGCCGCTTAACTCTGGAGCACCGGACACTGTCCGGTGGTGCACCGGACAGTCCGGTGAATTATAGTGGGCTGCGCCTGAGAAACCCGAAGGTGAAGAGTTCGAAGGCAATCCTCCCTGGTGCACCGGACATTGTCCGGTGGTGCACCGGACACTGTCCGGTGCCACACCGGACAGTCCGGTGTGCCAGACCAGGGAGCACTTCGGTTTCTTTTTGCTCCTTTGTTTTGAACCCTGTCTTGTTCTTTCTATTGGTTTTTGTTGAATCTTTGACACCTGTAGAACATGCAATCTAGAGCAAACTAGTTAGTCCAATTATTTGTGTTGGACATTCAACCACCAAAATCATTTAGGAAAAGGTTTAAAGCCTATTTCCCTTTCAATCTCCCCCTTTTTGGTGATTGATGCCAACACAAACCAAAGCAAATATATAAGAGCATAATTGAACTAGTTTGCCTAAGGTAAGTGCAAAGATTGTTTGGAATTAAACCAATATTGATTTCATAAGATATGCATGAATGGTTTCTTTATATTTTTGACATTTTGGACCATGCTTGCACCACATGTTTTGTTTTTGCAAACGTTTTGGAAATTCTTTTCAAAGTCTTTTGCAAATAGTCAAAGGTAGATGAATAAGAATTTTGAGAAGCATTTACAAGATTTGAGATTTTCTCCCCCTGTTTCAAATGCTTTTCCTTTGACTTAAACAAAACTCCCCCTTAATGAAATCCTCCTCTTAGTGTTCAAGAGGGTTTTGATATTAATTTTGAAGAGGGTATATCAATTTGAAATTATATCACAAGTAAGATACCAATTTGAAAATACTTCTTTAAAACCAAATTGAAAGACTATACCAATTGAAAATTCATCATTTCAAGACCTTTTAAATTTTGAAAATTGGTGGTGGTGCGGTCCTTTTGCTTTGGGCTAATACTTTCTCCCCCTTTGGCATGAATCGCCAAAAACGGATACTTTGAGTGAAATATAAGCCCTTTTGTAAGTTGTCTCCCCCTTTGGCAAATAATATATGAGTGAAAGATTATACCAATGTGGAGAGCTAGTGTGGAGTGATGACGAAGGATAAATGGTACCGATAGAGTTGAGTGGAAGCCTTGTCTTCGCCGAAGACTCCATTTCCCTTTCAATCTACGACTTAGTATAGAAATATACTTGGAAACATATTAGTCGTAGTCATGGTACGAGAATAATAAGATATATGCATTTGTACCAAAATGAAAGAGATATGATCAAAAGATATGTCAATTAAGCATGATCAGAGTTCTATATAATATAGATTGCTCCCCCTAAATATGTGCCTTGATAGGAATACATATTTTGGCCTTGAAATGCCAATTGCACATAATGAGGTTAATGAGAACATATCTATACCATACAGAATGTGAAGTGCATTGTGTCCTAGTATAAGTGTGATGCTCATGACAGTTTATGCACTTATGAAAGCATGTTATAAGTGTCTTAAGCATTTTCCCTTAAGGATTTCAAAGAGGCTTAAGGACCATCCACCTTTGGAACAAAGGCAGCTTATCCTCGTTATAAGGTTAAGCTTTAAGCTCTTTGACAATAAGATTACTTCATCCAGTTTTAACAAAGATGCATAAATGCAGGAATGAAATGTTTGAGAGGTTAAACTAGGTATGAAGCAGGGAAAATGCATGGACATGCTTTCTCTTCCTTTTATACAAGATATGTAAAGAAAGTATAGAAAAGGAAGATTTAGGTACAAGTTTGAATGAAATGAAGTAGTTTTACCCTTTTGTACCTTCACATAGAGACGCTATCTTCATTGTGCATTGTCCTTAGTCTTAGTTGCTTAAGACCTATACTCAAGACAATATATGGAAATATTTTGCACAAGAGAGAGCTCTACAACTAGTGATCCTTTTCCAAGTCATGATTAACATATATCAAGTGGATCACAAATTGCATAAATGAAACATGAGTTCTCCTTTTAACTTAGTGCATATCTTAGAGAGATATCGATTTGAAGGAATGAGGCACTAAGTGTCATTTGATGTTATTCTATGATCAAACAAACAATGGATGCGATCAAGAGAGTAACATATTGGAATATGAATTAAGCTTAAAATAGGAGAATCCAATAAGCAAGCTACTTTAGCAATGAAAGCAACAATCCTTGATAAAAAGCGACATTATTTTAACAAGTTGGATTGATGTGAAGTAGCATACTTTATGAGAAACATTATTCTCATGTAAGAGACTATATGAAATTACTAAGATAAAGCAATAGTCTTAACATAATCAAAATATAGGAATGGACTCCCCCTAAAGATATGCATCAAGTAATTGAAAGAATTGATTTCGATGCATTCACTTTTAAAGACATAAAGGGAGACCCATTATACATCTTGATCAAGGCTTATAAAATTTGCAATAAACAACTTAAGCCTTGTATTCTCACAATGAAAAAGATTTAGAATGCTTACAACTACACCATTGATTGTTGTGAAGACCTTATTGTCCAAGTAGGTGTTGTTGTTCTTGATGTTATTCCTTTTTCATTTGAGTGTCCTCCCTTTGTAGTTGTCTCTTTTTCCTTCCAAACTTATTGAAAATACTCAAGAGAGATGTCAATAGCGCAAGGGAGTATATGATGAATGATGATTTTTTTTAAAAAATAAATATGAACAATTCATCATCCATAAGTCACATAGACATGAAGTAAAATCCCTAGCATTAGTGCACATCATAGGAAAAGAGGAATATGCACTATTTAACCATTTGATCAATCATAGGAATTTACCTCTTCATATTGAGTTTATTAATCATTACTTTAAAAACAAGTCAATATGAGAACATTTATAGCAAAGGTATGAAATAGATTCTAATGGACAAGTGCATTAAAGAGATTGAGGTTGAATGCATGTCTTAGCCAATTTAAATTCAATAAAGAATCTATTTCTTCACAAAGATATAATTAGTAAACAGTCATTGATGGGAACTACATTTGGTTAAGGATATGAGTTCCCATACCTTTGCTTTTACCTATGGGTGAAGATCAACCCTTTGAGGCTTGTGTCTTTAAACTTGCACATACTCTCTTGTTGATTTTCATAAGTAAGCTCAAGCGAGAGGTTAATGGCAACACAAGCACTAGTTTCCCTTTTTGTAATCATTTTGATAAGGAATGGAAACTTCATAGCATGAACTAGATTATCCATAGAAGATGTTATGCCAATTTTAACTCATAAAACAAGCATAACCAATCCTTTAAGATCATGGGAATAAATTTAATTCATGATATGGAAAGCGATAACTGTAGAGGAATCAAATCCAATTTAAGCAATAAGACATACAACATAAATTATTGGATTGATTTTCCTTGACATGATGGATTGCGCATTTCCATAGAGAAACTTATTCTCTAAATATGAGACTACTTGGGTTACTTAGATAAAAACATTAGTCTCACAATTCTAGACATAAAGAAAGATTCCCTTTTATAAGTGTCCTAAAGATTTGAATTGCTTACATGACATCTTATTCCTTTAAGAACATGGAATCTCTATCTATATCTAGATCATGGCAATAATAGGATAATTAAAGTAAAAACATGCCATGGGAACTTTGCAACAATTTAAAGCATGTAGATTGCCATAATATGAAAATGATGAATATGCAATCTACCATATGAGAGGAATTTCTTCAAAGAATGGTGACATAATTTTAAAAACATCTTAAGTGCTTCTAATTTCAATGGACTACACAAGTCATATGATGATTTTAAGATAATTGCACTTAAGAACATAAGTGTTACCATCCTTTGACTTTCCTCCATGTTGTAGGCCTTGGTCTTTCCGCACATGATAATTCTTTAATTCCTACAGCATCAATATCTTTCCCGAGATGATATGGGTTTTGAATATAATAAATTGAAGTAACCTTGGGTAAATCTTGAATATGTAGATCATTTGAAGCTTGAGTTGATAAGAATTGAATTAGCTTCCTCAAGCACCCCAAAGCTTCATATCATCTCCTCCTCCTACAAAGCTTGTCAAGCACATTTTGGTACCCATCGCTTGATGGGTCCATCACGGTTAGTCAACAAAGATCTAGGAACCCAAAAGTCCTTTGTGTTAGCACTAGGTAGGCTCATTACCTTTCTAGCACAAGTTGCAATTTTGGGTTGCCTAGTTACATGAAAATTAATTGACAAGTTATGAGTGGGATTGTTACCAATGGGACAATCCTTGCATTGATGTCCCTTCTTTCGGCATGTGTAGCATATGCGTTTTTCAAGTTTTGAAGCTTTCTTCTTTCCTTGTTTGTTGCTTGCTACATGGTTAGTAAAAACTTTCTTTTCTAACCCTATGCCTCTTTGTTTTATATGGGGACAAGATCTAAGTAAGTGTCCCTTCTTGGAGCATTTAAAACAAAGTCTATCATCCTTGTTAATAATCAAGACACTTTTAATGTAGGGACATGATCTAATCAAGTGCCCCTTTTCAAAACATTCACTACACTTCTTATTTTCATTTGTATGAAGTGTAACTTGATTATTACCTTGGATGTTACCTTTTATGGAGGCATGGTTGAGGCTTTTGGAAGAGGTGTTGATTTTTTTCTTTTGCTTCCTCTTCTTGGCAATCCTCAAGTCCTTGACATTTTCTTCAAGGGATGTAGTGCATGCCACGGTTGTTCCTATCTCAAGCTTCTTCACCATGTGATTACGGTTATCTTGAGAAGGTTGAGCAATGCACTTCCCTTTAAGTTGTGTCAAGCTCTTCTTTAGCCTCTCATTCTCTTCTTTGAGCTTTTGATATGTGTCTTCTTTTGTTCCTGTGAATTCTAGCTCAAAAGAAGATTTGCTTGTCGACGGACAACAAGCATTAGCACATGGTAATGTAGTATCAATATGAACACATGTGCATGAGCGAGGTTGTTGGAATTTTAAGTTTTCTATCACAACCTCATGAGCAATGTTTAATATGATATGATCATCTCTAAGATTTTCATGAGAGCATAGGAGCATATCATATTTTTCTTGAAAAGCTAGATTTTCAATTTTTAGCTTTTCTACTTGGTCCTTAAGCAAGGTATTCTTATTTACTAATTGAGCTATACAATGTAAAGCGTTATCTTGCTCAATTGAAATAGTTTCATACCTTTGGACCAAATCAACATGAGAGCACTTTAGCTCCTCATGTTCTTTAGTCAACTCGTCAAAGCATTGCATCTTCATGGAGAGAATACTTTCTAGCCTTTGACGAGCTTCGCCTTGCTCTCTCGCTCTTTCTAGAAGATTGAGCATGACCGCCTTATCTTCTTGGCTTAGGCGAGCGTAGAGTTGCACAAAGCTTCTTTCTTCCTCCTCATCCTCATTTGTGCTTCCGCTATCATTTGCATTAGCCACACAACACATGTGGGAATCGAAATGGGAAGACAAACCTTTTGGAGAGGTGGATTCATCGTTTGGTCTCCATCGATCATTTTCTTCTTCTTCCTTGCAAGGGTTAGTATCACAAATACTAAAGGAAGTAGAAGCACACAATGGACTATCATAATAGGACTCATCAAATTTGCTTCTAATTCTAGTCCAAATATCATGCGCATCATGGATTGATTCGTCATAATTTGATATGAAGGCACGATAATCTTCTTTACTAAGAGAATTAGTTAAGATGTCAAAAGCTAGATAGTTTAAGCGATAACATCTTTGATCCTCCTCGGAATTAATTTTTCCATTGAAATTAGAGGGAAAAATACTCTTGTCTATAATTTGTTCTAATCGTGGATCTATGGTTCTAAAAGCATTTATCACACTAGAGGACCATGAGACATAATTAGAACAATCATCAAATAATATTTCAAGAGTTACCTCCTTTTGAGTTGTGTTCGATGGAGGAGTCTTCTTGTTCTTTTGGGATCTTCTATGAGCCATTACTTCGAGTTGTTAGACTCAAGATGAAGTGCCTAGCTTTGATACCAATTGAAAGTCGCCTAGAGGGGGGGGGGTGGATAGGCGAAACCTGAAAATTAAAACTTTATCCCCCAACTAGATCCCTTGATTAGTGGTTAGAACAAGATATATAATTATCGGAGTATAAAAACTAAGTCCTTGCTTGTAAAGAGTATTGCTTTCAAATAATGCGGAATTGATAAACAAATACTATTAATAAGTCTATGAGAATAAAGCAAGAGGCTTAAGTAAGAAGAGTAATAACACAAGTTTTCTCTTGCAATGAGTTGCTTCACTAAATGAGAATATAACTTAAAGCAACACCAAATAGAATTAGCAAAGAGTAATGCAAGAGAAACTTAGAAAGGGAAAGAACAAACAAATCACAAGCAATAAGCACACAAGACACGGGTGATTTGTTTTACCGAGGTTCGGCCCTCGAAGGCCTAGTCCCCGTTGAGGAGTCCACTTAAGGACGGGTCTTTTTCAACCCTTTCCCTCTCTCCACCAATCACACAAGGATCGGCGAGCTCTTCTTCTTTTCAAGGATCACTCTCGATCCCACAAGGACCACCACACTCTTTGGTGTCTCTTGCTAGCTTTTACAAGCCTCCAAAACTTTGGAGGAAGTTCGATGGGAGTCAAAACTCCACGCGCAAATGAACACAAAGATGAAACTCACACTATCTCTCAATGGATCTCACAAGGCACTAGGGCTAAACTCAATTGAGTAGCTCTCAATTGCTTGCTCTCTCTTTTGTGGCACTTGTATTGGTTGTAGTGGGCTAGATCTTGTGTATAGGATGTATCAATGAATATATGTGGTTGGGAGGGCTTGAGTATGTCAACTAGATGACTTGGATTGTTGCTTGGACTCCCACACTTGAAGTGGCCAGTTGGGGTGGTATTTATAGCCACCAACCAAAATGTAGCCGTTGGAGAAGGCTGCTGGCGATGGGCGCACCGGACAGTCCGGTGCACACCGGACAGTGTCCGGTGCGCCAGCCACGTCATCCTATCCGTTGGGGTTGGAGCTGGTCGACCGTTGGAGGCTTTGTCCTCATGTGGCACCGGACAGTCTGGTGCACACCGGACAGTCCGGTGCCCCTCTGTCTTTCTGCTCTGACTTCTGCCGCGTGTACTGTTGCGCACTGTTCGCTGTCAGAGTCGACCGTTGGCGCGGGGTAGCCGTTGCTCCGCTGGCGCACCGGACAGTCCGGTGTACACCGGACAGTCCGGTGAATTTTAGCGGAGCGGCCTTCCGTTTTCCCGAAGCTGGCCAGTTCAGAGCCGCTTAACTCTGGAGCACCGGACACTGTCCGGTGGTGCACCGGACAGTCCGGTGAATTATAGTGGGCTGCGCCTGAGAAACCCAAAGGTGAAGAGTTCGAAGGCAATCCTCCCTGGTGCACCGGACATTGTCCGGTGGAGCACCGGACACTGTCCGGTGCCACACCGGACAGTCCGGTGTGCCAGACCAGGGAGCACTTCGGTTTCTTTTTGCTCCTTTGTTTTGAACCCTGTCTTGTTCTTTCTATTGGTTTTTGTTGAATCTTTGACACCTGTAGAACATGCAATCTAGAGCAAACTAGTTAGTCCAATTATTTGTGTTGGACATTCAACCACCAAAATCATTTAGGAAAAGGTTTAAAGCATATTTCCCTTTCAATATGCCTTTCCATTCTTCTTCTTGTGGAACCTTTTTTTGCTTCCCATCCTTCCTCTTGAAGAATTTCTTTTCCTTCTTTTCATCATCGCTGTCATCTTCTTTCTTGCCCTTGAACTTATTCTTCTTGGGCTTGTTACATTGATGAGCAAGATGACCGAGCTCACCACAGTTGTAACAGTCCATCTCAGAAATGGGCTTTCTTTTGCTGGAAAAGAATTTCTTCTTTCTTGAATCAAATTTGATGCCTTCTCTATTTAGCTTCTTCAACATCTTGGTGGTCTTCCTTACCATCAAGGCAATGTTTGCATCAAGGTCATCATCACTTGAGGATTCTTCCTCAACTTGTATTTTTGCTTTTCCTTTTCTTTCATGATTTGCTTTGAGAGCCAAATCCTTTCTTTTGGAAGATGATTCTTCTTTGTCGTTGATGTGCATGTACATCTCATGGGCATTGATCTTTCCCAAAATTTGTGTAGGTGTGGTAACTGAAAGATCCATTTGATGTAGCACAGTGACAATGTGTCCATATTTGTCTATTGGGAGGACACTGAGAATCTTCCTCACAACATCCGGTTGTGAGATTTGAGTAAGCCCCAATCCATTAACTTCCTCTACAAGAATATTGAGACGTGAGTACATAGCATTTGCATTTTCATTAGCAAGCATGTCAAAAGAATTTAACTTTCGCATGGCTATGTGATATCTCTCCTCACGCTCACTTCTAGTTCCTTCGTGTAGAGCACAAATGTCCATCCACAAATCATGAGCATTTTTATGATTTCTTACTCTATTGAACACATCTTTGCAAAGGCCTCTAAAAAGGGTGTTTTTGGCCTTAGCATTCCATTTCTCATAATTGAACTCATCACCTACAAGATTTGTGCGATCTCTAGGTTCGGGGAATCCTTGTGTGGCGGCTTTATAGTCACCAATGTCTATAGCCTCTAAGTATGCTTCCATACGAATTTTCCAATAAGGAAAATCGTCACCATCAAAAACGGGAGGAGGTCCATCCCCACCGGACATCGTAACTCTAGCGGTTAAGCTAATCTACGAGCAACAAGGCTCTGATACCAATTGAAAGGATCACGATGCCCAAGAGGGGGGTGAATTGGGCTTTTCTAAAAATCAACACTAATTAAAACCTAAGCAAGAGCTAAGCAAGAGCCCAACTTCACCCCAACAACTAGCACTAAGAATATAATACTAGAAATGCAACAATGCTAAGACAATACTTCAAATACTTGCTAAACAAATACACAATGTAAAGTGCTTGAATTAAGTGCGGAATGTAAAGCAAGGTTTAGAAGACTCCTCCAATTTTTCCCGAGGTATCGAAGAGTCGGCACTCTCCACTAGTCCTCGTTGGAGCACCCGCGCAAGGGTATCACTCCCCCTTGGTCCTCGCGAGAACCAAGTGCTCACTACGAGATGATCCTTTGCCACTCCGGCGCGGTGGATCCCTCGAGACCGCTTACAAACTTGAGTCGGGTCACCAACAAGATCTTCACGGTGATCACCGAGCTCCCAATGCCACCAAGCCGTCTAGGTGATGCCGATCACCAAGAGTAACAAGCCGTAGACTTTCGCTTGACCAAGAGAAGCCTAATGCAAGTGGTGTGTGCTCTAGATGGCTCTCGCTAGCGCTAATGAGGAACAAACGCGGATTAAGATTCTCTAATCTCCTCACTAGGCTTTTGGTGCTTGCAATGCTCTAGCAATGTGCTGGAATAAATGTGGAGTGCAAGACATTGAATATGGTGGGTGGAAGGGGTATAAATAGCCCTCACCCACCAACTAGCCGTTACAGGCAACTTTCTGCGCACTGGCGCACCGGACAGTCCGGTGCGCCACTGGTGCGCCAACGGTCATTTCCAACGGCTAGTTCTGACAGCTAGCCGTTGGACTCATGGCACACCGGACAGTGAACAGTCACTGTCCGGTGCACACCGGACAGTCCGGTGTGATGTCCGGTGCGCTGTCCGGTGCGCCACTAAAATTCATCTCCGAACCAGGTGCTCTCGGGTTTCTGCGAAGGGAATGCCTCTTCCCTGGTCCAGTCAGGCCCCACCTGGCAGAGGGTGCACCGGACAGTCCGGTGCCCCAGGGCCAGAAACCCTAACTCTTGTTTTTCAGCTGATTTTCAAGGCGGTTTTCGTTCTAACTTGTGAGTGAGTTCTAGAGTGACACCTAGCACTGTGTGTGAGTGTGATTGTGCACCAACACTACACTAGAACTCTCTTGGTCAAACTACTCATCGACAACCCCTCTTTATAGTACGGCTAAAAGAGAATAAAAGACCTAACTAAATCGCGAGTGTCCACATCTCCTTGACACTCGGACTCCGTAGACCTTCGCCTTTTGTTTCGCCGTTTTAGTCGTCGCTTCGAGTTCTTATCTCCGGGATTGTTTTCACCGTTGTAGTACTTCTACCTGTCATGCGACCTAACTTACCATTTGTCTCTGCAAAACACACGTTAGTCACATATAATATTACGTTGTCATTAATCACTAAAACCAACCAGGGGCCTAGATGCTTTCATGTTTTATGCCTTGATCATGTTCCTTAATGCATTTTGTTGTTTATGGTGCTCAAGTTGTACAAGCACTCCCCGGACCTCACAAGTCCTTTGCAAGTGATGCACAAATTTAGGGGGAGATGTGCTACAACTTGACCCTTTGAGACTAACTGTGTGCTTGAGTTTGCTTCTTTTAGTCTCAAAGGAGGTTTGAAAGGGAAAAGGTGGACTTGGACCATGCAAGACTTCCACTGCACTCCGATGAAAGAGTAACTTTTACAAGTTCATCTTTGTACTCTTATTGCCTTTTTACTCTTAGTTGAAGATTTTGGTGAGGTAATGGGGGTTTAAGGGCCAAAATTGATCCCGTTTTGGTGCTTGATGCCAAAGGGGGAGAAAATAAGGCCAAAGCAATAAATGGATCAGCTACCACTTGTGAATTTTGAAAATAGTATAGTTAGAGTTTTTGTGTGTCAAAATACTCTTGTTTGCCTCTTATTGTCAAAAGTTGGTCTCTTGTGGGGAGAAGGCTTAATTATGGGAAAAAGGGGGAGTTTTTGAATCCTTGATCAATTTCTCGTGAAATATCTCTCTTTATGTTTTAACATGTGTGTTTGACTTAGAGATAGGAAATTGAGTTTGATTTGCAAAACAAACCAAGTGGTGGCAAAGAATAATCCATATATGTCAAATTTGAATCAAAACAATCTTGAGTTCTTATTTGAAGTGATTTTGCACTTGTTCTACTTGCTTTATGTTGTGTTGGCATAAATCACCAAAAAGGGGGAGATTGAAAGGGAAATGTGCCCTTGGGCCATTTCTAAGTATTTTGGTGATTTAGTGTCCAACACAGGTGCCTAAGTGTTAAATGGTGGACAAAATACAAACCAAGTATAAAGGTATGTTTCTCAGACTTAGTACATTGTTTTAGAGACTAATGTATTGTGTCTAAGTGCTGGAAACAGGAAAAATCAAGTTGGAATTAAAAGATGGCTTTGTTCAGCCAAAGTCAGCTCTGTCTGGGTGCACCGGACAGTGTCCGGTGCGCCAGGCTGGCTCAGGCGAACTTGCTGCTCTCGGGAAGTGATTAACGGCGTATGGCTAAAATTCACCGGACTGTCTGGCGTGCACCGGACTGTCCGGTGAGCCAACTGTCGGCCGGGCCAACGGTCGTCCGCGCGATCCGCGCGGGACACGTGGCCGAGCCAACGGTCGGGAGGGGAGCACCGGACTGTCCGGTGTGCACCGGACAGTGTCCGGTGCGCCAACGGCTCCAAAGTGCCAACGGTCGGCTTCGCCAAATAAGGAAGGAGATCCGCACCGGACAGTGTCCTGTGGTGCACCGGACTGTCCGGTGCGCCAGGCGACAGAAGGCAAGAATTGCTTTCCCAGAATGCTCTCAACGGCTCCTAGCTACCTTGGGGCTATAAAAGGGACCCCTAGGCGCATGGAGGAAAGTACCAAGCAACCTTTGAGCATTGTTGATCATTCACACTTCACTCTTGCGCACTAGTTCGACATTCTTAGTGATTTGAGCTCTGTTCTAGTGAGAACCTTGAGATATTGTTTTGAGCTCAAGTCTTGATCGTGTGTGTGCGTACTTGCTGTGGTTTTGAGTGTGTTGCTTCTCTTCCTTACTCTTGTGCTTCATATTGATTCTTATTGTAAGGGCGAGGGACTCCAAGTTGTGGAGATTCCTTGCAAACGGGAAAAGAGCAAAGTGAAAAGAACATCGTGGTATTCAAGTTGATCATTGGATCACTTGAGAGGAGTTGAGTGCAACTCTCGTCCATTGGGACGCCACAACGTGGAGTAGGCAAGTTTTGTACTTGGCCGAACCACGGGATAAAATCCTTGTGTCTCTTGTGCTTGTCCTTATTGTGTCTATTGTGCTTCACAAGAGCTCTCCTCTCTACTCACTTGATTTCATTATATTAACTCTTAATCAAGTTTGTGGTGTTAAGTTTTAAGTTTTACAGGATCACATATTCAATCCCCTCTAGGTGCTCTCAATGATACGAATGTGAAAAAAGAAATAATCACCAGTATTATGCTTTATTCAAAGGGATTATATCTTATAATTTGGCGGCATGAATGGTCTTAGGACAAAAAGAATATAGAGCCACCATTTTCTCCTTCGATCCCTTCGGAGGGGAGAAGTGTGTTATCCATGTTATACTGTTATGTTTTTTTTTTTTGCAGAATTCCACGTGTACCTAGCAAAGGTAGTTTGCATTTTGCATGAGACAGAACTCAGAAAAGGGTACAGGTTGCACTGTTACTCTACTGTGGTGTGCAGAGTCCACGTCCGTCCGGGGCCGTCTGCTGAGCTCAACGGCTTTCTGCTGTGCTGCGTCCTGCGTGCGCATCTTGTGGTGGCCGCTTTGGGCGCAGACCCCGACGAAATGGCTGAAAATTTGAAATCCGTCTCGCTCCTCGCCGCCGCACGCCCGCACCGCACCATGCTGCATCTCCTTCTGCTGTCATGCTGTGTGTAGTGTGTACCACGAAACACAACTCCAATCCAGAATCCACGCCTCCCAAAGCTCTCCTACTCTCAAACACCACCATAGCATCGGTTCGCCATTAAACCGGTCACCTCGCCTCCCTGGCGCTGCCCCTCTTCCTCTCCACCGCGTTCGAATCCCATGGGTCTCTGTTTCAGCAAGAAGCAGCAAGAGAAGCGCCGAGACGTGCAGCCATCCAGTGACGCCAAGAAGAGCGGATGCCGGAAATCCGGCAGGGACACCGTGCTTGTCGCCGATGCCAAGAAGGCTCCTCAGGCAAAGGCGCCAGCACTTCCCAAGAAGGCTGTAGCCAGGCCGGAGGAGGCAACAGCTGACAAGAGGACCGTGTTCGTCGTCAAGGCCGCGGCAGCGGCGGCGGCCGCCGAGGTTGCGGCCGCCGCGAAGGGAAGACCCGAGGATGCGCAGGCGAAGAGGGCGGCGCCGGAGGAGGAGCTGAGGCCCGGCGCTGTGGGCCGGGCGCCAGTGCGGACGTCGAGCTGCACCAAGGAGGAGTTGGACGCGATCCTGATCCAGTGCGGCCGCCTCAGCCGTAGCTCGTCGTCGTCCGGGAAGGCGCCGTCGGGCGAGCACCGGAGGTACGCCGGATCCAAGCGGAGCTACGACTTCGACCACGAGAGGAGGGGCGGTGGCGGCGACGTCGACGAATGCGATTGGGGCAGGGAGGGGGCCGCGGTGGCCAGGCCCTCACCGCGCCGGAGGTCGCCAGAACGGAAGCGCTCGTCGAGCCACGATGGCCGTGCTGGCAGCGGGAGCGGGAGCCAGAGCCGGAGGATTAGCAGGTCACCGGGGCGGCGAGCGGACGTCGTTCCCGCCCCGGGGAGCTCCGCGACCGGCGAGCGAGGCGCGAGGCAGCAGCCGGGCAAGATGGTGTCGGTCCCGGCCAGGGAGAAGGGGCGCGCGCCGTCGCCCGTGAAGGCTGCTTCGTCTGGCAAGAGGTACCCATCACCAAGGTCAAACTCGCCCGCGAGGGCAGCGGCCTCGGGTAATGAGAATGCCGGGGTGCAGTCGACGCACGGTCCCTCGCTGAGCCGCAGCACCTCTAGGAAGGCCGAGCAGTCGCCGTTCCGTCGCAACCCCATGGCGGAACTCGACGAGAACACGCTCGGCAACCACCACCACCATAACAGCAACGGCAGGCCTCTAAAGGTACGGATCAACCAAAGTCTAGAACTCTCCTCCATTGCCGCCCTCAGTTTCCCCCACCAAATTTGCTGAATCTTCGAAATGACTTACAGAAATCCGTTGATGGTGCCGTTGTATTGCCACAAAAGACCGCGGAGCGGACAAAGGATCAGATCTCCAGCTGCCGAACTGCGAAGGAGATTGCGGATGAGGCCGTGGCTTCGGACACCAAAGCAGCGCCTGCAAGGATGAACGCGACCCACTCGGTGAGCATTGTGGCCGAGAACGTCACCAATCCGAGGCCGGGGAGCCGGTCGTCGAGGCGCTCCTCACGCGACTTCGAGCACAATGGCAACACCTACGCATCCCTGTTACTGGAGGACATCCAGAACCAGCAGCAGCAGAGCACCAGCGCTGCCACTGTCGCTGCAGCGCCGACCTTCGCGCTTCCGGCGTGTGTGTCGAAGGCCTGCTCTATCCTTGAAGCGGTCGCCGACCTCAACTCCTCGTCGTCCGAGAACAAGAACTTCGAGCTGGAGAGGTCGGTCAACGATAAGGAATCCGTCAACGGCAGGTACGGCGGAAAGGGTGCGGTCACCCTCGTGATGGAGTCGGAGGTCGGCGTGAAGGACGATCTCATGGAGCCGAGCATGCACAAGTACGTCTCGGTGCGTGACATTCGTGGGGAGACCGAGCCGCAGGAGTCAGCAGGGAGCAACAGCTTTGCCGGCAACGCCTGGACGTGCTCGTGGGAGCCCAATTCCGTCGACTCCGCAGACCGGACCTGGACGGCCTCGCAGTCGTACAACGGCGACGAGGTGGAGCAGTCATGGCAGAGCAAGCAGAAGCCGTCGTCATCCAAGGAGCCCAGCCACGTTGGTTCTACTAGCGATGTTCAGGTCCAGCGCGTGCGGGGTGCTCACCGCCTCCGCGGCAGCAGCAGTGCTGTCAACGGCCAGTCCGATGTTCGGGGTGTCTCGGCGAGTTCGTCGATCGCTTAAGGATGCAACTGGAGGTTTTAGGAGTCATATGCTCCAGTTGGTCACGGTATCAAGCTGTTGTGGCAAGATAGGTTGCTGTTTCAGACTAGTGTTTAAGCGTTTGGATTCTTTGCTTAGTTTGATGATATACTCTCCTCGTTCTTTTTTTATTTATCACGTTTTAGTTAAAAATAAACTAACGAAAACGAAGACAGTACATTGTTTAGATGTGATCAAGCAGTGATATTGGCAATGTATACTCTTCCGTTCACTTGCTAATGCTTAGCGTCAGCAAACATATCTGCACGTATCATTTATTGTGTGACGTTTTGCCAATAGTGATAGTGTACTATTGTCCAACTTTTTTTGCAAATTGGCCCTTTTCGGGTTTTTTACACAATTATGTCCTTCGCAGTTTCATTTAAAAAATGGACCCTATGCTCGGCGCCATTATCTACTGTGGTGACGCCAAAACTAGTGGCGCCGGAGTAGGTGACGTGGATGGTGAGGTGGCGGGGGTCGGCGCCAAGATCTATGGTGCCGACCCCCCACGCGCCGGGGTCGGCGCCATAGATCTTGGCGCCGACCCCCTTTATACCGGGCCGGTGACTATTCTGTCGTTTTTTTGGACACCTGCCGCCAACTCTCCACCGCGCCGCCTCCCCACGCGCTCGCCGCCCTGAGAGCACCTAGAGGGGGGGGGTGAATAGGTGATCCTGTAAAACTTCAAAACTTAAGCCACAAAAGCTTGTTAAGTGTTAGCACAATTATGGCCAAGTGGCTAGAGAGGAGTCAAAACACAATAACCACAAGAAATCAATCACAGAGATGACACGGTGGTTATCCCGTGGTTCGGCCAAGTACAAAACTTGCCTACTCCACGTTGTGGCGTCCCAACGGACGAGAGTTGCACTCAACTCCTCTCAAGTGATCCAATGATCAACTTGAATACCACGGTGTTCTTGCTTTTCTTTTCTCAATCCCGTTTGCGAGGAATCTCCACAACCTGGAGCCTCTCGCCCTTACAAAAGATGTTCACAGAGAATCACGGAGCAAGGAAGGATAAGCAACTCACACACACAAGGATCACAGCGAATACGCACACACAAGACCCAGACTTGAGCTCGAAAGACTAGCACACTAGAACGGAGCTCAAATCACTAGAATGTCGAACAAGTGCGCAAGATTGATGTGTGAGTGATCAAGAGTGCTCAAGGAATGCTTGGATATCTCCTTCATGCGCCTAGGGGTCCCTTTTATAGCCACAAGGCAGCTAGGAGCCGTTGAGAGCAAACTGGGAAGGCAGATCTTGCCTTCTGTCATCGGGCGCACCGGACAGTCCGGTGCACACCGGACAGTGTCCGGTGCCCGATATCCTTCCTTAAATGGCGAAGCCGACCGTTGCAGATCTGGGCGCCGTTGGCGCACCGGACATGTCCGGTGCACACCGGACAGTCCGGTGCCCCCTTCCGACCGTTGGCTTGGCCACGTGTCGCGCACAGAATCCGCGGCCGACCGTTGGCTCAGCCGACCGTTGACTCACCGGACAGTCCGGTGCACACCGGACAGTCCGGTGAATTTTAGCCGTACGCCGTCGGCGGATTCCCGAGAGCGGCCACTTCGGCCGAGGCAGCCTGGCGCACCGGACACTGTCCGGTGCACCACCGGACAGTCCGGTGCCCCAGACCGAAACAGCCTCTTGGCTGTACACAGCCAACTTTGCTCTTTTCTTTTTCTTCCTGTTTCCAATACTTAGACAAGTATATTAGTACTCAAAATCAATGTACTAAGTATCAGAAACATACCTTTGCTCTTGTTTTGCACTTTGTCCATTCATATGCATAGATTCACATTTAAGCACTTGAGTTGGCACTCAATCACCAAAATACTTAGAAATGGCCCAAGGGCACATTTCCCTTTCAATCTCCCCCTTTTTGGTGATTTATGCCAACACAACATAAAGCAAATAGAACAAGTGCAAAAACACTTCAAATAAAACAAATTTGAGTTTTATTCAATTTTGGCATATATGGATCATCCTTTGCCACCACTTGGTTTGTTTTTGTAAATCAGACTCAAATCTCTATCTCTAAGTCAAACACACATGTTGAAGCATAAAGAGAGTTATTCCAAAAGAGATTGATCAAAGATTTCAAAAACTCCCCCTATTTCCCATAATCACTACTTCTCCCCACAAGAAGCCAACTTTTGACAAGAGACACTATAAAAGAGTTTTGACAAATCAAAAAGCTCTATTCTACTATTTTCAAAATCTCTCAAGTGGTAGCTGATCCATTTTATTGCTTTGGCCTTTATTTTCTCCCCCTTTGGCATCAAGCACCAAAACGGGATCAATCTTGGCCCTTTAACCCCATTGCCTCACCAAAATCTTCAATTAAGAGTACAAAGGCAATAAGGTCATAGAGATGAACTTGGAGTAAGTTACCCTCTCATCGGAGTGCAGTGGAAGTCTTTCATGTTCCAAGTCCACCTTTTCCCTTTCAATTCTCCTTCGAGACTAAATCAAGCAAACTTAAGCAAATGGTTAGTCTCAAAGGGTCAAGTTGTAACACACCTCCCCCTAAACATGTGCATCACTTTGCAATGGACTTGTGAGGTCCAGGGAGTGTTTGTACAACTTGAGCACCAAAATAAGCAACAGTATGCAGAATGAACATGATCAAAGGCATAAACACATGTATGCTACAATTCAATCCAGGTTTCGCGAATCTAAGACATTTAGCTCACTACGCAGCCTGCAAAAGGTCTTCTCATCTAGAGGCTTGGTAAAGATATCGGCTAGCTCGTTCTCGGTGCTAACATGAAACACTTCGATATCTCCCTTTTGCTGGTGGTCTCTCAAAAAGTGATGCCGGATGTCTATGTGCTTTGTGCGGCTGTGTTCAACAGGATTCTCCGCCATGCGGATAGCACTTTCATTATCACATAGGAGTGGGACTTTGCTCAGATTGTAGCCAAAGTCCCGGAAGGTTTGCCTCATCCAAAGTAGTTGCGCGCAACACTGTCCTGCGGCAGCATACTCGGCCTCAGCGGTGGATAGGGCAACGGAGGTTTGTTTCTTAGAGTTCCACGACACCAGGGACCTTCCTAAGAATTGGCACGTCCCCGATGTACTCTTCCTATCGACCTTACATCCAGCATAGTCGGAATCTGAGTATCCAACTAAGTCAAAGGTAGACCCCTTTGGATACCAGAGCCCGAAGCAAGGCGTAGCGACTAAATATCTCAAAATTCGCTTCACCGCCACTAAGTGACACTCCTTAGGATCGGATTGAAATCTAGCACACATGCATACGCTAAGCATAATATCCGGTCTACTAGCACATAAGTAAAGCAAAGAACCTATCATGGACCGGTATGCTTTTTGATCAACGGACTTACCTCCTTTGTTGAGGTCTGTGTGTCCGTCGGTTCCCATCGGTGTCTTTGCGGGCTTGGCGTCCTTCATCCCAAACCTCTTTAGCAAATCTTGCGTGTACTTCGTTTGGGAGATGAAGGTGCCGTCCTTGAGTTGCTTCACTTGGAACCCAAGGAAGTAGTTCAACTCGCCCATCATCGACATCTCGAATTTCTGCGTCATCACCCTGCTAAACTCTTCACAAGACTTTTGGTTAGTAGAACCAAATATTATGTCATCGACATAAATTTGGCATACAAACAAATCACCATTGCAAGTCTTAGTAAAAAGAGTTGGATCGGCTTTCCCAACCTTGAAAGCATTAGTAATTAAGAAATCTCTAAGGCATTCATACCATGCTCTTGGGGCTTGCTTAAGTCCATAGAGCGCCTTAGAGAGCTTACACACATGGTTGGGGTACCGTTCATCCTCGAAGCCAGGGGGTTGCTCCACGTACACCTCCTCCTTAATCGGCCCGTTGAGGAAAGCGCTCTTCACATCCATTTGGAACAACCTGAAAGAATGGTGAGAGGCATATGCTAGCAAGATACGAATAGATTCTAGCCTAGCCACAGGAGCAAAAGTCTCCTTGAAATCCAAACCTGCGACTTGGGCATAACCTTTTGCCACAAGTCGAGCCTTGTTTCTCGTCACTACTCCGTGCTCGTCCTGTTTATTGCGGAACACCCACTTGGTTCCCACAACATTTTGCTTGGGACGAGGCACCAGCGTCCAAACTTCATTGCGCTTGAAGTTGTTGAGTTCCTCCTCCATGGCCAACACCCAGTCTGGATCTAGCAAGGCCTCTTCTATCCTGAAAGGCTCAATAGAAGAGACAAAGGAGTAATGCTCACAAAAATTAACTAATCGAGATCGAGTAGTTACTCCCTTGCTGATGTCCCCCAGAATTTGATCGACGGGATGATCCCTTTGAATCATCGCTCGAACTTGGGTTGGAGGTGCCAGTTGCGCTTCTTCCTCCATCACATGATCATCTTGTGCTCCCCCTTGATCACACGCCTCCTTTTGATGAACCTGTTCATTGTCTTGAGTTGGGGGATTCACCATGGTTGAGGAAGAAGGTTGATCTTGTTCCTGTTGCTCCTGTGGCCGTACTTCTCCAATCGCCATGGTTCGAATAGCGGCTGTCGGAACATCTTCTTCATCTACATCATCATAATCAACAACTTGCTCTCTTGGAGAGCCATTAGTCTCATCAAATACAACGTCACTAGAGACTTCAACCAAACCCGATGATTTGTTGAAGACTCTATATGCCTTTGTATTTGAGTCATAACCTAACAAAAACCCTTCTACAGCTTTGGGAGCAAACTTAGAATTTCTACCCTTCTTCACTAGAATGTAGCACTTGCTCCCAAATACACGAAAGTACGATACATTGGGTTTGTTACCGGTTAGAAGCTCATATGACGTCTTCTTGAGGAGGCGGTGAAGGTAGACTCTGTTGATGGCGTGGCAAGCCGTGTTCACGGCTTCCGACCAAAAATGCTCGGGGGTCTTGAACTCTCCAAGCATAGTCCTCGCCATGTCGATTAGCGTCCTGTTCTTCCTCTCTACCACACCATTTTGCTGTGGTGTGTAGGGAGCGGAGAACTCGTGCTTGATCCCTTCCTCCTCAAGGAACTCCTCCACTTGAAGGTTCTTGAACTCGGACCCGTTGTCGCTCCTTATCTTCTTCACCTTGAGCTCAAACTCATTTTGAGCTCTCCTGAGGAAGCGCTTGAGGGTCCCTTGGGTTTCAGATTTATCCTGCAAAAAGAATACCCAAGTGAAGCGGGAAAAGTCATCAACAATAACTAACCCATACTTACTTCCTCCTATGCTCAGATAGGCGACGGGTCCGAAGAGGTCCATGTGTAGCAGCTCCAGAGGTCTTGAAGTGGTCATCACATTCTTGCTGTGATGTGCTCCTCCCACCTGTTTCCCTGCCTGACAAGCTGCACAAGGTCTATCTTTTTCGAATTGCACATTAGTTAATCCTATCACGTGTTCTCCCTTTAGAAGCTTGTGAAGGTTCTTCATCCCCACATGTGCTAAGCGGCGATGCCACAGCCAGCCCATGCTAGTCTTAGCTATTAAGCATGCATCTAGACTGGCCTCTTCTTTTGCAAAATCGACTAAGTAAAGTTTGCCGTCTAATACACCCTTAAAAGCTAGTGAACCATCACTTCTTCTAAAGACAGACACATCTACATTTGTAAATAGACAGTTATATCCCATATTGCATAATTGACTAACAGATAGTAAATTATATCCTAGTGACTCAACTAGAAACACATTAGAAATTGAGTGCTCACTTGAGATTGCAATTTTACCTAACCCTTTTACCTTGCCTTGATTCCCATCACCGAATATGATTGAATCTTGGGAATCCTTATTCTTGGCGTAGGAGGTGAACATCTTCTTCTCCCCCGTCATATGGTTTGTGCATCCGCTGTCAATAATCCAGCTTGAACCCCCGGATGCATAAACCTGCAAGGCAAATTTAGGCTTGGGACTTAGGTACCCAACTCATGTTGGGTCCTACAAGGTTAGTGCAAATATCCTTAGGGACCCAAATGCAAGTTTTGTCTCCCTTGCATTTTGCCCCTAACTTCCTAGCAACAATTTTCTTATCCTTTCTACAGATAGCAAAGGAAGCATTTAAAGCACAATAAATTGTAGAATGTTCATTTACTACTTTCCTAGGAGCATGAATATCATTCTTTCTAGGCATACCATTTTTCCTAGACATATTTCTACCATGCATAAAGGAAGAACTAGAAGCAACCATGACATGAGCATCAAAATCATTATAAGCATTATAACCCCTATAAGCACTTCTATCATGATACAAAAAAGCATGGTTCTTTTTAGTGCTACTAGCCATAGGAGCCTTCCCTTTCTCCTTGGCGGAGATAGGAGCCTTATGGCTTGTCAAGTTCTTGACTTCTCTCTTGAAGCCAAGCCCATCCTTAATTGAGGGGTGTCTACCAACCGTGTAGGCATCCCTAGCAAATTTTAGTTTATCAAAATTACTCTTGCTAGTCTTAAGTTGAGCATTAAGACTAGCTAATTCATCATTCAATTTTGAAATAGAAACTAAGTGTTCGCTACAAGCATTAATATCAATATCCTTACACCTAGTGCAAATTTCAACATATTCAACACAAGAGTTGGATTTATTTGCTTCTACTAGTTTAGCATTTAAATCATCGTTTATGCTCTTTAAGTTAGAAATAGAATCATGGCATGTTGACACTTCATAAGCAAGCATTTCATTCCTCTTAATTTCTACTGCAAGGGATTTTTGAGCCTCTACAAACTTATCATGTTCTTCATACAACAAATCCTCTTGCTTTTCTAAAAGTATATTCTTTTCATTCAAGGCATCAATTAGTTCATTAATTTTGTCTGTCTTAGATCTATCTAAGCCTTTGAACAAACATGAATAATCTACTTCATCCTCATCACTAGATTCGTCCTCACTTGACGAAGCATAGGTAGAGTTGCGAGTACATACCTTCTTCTCCCTTGCCATAAGGCATGTGTGACGCTCGTTGGGGAAGAGGGTTGATTTGTTGAAGGCGGTGGCGGCGAGTCCTTCATTGTCGGAGTCGGAAGAGGAGCAATCCGAGTCCCACTCCTTGCCTAGATGCGCCTCGCCCTTTGCCTTCTTGTAATGCTTCTTCTTTTCCCTCTTGTTTTCCTTTTCCTGGTCACTATCATTATCAGGGCAGTTAGCGATAAAATGACCAATCTTACCGCACTTGAAGCATGAGCGCTTCCCCTTCGTCTTGGTCTTTCTTGGCTGCCCCTTGTGACCCTTTAGCACCGTCTTGAAGCGTTTGATGATGAGAGCCATCTCTTCATCATTAAGTCCGACCGCCTCAATTTGTGCCACCTTGCTAGGTAGCGCCTCCTTGCTTCTTGTTGCTTTGAGAGCAAAAGGTTGTGGTTCGTTGATCGGTCCATTCAAGGCGTCGTCCACGTACCTTGCCTCCTTGATCATCATTCGCCCGCTGACGAATTTTCCTAAGACTTCTTCGGGCGACATTTTGGTGTACCTGGTATTCTCACGAATATTATTCACCAAATGAGGATCAAGAACGGTAAAGGACCTTAGCATTAGTCGGACGACGTCGTGGTCCGTCCATCGCGTGCTTCCGTAGCTCCTTATTTTGTTGATAAGGGTCTTGAGCCGATTGTATGTTTGAGTTGGCTCCTCGCCCCTTATCATCGCGAACCGTCCAAGCTCTCCCTCCACCAACTCCATTTTGGTGAGCAAGGTAGCGTCATTTCCCTCATGAGAGATCTTGAGGGTATCCCAGATTTGCTTGGCATTATCCAAGCCACTCACTTTGTTATATTCATCCCTGCACAATGAAGCTAGAAGAACAGTAGTAGCTTGTGCATTCTTATGGATTTGCTCATTAATGAATATAGGACTATCCGAACTATTAAAGTGCATTCCACTATCTACAATCTCCCATATACTAGGATGGAGAGAGAATAGGTGACTACGCATTTTGTGGCTCCAAAATCCGTAGTCCTCCCCATCAAAGTGTGGGGGCTTGCCGAGTGGAATGGAAAGCAAATGTGAATTTGAACTCTGCGGAATACGAGAGTAGTCAAAGGAAAAGTTAGAATTAACCGGTTTCCTTTGCTCGTAGTCGTTGTGGTCGTCGTCCTTTTGGGAAGAAGTAGACTCATCACTGTCGTCGTAGTAGACGATCTCCTTGATGCGCCTCGTCTTCTTCTTCTTCCCTTCCTTTCGTCTATGACCCGAGCCGGAGTCGGTAAGCTTATCATCTTTGGGCTCATTGACGAAGGACTCCTTCTCCTTATCGTTGATCACGATTCCCTTCCCCTTAGGATCCATCTCTTCGGGCGGCTAGTCCCTTTCTTGAAGAGAACGGCTCTGATACCAATTGAGAGCACCTAGAGGGGGGGGGGGTGAATAGGTGATCCTGTAAAACTTCAAAACTTAAGCCACAAAAGCTTGTTAAGTGTTAGCACAATTATGGCCAAGTGGCTAGAGAGGAGTCAAAACACAATAACCACAAGAAATCAATCACAGAGATGACACGGTGGTTATCCCGTGGTTCGGCCAAGTACAAAACTTGCCTACTCCACGTTGTGGCGTCCCAACGGACGAGAGTTGCACTCAACTCCTCTCAAGTGATCCAATGATCAACTTGAATACCACGGTGTTCTTTCTTTTCTTTTCTCAATCCCGTTTGCGAGGAATCTCCACAACCTGGAGCCTCTCGCCCTTACAAAAGATGTTCACAGAGAATCACGGAGCAAGGAAGGATAAGCAACTCACACACACAAGGATCACAGCGAATACGCACACACAAGACCCAGACTTGAGCTCGAAAGACTAGCACACTAGAACGGAGCTCAAATCACTAGAATGTCGAACAAGTGCGCAAGATTGATGTGTGAGTGATCAAGAGTGCTCAAGGAATGCTTGGATATCTCCTTCATGCGCCTAGGGGTCCCTTTTATAGCCCCAAGGCAGCTAGGAGCCGTTGAGAGCAAACTGGGAAGGCAGATCTTGCCTTCTGTCATCGGGCGCACCGGACAGTCCGGTGCACACCGGACAGTGTCCGGTGCCCGATATCCTTCCTTAAATGGCGAAGCCGACCGTTGCAGATCTGGGCGCCGTTGGCGCACCGGACATGTCCGGTGCACACCGGACAGTCCGGTGCCCCCTTCCGACCGTTGGCTTGGCCACGTGTCGCGCGCAGAATCCGCGGCCGACCGTTGGCTCAGCCGACCGTTGACTCACCGGACAGTCCGGTGTACACCGGACAGTCCGGTGAATTTTAGCCGTACGCCGTCGGCGGATTCCCGAGAGCGGCCACTTCGGCCGAGGCAGCCTGGCGCACCGGACACTGTCCGGTGCACCACCAGACAGTCCGGTGCCCCAGACCGAAACAGCCTCTTGGCTGTACACAGCCAACTTTGCTCTTTTCTTTTTCTTCCTGTTTCCAATACTTAGACAAGTATATTAGTACTCAAAATCAATGTACTAAGTATCAGAAACATACCTTTGCTCTTGTTTTGCACTTTGTCCATTCATATGCATAGATTCACATTTAAGCACTTGAGTTGGCACTCAATCACCAAAATACTTAGAAATGGCCCAAGGGCACATTTCCCTTTCAACCGCGCCGCGCCTCGAGCCCGCCGCCTCTCCAACGCCGGATCCCACGCCGCCGGCCCCCGAGCCCAACGCGCCGCCGGCCCCGAGTCCGCGCCGCCAGCCCCCGAGCTCGCCGGCCCCCAAGCTCCCGTCGCCGGCTCCGCTCCTGCCGCCGGCCCATCATGTTATTGAACCTTGTTCGTTTAACTTTAATTCGTATCGGTTTTCGCTGCTTCTACAATGTTTTGTTTTTATAAATTGCAGTTGCAACAGTTAAATAGTTGGCTTTAATTCGAAGTGAACAACCTGGATGAACCAAATAGCAGCACGTGTTGTCTCTATATATTGAAAAAGATATCGTTTCCATTTAAACGTATTGTCATCGTGTTTTTCTGTTGTGAGTTTGAAAAATATGTAAACCTATAAGACGAACCAAATAGCAGTGTGTTGTGGTATGACATGGGTTCACCAAACCGGTGGGGCAAAACCGGCTAGGACCGATCGGCGATTAATTGCTATTTATCAGCGTAAAGCGGTAAAAACCGGCCAAATCCAAATTCAAACCATTTTTTGAATATGCTCGGTTGGACATCGGTTTATCGAATGATATGACCGATTTATCGGCCAATATGATTGATTAATTGGGTCTAGAACTGATAAACCGACAACACATCAAGTAAACCTGAATCTCTTGTTTAAAAAAAATAAAAACATGTTTAGGTCTCAATAATTGAACACAAAATGTCCCAAATGCTATCACAAGTTTAATAACAACATTTAGCCGTGGCAATTTAAAAAGATTTCAAGTGAAAGGAGAAAAGAAACCCCTAACCCTAGCTCCTATTCGACCACCGACTAATCAGTTCTACACATCGATTTATTAGTCCTACACTTTGATTATTTTATTTTGAAATCCATTATGTATTTTGAAACTTGGTTTCAGCAAAAAGTCTTCAAATACTTATCACAAGTCCAATAACACATTTAATAAGTGGTTCAAATGCATCACAGGACACGATTTCATGGTTCAAATACATTACGACCATGTTTGGAATTGTAGTATTTTTGTAGTTTTGAAACAATACTATGGTATTTGATGATACTATAGTATTGGAGCTCAAAAGGTGTTTGGTTTGTACAGTCAAAACTCAGTTTTAAATACCATGGTTTACCCAAAACTGTGGTATTTTTGGAGTTTTCGAAACTCCACTCCGGACCTCAGTTTTCTTCTCCTCTCTCTACATATACTTTGTTTTTCCAATATAACCAAATAGATCTCGGTTTTGAGCAATACTATAGTTTTATTGTGGTAAAACAATACCGTAGTATTTATGTCATGTACAATTGTAAACTATGGTATCTCAAAACTACAGTATTTCAAAACTGCATTCCCAAACAGGCCCTACATGTCTCACTTTTATAGTTCACCAATAACATTAAAGATACAATACAACCTCTGTCTTGAACATATGCATAGTTGTTACTTGATAGACCTATACATATTTTGTCATATACACATGTAAATATGTTTGAGTTAGTGTTAAATCTATTAACATCGTAGCAAGCTTTCATACCAATTTTTGTTAAATCTATTAACTTTTCTTTGAGTTAAGTTGATGACAATGGCTTTAAGAACCAATGTTTTTTGTTAGATCTTAGTATTACTATTTAATGTTTTTTACATATGATTATCTAGCGAGGACAAAAGTTTTTGCTTTCGTACACTCACTTGTACATAATTTCACCTTATTTTTTTACATAAACTCTTCTATTATAGTAGTAGAGAAGAGATTATATGAGTGCAGGTTGATTTTAAAGAAATATATAGTTTTTTTGAAAAGTATTAACGCGGAAGGATCATTAAAACTAGTACTTTAATATAACAGATAAATAAGACTAAAAATAAGAGATTGATTTTTATTTCTCTCAAACCAAACAGGCTCTTTGTGACGGAGGTAACAATATTTCTATTTAATGATTAATGATACCGAGTACAGACGATCGAGCTCTCTTATTTTCAATCTCTTACTAATTTGCATTGTAATTTTGTTTAACTCTTCTTTAACGATTCAAACTCTTATTTTTTCTAAGCTCTTGTTGATTTTCACTGTCATTTTTTACTCCCTATTCTAAAATAATATTCATTTAAGATTTTAATTTTTATGTTTATATTTAAATGAATCATGATGATAAATTTAGACATATATAAAACACATATATCAAGTATTGAATAAAATCATTAATTATCTAAAACGGATTTTAAAGGGGATAGAGAGGTTACATCTTTTAATGACTGAAACTGAACTCTCTCTCTTCAAGCTACTGTTAATTTTTGGCCGTGGGCTTAACATTGCAGCGCGTTATTTAGAGATCCATCAAAAAGGATGGTTAACGAAGATAAGCCTCTTCGGCTCTTCGCCTCATCGGGCGCCAAACCTTTCCGATTTACAAACCGCGCTTTGCGCAACGAGAAGACGAAGCCACGAAAGTAAAGGGAGAAGCCGCCGCCGCCGTCGTCGTAGAGCAAGCCATGAAGTTCAAGGCCTTCTTTACCGACGATGGCATCTCCCTCCTCGACAAGCGTAAGCGTCATATTGCACAAGGACTGCCTCCCATCTCGCTCTTCACCTCATTTTCTCTCTACCGCAATTCATCGAGCACGCCCCATGCGCTCCCACGGTCTTTGCCGTGCAGGATTCCTACCGGCCATGGACAAGGTGGGGCGCGTCTGCCACGTTTTCTTCACGCCCACGCACGCCATGCTCCTCCACAACCTGCTCGGCGCCACGGCCGCTGGGCCCGACGGCGGCGGCCCGCAGTGCGTCGCTCAGTTCGCCAAGGACCTCCTCTTCCGTGAGTACAACCTGTCCTCGCGAAACGGGAACCAAATCGCCTTCTCCGTCGAAGTCGCGCTGCTTCACCGCGCGCTCCGCAGCGTGCTCGCCGTCCACGCGCAGCCGCCGGCCGCCGGGGACGCCGCTGGTGCCCCCGCTATACAGGTGAGGCTCGTCAACAAGCTGCCCGCAGGGTCACGAACCGCCACGCCATTCCTCACTTTCGAAACCAAGGGCGCCCACGCGGCCGTCGTGCAGGATGTGCCCATCTCGCGCCCTCTCTCACGCTCCGACGTCGAGCGGTTGCACGCCGCCCTTGACGCTGCCAAGGATCTCCCTAAGGTTTGTAGCCTTCATGTATCTATTTTTTATTCGTTCGTGTATCATCCTATGGTTCCTAATCATTTGTCGCACGGTTCAGGTTCACCAGATCAATTCGGTTCAAATTTGAACCTAATGGAAGTGATTCTTATTATGCATTTTTTAGTGGGATTATTTATTGTTGGATGGGTGAACTAATAGTCTAATACTATGCTTCTCTTTGTATTCACATTCCTAGCTGAAAGGCTAGTTCATGAAGTGAATGATGTTTTGGACTCAACTTTGAATACATTTGTCCTGGCGAAATGGTGAACTGCATATTTGTTACTAATAAAGATATTTTCATTCTTATAGAATGGTATTTGATCCAAGCATTTATGTTAAACAAAGTGTAAAACTGCTCTTGTCTGCAGTACTGGCCAAGAGCAATCCATAGCTAGAGTAACAGTTTTAAAAAGTTGTAACAGAATTACCAATATTGAAATACCACATGAGTAGTTTGAATTCTTTATAAACTACAGCTGCAGTTTAAATGCTCTTTTTTCTGCTGAAATTGTCTTGCACTCTCTAATAGTAGTACAAGGTTGATAAATACTTTAAACTATCCAACTATACTTTCGTTTGGGTAATGTGCTTGCAATTTTAAGGAGTTTGTATTTTTAAATGTTAGAAGGGCAGGCTAGGTAAAGTGGTGAGAGCTGTCTCATTGAGTCATCAAATCCCAGGTTCGAAGCAGTCTCTTTGTGTTTAAGGGGAAAGGCTTGCTTCCGTTTATCTCTTCCCCTTAACCCAATCATGTGGGAGCCTCTGTCGTTGGGTGTGCCTTTTATTTAGCCAAAGGGCTATAGCACTGCATCACTTAGAGTAACCTATTTTGCTTTGTTGACAGTACGTCAGTACCACTAATGGGTGGTGATCTTCTAATACATGGTGGGCATAATTTGTGCAGACTCTAGTCCAGGTTCCTGATCTGCCACAACTGCAAAGCTTAGTGGATCGTTTGAAAAATGTTGGTGATCTGCTAACTGTGGCTGTCACCCAATATGGTGATCTCCATCTACAAGTTTCAACTTCTCTTGTTACGGTTGGCTCTGAATTTAGGAAGCTTAGGGTTATTGGGGATCGTGGTAAGATACTGCACTAGGTAGTTTAAATCAGCATTGAGTTCCTATTATGCCCTCTTGTTTACTTCAGCTGACTACATATTGCTCTATATTCAGCAAATGCACCTGTTGGTGATCAAAATTTGACTTCTTCGACTCGTATGGATATGGCGGTTGAGAGAAGGGAAGCACTTTCAGTGGTATTGTTCCCAAGTTCCACTTATATTACTCTTCCACTCTTCTTTCGGTGCCATTTAGTTCACTGATTTCTTTTCTTTGTTCTCACAGCAAGTGAATATGAAGCACCTTGTTAAGAGTCTACACTGTCATTTGGCCAAGCCAGACTGTACCTTCTATGGTTTGTTTACGGCTATAATCTCAATGATATTTTTTGTTCAACATACTTTTGACTTAACGTTGTTCTTACTGTTTGTTTAGGCATTGCTCCTGATGGTGCTTGTTTAACAGTCGTGTTCCAGTATTTCATCCCAGGAACTAGACTGGCAGACAAGTCCATTAGCTTCTACTGCAGGCTTCCAGTCCTCGACCCTGGATCCAGTTAAATAATTAACCAGGCATAACTAGATTTATGTATCAGCAAAGAATATTAGGTAGCAAGACTATTAGATTAGCTGCTGCATATTTTCCTTCTCGTCTAGTGTCTACCTTAGGTGCGAAAGGGCCTCTAGCTGAGTTGGTTAGTTGGTCTGAGTAGCACTCCTCAGGTCCTGGGTTTGACTCCCCGTGGGAGCGAATTTCAGGCTGTGGTTAAAAAAATCCCCTCGTCTGTCCCATGCCAAAGCACAGGTCTAAGGCTCAGCCCCGGTCGTGGTCGTTCTCACATGGGCTTCGATGCCGCTGTGTATGGGTGGGGCAGGGGTTCGGGGGTTTTCTTGACCTGTGTGAGAAGGTCTTCTTCTTAATACAATACCCGGGGGCTGTCTTACCCTTCGCAGGTCAAGTTTTTTTTTAGTGTCTACCTTAGGGACATGGGCTACAGGCTTCACAGTTAGTGTGGTATGCTGCTTTATGTGAAAGGCTGATATGACATGTTGTACAAGCAGACATGGATCAACTTCGTTATTGCAGTGAATCCTTACTGGCAGCACTACAAAAGCATATTAGGTGCTGTTTGGTTTACATATTTGTAACGTGAATGGTAACCAATAACATTAAACTATGTTTGTTTAAATTCAATCGTAATTAGGTACCACACTAAAAACTGATACTGTCATATTTAAACTTGTTACCATTGGTAATCGAGTGTGAATCATTACCGTCGTCATTTACGTTACATTTTGTGAACCAAATGACACCTTAGAGTTGTGATTGCCATTACCGTCTGGACAGCTTATGTGTAAGGCATATAAGTTTGAACCGTTAAATGTTATGGGATTCTGTATTTGTGAGTTCTTCCTGTTTCAGAGCCCCCTTTGTTTGCTGATGTTGGCTTAAACTCCCTGTACTCTTCACCAGCACTCTGAAGAGCACTAGGACATAATATGCCTGTTTAGCTTGAGCCTGCCAGAATAGATGAATGTTTGTCTGTTTACAAAATGGATTTGGATGTCTAAACTTGACAGATGGTGTTTTCCTGGGCAGCACTATATATGTAAATGGCTCCCAGATCTGAAAACTTTTGCATGCTATTGTGATTTCTATTGTGTAAAAAACAAGGTTGTGGGAGTATATCAGGATTAGGCTGTCCCCTGAAAACTATACTATAATAGATTGTTGGGTCTGCCATCAACAAACTGCCACACTGAATCAGTCGTTCAGGGAGGTGAGATTAATTTACAATTTAGGTGAAATTTACAGATATTCTGAGCTGCCAACAGTGAAAAAAATGAAAAGCAGAAAAATCTAAAACAGAAAAAGGATTCCAAAAATGGATCCAAAGTTGAGGCTCGGTATGATTGTTGGATATTCTGATGCTCGGAATGTCGACTGTGTCCTCTGTCCGCATACCACATGGTATCTGTACTGTGCCTCAACTGAATCTGATGCTATCTACAGTTCCCCTCTGCATCTACGGGCTACGGCCATGGCACTCTATCTGAGTATCTGACCGACGCCTCTATTTCCATACCCTATTTCTAAATGTTCCTCTCTACTCATTTCCAAAGGCGCACTGTCAATATTCACACAGTAGAACAAAGACACGACAACAATGGGGAGAAATAGGATAAGCTTCAAATCTACCTTGGTCGGTTGGCCCATTCCAACGATTTCCCCTTCCAAATCCCTTTAGGGCTTGTTCGGTTATTTCCAATCCATATGGATTGAAGGGGATTGATACGGATTGGAGGGGATTTTGACTTACTGGGGATTGAAACCCCCTCAATCCCCCTCAATCCATATGGATTGGGGTATAACCGAACAAGCCCTTAGGGTTGATTTGATGACAAGGGGATCCCGGGAGGATTGGAGGGGATTGAGGGGGAAATAAACTAATTTCTCCCTCAATCCCCTCCAATCCTCCCGGGATCCCGGGTCACCAAATCAGCCCTTATTCTTATTTTCTATTCATATTTAAATATCTCCTCTTCCCCATATTTCACCTCCTCTCAAACATTCTTCTATACATTTTAATTGAGCTATTTTCCTTTTTATATATTAGTTTTTAAAGTTTTAAAAATACAATATTTATAGTACCGTAATCTTTATTGTTATCAATTAATTAAAACTAAAAAGGGTTAATTTTATAGTAAAAACATTGATTAGCAAAAGTGGGAGATTAGAGCTCTCCTGCTCAAGGTCTTGTTCGGTTGCACATCAATTAGAGTGCATTGTGGAGACTTAGGTCTCTTAATCGACTGAGAAAAAAAGATAGGGCTCGAGTTTGATCTTCTGAATCACCCGAGAGGGTTCAAAGAGACCTTATCCTTTGGGACACCTCAATAAGGATGTATGTTCTTTATAACCAAACCTCGGTAAACCAAATTGCCAGGTCTTTTATGTGTGTTCATTTATGATTTGTGTTCTTCCTCTTCTATTCTATGTTCTCCCTACTCCGAGCATATTCCTTCTCGTTCTAACACCTATTTGGGATCAAAGTTTTGGTTGTTAAGTGTTAAATTTTTCATTTCGTCTATTCAACCCTCTCTAGACGACTTTTAATTGTTATCGGAGAACGATTCTTCATTTTGGTCTAACAATATGAAAAGAGATGTCAGACAAAGGATCCCTCAAGAGCGAGAAGGTGCCCTCGGGAGAGAAGCACAAGGAGAAGGTTGGGAAATCCACAAGTATGGGTTCCAAGATCTTCTGATCGTACAATAGAAAGGACAGGAAGATGAGAAAGGTGGTCAACTATGAAACCGACTCGGCGCCATCGACCTCAAGTGGCGACGAATCCACCTCCAAGCAACATCATCAACAAAAACCAGTTAAAGCGGACTTTACCCACACCCCGTTTAACTACTCTCTTGCTTTCGGTTCCTCTTGGAAAGCCACTATATTTTGATGGTGGAGACTACTATTGGTGGAGTCATAAAAAGAAAGGTTATTTATACTCACTCCACCCAAACATTTGTGACGTTGTTGAATTAGGGATATAAATACCGAAGAGCGATGATGATGACTACAACTCCATGGAAGTGGAGCAAATCGTCCACCGCAACTCGCAAGCCACCACGATACTTCTTACTTCTTTGTGTAGGAAAGAGTGCAACCAGGTGAGCGAGTTGGAGCACAATTATTAACCTAGCAGGTCGTGCATGTACCTCGCTCGTGGCCCATGGGCTGGCACGACCTGCTAGCTAATCCGACCAGGGTGGCACGGTCCCAATTCGTGTCGAAGCCATGTCCGAGCTAGATCGACCCGACCCGTCCATTTAGATATCTATACCTACAACTGCAAGCATGAGTTGAGTACGTGTCTATGAAGTATTGTGTGCATTGTACTTTTGTACACAAGTTGGTATAACGTAAGTGTACCTTGGAAGCAAGCCCATCAACATCCATGGAGGAAAAAAAGAATCCTTAGATGTCGTTTGATTCACAAAATGTAACGTAAATGACAACGATAATGATTCACATTTGATTACCAATGATAACAAGTTTGAATAAGATGATATCAGTTTTAGTGTGGTATATAATTATGGTTGAATTTAAACAAACATAGTTTAACACTATTGTTTATCGTTCACGTTATAAATATGTGAATCAAACAGCACCCTAATTCCAAAAAACGCACACGACGGAATACAGTGTCCAAATCACTATCCAGTATTCACTAGTCACTAGTACCTACAACTGCACGGAACAGGTTTTGCGTCTTTTATTTATTCGACTGAACGTCTGAACGACTGAACCTACGACAGAAATGTGGACCGGAGCTGCATGCGCTGTGAGCAGGAGGCGAGTGGATGACCCATCGCGGAACGAAGAGAGGGTCTGGTTCTGGTCTAGGCGTCTAGCAGGTGGGCACGCACTTCCTGCACTTGACGACGCACCGCGACGGGACGTGGTTGAGGCTGGCGGCGGCGCGCGACGAGGCGCCGTCGTAGCACCTCTTGCCGCAGATGACCCGCCTCTTCCGGCACGCCGCGGCGCTGACGCAGCCCGCGCCGCCGCCGGAGGACTTCCTGGTGGCGGGCCGCCGCCTCCGGGACGCCACGGCCCTCAGGTTCTTTGCCTCGGCGTCGGCGGTGACGTTCGCGGCGCGCCAGCCACCGTCCGGTCTGAAGAGGTTGCCGGCGGCCCTGGCGATGGAGCCCCGCAGGTCGCGGCCGAGGGTGTCCGCGAGGCTGGTGCTGCTCTCGTGGGCGGCGAGCGAGAGCCTGCAGCTCGCCATGGCGATGGCCAGCAGCAGGAGCACCAACACTAGAGCGCGCGAGTTATTCATGCTTGCTGCGGTTGCTACGGCCACCGCGCCTCGATCGTTTATGTTGCTGGCTCGATTGTTCGTGCACTGCAGATGAACGCACGTTAGCCAACAGTGTGGATCTCTCTTTATATACAGGAGAAAGTCGTCAGCAGGGTGGGGTGGGAACTATCTGCATGAGCTACCTAATTTCAATGAACGTCCAATGCGTGGTGGTGAACAGTTCGGGCGTGAGTAGCCATAGAGAGGAAGGAAACGGTGAGGGCAGGAGTAAACAGAAGAAGGCCTGCAGAGTGCAGACTGCAGACAAGCTGGCATGCAAGATTGTACAATTCTTCGCCACATGGCACGAAGCAGGAACGTAAGTCTACCGAAATGGACTTCTCCAAAGACAGAAAGGGACGTGTAAGGTGACAGGACACCTATATATACAGCTTGGGATTAAAGAAAACTGTAATTCATAAAGGTACAAAACAGTGGCAATATGATAATTACCTCATAACTCCAAGAAGGTACAAAACAATCACTACTACAGCAAACCTCTGTACAGGCGGTTTGGTTAGCCTCTACACAGGCGGTTCCAGGAACCGCTTGTGGTGCACCGCCTGTGATGTAAAACAACATCACAGGCGGTCAATCAAAAACCGCCTGTGATAGACACATATCACAAGCGGTCCAGTTCAAAGGAACCGCCTGTGATAGACACACATCACAGGCGGTTTCTTATCCTAGCCGCTTGTGTTAGCCACACATCACAAGCGGTTTTTAATATAAGTCCGACTGCATACAATATAAATCACAGGCGGTTTTCAATATACAGATTCATATACAAAATTTTCAAACACAGATTCAATACACAGATTATACACAGATTTCATACACAGATTATACACAGATTCACACAGATTGCATACACAGATTATACACAGATTCACACAGATTGCATACACAGATTTATACATATCAAGTTCCATAACAGGTTCCATACACAGATTCATCCACATATCAAATTCCATCGTCATACACAGATTTATACACATATCAAGTTCCATAGACAACTAAACATCTCAAAGTTCCATAGACAACTAAACATCTAAAGTTCCTAACTAAAGACCTAAACACTGTGTGATATCGTGTACAAACTTAGTTCTGGGAATTGTTGCAAATTTCCATTTGTATTGTAGAATAGCCCTTGTTGATGAAGAACTTCACGACGCATAAAGTAAAACAAGTCTCTTACAACCTTAGCCACGCCGACGGAAACCATATCTCTTTCTAACCATTCAGCATTGATCTTGGATTTAGGAACCTGCAATGAAAGCAAAAAGCAAGCAGTGCTAAGAGTAATGTGATGAGCAACAATATAACATAAAAATTGCAACATAGACAATGATAGCGAACTTACATCCTCACGATTGACCATGTAATGTAAGGTGACACGACACCATTCGCATACATAATAACCGCACAAGACAGTACCCGAAGGTTGTTTGTCACCATATGGAAATAATGATATTGACAAATTAGGCTTGTCCTCTGGATGTTCGCCGCCAAGATCTTTCTAATAAAAATGGTATGCACTGCATATAAGAATAGCATTGTGAGATTAAGAATACATTTGTTAAGTTGTAATAAGTACAAGTGTGCAATAATAATCATACTTCTCTAAAATCTTCAAGAAGTCATTATACGTAGCCTTTTCCATTCTCAGTGAGTCGAAGACCACGACTTTACCATCCTTTGGAAAGATCATGATACAAATGTAGTGGTCACTATATATACATAGACGAAAACACATGTTAAGATCACGATTGCCATAATTTATAGTTCAAAACCATGTCGATAACTTACTTAAAGTGGTGCGGAGCTATTATTAAGTCCTTGCCATGTTGTACATGATTATACATGGCTCGTCCAATGTATGCCGCCATTACCTTTATTTCTTTTCTCTGATTCTGTTTGACGGCTTTCTCAAATTCAGCATCATCCAAGTCTTTGTATTCTTCTCCATGTCTCCGAGCAACTTCTTTGTAGCGAGCTTGGGATATCATCAACGGGTCAAGAAACCCTGTCTTAAGTTGTTTCTTCTTATCATCCATGTATTGCATCCTACGTGTAAAAGTGTTAATCGTTAGACTCCCGTTTATGTGTGCATGTACAAAACTAACAAATATGAAAGTTTAGAGGTACTTACAAGCAAAAGAGGGTTAAGTAGTTGGTTTCCATCCTTTGTCGGTGGTACAACGACCAGAGATCATCAAAGAATAAATGTCGCACAGGATCTATATTATCTTTGCTCCAAAATGCATTTTCTGGCACAACAAATGTGAAGTCCTCGAGTTTGTATTTGTTGCTAGCCACCATGTACCACTCATGCATTCTAATATCTGGAGTCGACAACTTAGAAAGTTGCACCGTCGTCAAGAACGGCCTCCCATTCACAAATTTAGGAGGAACATCCTCCTTCTTGTATATCGAGATATTGGTTTTAAGACGTAATGATTCTCGAGTATGAATCATTCCATCTTCTTCCCATACTTCGAAATTGTCTATTTGGGACCGTGTGCCTACTCCATGAGATGCTGATTCCGCTTTTGATTGATTTGTCATAACTCTCCGCAATTTATGCAGGTAGCATGACACTGATTCTGACGGTTTCTTGACATCGTCAGTGGCGATTCGCTGATGAATTTTCTTTGAAATAGTTGGCCCTGAGGAACAATTTTGTCTACGTCTCCCTCGTCGAGTTCCTTCGCAAGAGGCGATATGATTGTTTCAATAATTTTTTTGGAGGTCGGTGTCATATTTTCCTGCACCATGGGGTATGGAATGATCGAACTATCTTTTTGTTGCATTGGTGTTGAATTCGGCGTTGGTGACTTATGACGCGATACACGGCTTAAGATCGGCTCATCACCCAACTTGATGTCGCGTCGATGCCAAAGGACCAACTCGTTCATTGCCTCATGCAAAGTTATGATCCCCTCAACTGGAAAGTCTATCTCCCAATCTTCACAACCACTGCCTGTGATTTCTAGAACTTGGACCACAACATAGTGTGGCGGGACACGATTATCCTTGTAGTTAACAAGTCCTGGTTTTACCAAACCAGTAGCAGCTTATTTTGTTTTTGTCCCAGATCGATTGATTGGAATATGAAGAAAGCAAGGCTTGTCCTCAACAATATCGTCTACAGGGTACTTGGTGAAGTCTTGCACAGATCCTACGCTGTTAGGGACTATAGGTGGACTCATGTGGCTTGGCTTGAGTTCAAATGATATGCATTATGTTTTCTTCATTTTGTTCATCACGTCATTAATAGCCTTTTGTACCCTTTCATCAATAGTCTCTTCAAGGGTCCTTTTCGACTTCTCGTGTTTCCTATATGACGACGCATACTCTGGAAACGCCTCTCTCCAGGAAATCTTAGAAGAGATTCCCCAAGCCCGTCCAGTGTGTTCAGGATTGCCTAGTGCTGCAGTTAGTATGTCATTCTCCCTCTGAGGCTTAAATTCGCCCTTCTTTCTCTTATCTGCATATTCTTGAATTTTTGTCGAAACTTCGCCTACCAATTCTGGATGCAAAAGTTTGCCGTCCTCACTCAAACCTGCCCGACCTAAGATCCAACGAATAGCTCGCTCATCGATATCTTTTAATATTGGGTCCAAAGTGCCGTTAGCTATAACTTCCTCGATTATCCTGTTCCACTGCACAACTTTATGGTGATATCCGGTTGACCCCAGGCGATGGGGGTGTTTGTTCATCTTCGCTCTCTGAGAATTAGTTTCGCCCAATTCTTTGGCCTTCAGTTCGGTCTTTTGACGAACAAATTCCTCCCACTGAGCTTGAGTGATTTTCCCCATTTTCTTGGGCGGAGGAACCTTATTCTTCTTAACAAATTCCCTATTCATCTCGGCCTTCCACCCACGAAACATCTTGGCCATAGCAGAGAGCATCGACTTTCTTACTGCATCCTCTGTGCCTTTTGGGAACTTGAATGACTCAGACAACTTAGCCCATAGCTTATTGCGGGTGTCTTCATCTAAATCCTTCCATTTTTGAAGTGTGATTGGCACTATATCTCTAACAGTAGACCCGCAGGAATTTCGAAACTTTGTAACCACGTCAAGTGGTTCTTCAGGAAACCCCTCTGCATTTAGTTTTGTTACGTACATAACTGTACCTTCTTTCATCTGATTCGGACCTCGTCGCCCTCGTTTCCGCTTATGTGAAACGGATGATTCAGGCATCGGAGCATCCTCTGTGTTTCGTGTAGAACATGCATCCTCTTTCTTCTCTTCATTTGAAATCTATATATTGAAACAATTAATGGCCTTCCATATATGAACATTATTTTAGAATATAGTCGACATATTTCTATTTACCTCTTCATCGTTGGGAATATAGTCGGCATCAAGCTCATCTGATGTTTTTTTCTTCCTTGGAGGTATAGGAGTACAAGGATTGTCATCACTAGAACTTTTCTCCCCGCTCCCTTCACCGAAGCTGCTCGTTGTCTGCCATTCAAGTTTGGTCGCGTCTTCATCAACCTTGTTAGACGCACCGGTGCAGACCACATCCATCCTAGGCTGCTTGTTGTCTGCCATTCAAGCTGGTTCCATCGATAAAGGGATATACTGTTAGTCTGATATACTGGTTCCATCAATAAGGGAACTTGGAGAAAAGGTGATTCAAAAGAAATCGAGCCCAAACCTGCCTTCGTGTCCCTCCTTTACTCCCAAACAGAAAGCCCAAACCCGCCTCCGGGGCAGGATCGGGCCGGGAAGCACGGAGCAGATAGAAGTGCACTTTCCAATGCAGTTAGACAGAGAAGGCATGGTTGTGATGTTATAATGCTGAAGGACCCCAAGAAGAGATTATGCCCTGTCATCCACCACTGTCCGTTATTTGTGGGCTTCACAGAGGGCTGGAAACATTTGGTGACATCAAACGACCTTCGGGCTGGGGACGTCTGCGAGCTTGTTAAGGGGCCAGACGATGGTGAGCCGGTGTACTCTGTCCAGATGTGTGGTCACAAAATTTAAAGCCGCCCCGGCTTCATCTGTGCGCTTCTCTTCTCTTATGTCGGCTACTAAGATCACTTAGCACCCCATATAAACTTAATTGTTTCTCATCTCTTAACTTTCTAGAATGCAGAAGATAAATCAAAAAGCTAGTTGTATGTTTCGGCTTCTATTTCTTCACGCCGATAAGCTACACAAGAGCTTAAATAATTAAATAAACATGTCCTTAGAGTGAAATGGTAGAGAAGTCTGGTGGTGGAGTGTACAGTAGAGAAGTCGGGTATGAAGCAGGGAAGCCGGCGTCATCCCGGCCGGTGGGTTTGGAGTGTCCTTACGAGTTACGACTACGAGACACAAATGTCGTTTCTTCGAGGAAGTGGTTTTCTCATTTGAAAAATAAGTGAGAAAAAGATTAGAGAAAGACGATTCATGTTTCCTGCTATAGGTAGTTTGACAAAAAGAGGAATTATTTTACTGAATTATTTTTATTAGTAGTTTTGGAGGAGAATTAATTGTATTCAATATGGTGGAGATGCTCTAAGGTCCTATTTGGTTCACAACCTCGTGGGAATCCGAATTTAGGCTGAGTCTAGCGGACCCTCTAAAATATTCTCCACATAAAAAATAAAAGCCGCAATATAGTATATAGGTTGTACATGCCCTAAGGCTATCAACAATAGCTCTCATATCTTATGCCTATTTCAAACTTAAATTTGTAAACATTGTTATTTATATTGCAAAATAGTCTTCGGTTATATACACAATATGCTGGAGTATGGATTTACCTCTCTTTTTTTTAAAAAAATAATGTATTTTTAAAAAAGTTACACCGAAAGGTTTTAATGGTTGTTTTGTTGATCGGACTGAGGGCATATGCAACCCCGAGATTATGATAGGATTAGTTTTTGATTATGATAGGATCAGTTTTTCAAGTAAAAGAGACAACTAAGAGATTATATGATATAACTCTGAGTCCTTAGATTATAAATGTAGTTAACAGAAAATATGTACGGATAATTTGTAGAGACGTGCTCTTCGCGAGTCTATTGTATTTTTTAATTTAACCCCCTTACGACCCCTTACGAGACCTCATATTTAATGGGATTGTACATGTCCTAAGGCCATATTTGGTTTCTTTAGTCACTCTCATAAACTTTGGTGAGTAAACTTTAGTCTCTTGAACATTTTGTTTGGTTTGACTGAAGAGTATTGACTACTGCATATAAAGACAAGGTTGCTCTCTATTTATTACAGTTGGTCCAGTTTTAGGAAAGGACAGTGGAGACCTGTAATATCCTGGCCTAATTGGATTGTAATATCCTAGCCCAAGGCTTAATAGGATGAATAGAATAAGGTGCATTTTCTTATTCAGAAGCCCATCTCGAAAAAACCTCTAGGTTAAGCGTGCTTGGCCTAAAGCAATCTTGAGATGGGTGAACGACCAGGAAGTCTTCTCGGATGCGCATGAGTGAACCTCTTGGCCACTCGTGTTGGTCTGTGGGGATGATTCTAGAGGGCTATCAGGAGTAAATACCGCTAGTCCGAGAGTAAACGGGGTGTTACAAATGGTATCAGAGCGAACCCTCGCAGTTTCACTGGCATGTGTGGGCTAGGGGTTCAAACATATGGCGCATGACACATGTAGGTTTGAAGTGGTCACATGACATGGAATATGACGACACTTGACACAGACGTGACCAATACGGGTTTCTGGCTTGGGGTTAACCGACGAGGACGTCGGTCTACTAACACTACAAGAGCTACAGTCATTTTCGGCGGTTCCTGGCCGCCAGAAAAAATTAGACAAAAATAAGGGTATATTTTTGGCGGCCAGAGTCTAGCCGCCGAAAATAAGTTATTTTCGGCGGCCAGCAGATAACCGCCGAAAGTAAATGGTTATTTTCGACGGCTACTACCTGGCCGCCGAAAATAGGCAACTTTCGGCGGCTCGACTCCTGGCCGCCGAAACTCCACGCCTGCCGAAAATAGTATTTCTTATTTTCGGCGGTCAGGGGAGGCCGCCGAAAATTAATAATTTCAGAGCAAAAAAAATTGAAAAAATGCAAAAAAATAACAGTAAATTCATCAACAATATAATCACAACATAAAATGACAGAAACATCCACAATACAAAAACATTAAATTCACAATTCACAAACAGTCCACAACATAAAATTGGAGTCCATTACAACATCCGAGTTCACAAACAGTCCATTACAACGCACAATTCGACACATTCTGGACGTAGCGAATATAGCATCTCATGCATCGCATCATCGCCAGCCCAATCATTGTTCTCCTCTTCTACATTCCGGTTGGGTACTACCTCACCATGTTGTTCCCACACCTCATATCCGGGCATAAATCCAAACTGACAAAGATCTAGACTAACTCTTTACTTGTTAAGAAACATACTATTTTCGTGCCACCTACAAGGGCATCTGACACTGTCGGTTAATGACAAGAAGATTACGTGGTCCACAAAAACTTTGGTCTTGGCTACCCAATCATCAGAATGACGTCGATTCCTACTCCAACCATTGTACATCCATGCACGATCGCCAGCCATGCCTGAGACTCTTAAACCGAACCATATCGTGAAAATATTATTCAACTTCGTCAAGGGTATCGATCCTACATGTATAGGCAAGGATATGTTCTAAACCCACATGAACCTAGCAGGACCCAAAAAAAATCGGCAACATAACTTCGCTGCCACTAAATAATATTACTTATATACAAAACAAACAATGATATAATATTAATCAAATCAAACTAAGTACCACATACACTAATTATGCAACTATTCTACGTACCAATATAATATACTATTAAAGCTAATAATATAATAGTACAACATATTAATATGAAATTAATGCCTAAATACAATATGCCATTAATCCCTAAATCACATATTCACTAATACATTAATGAAATCAAATTAAACAATAATACTAATCACAAACAGTAATCAAACAAACACAATTACAAATATATAATAATTTCGGCGGCACCTAAATAACAACCGCCGAAAATAAGGAATAAAATACGCAAAAAAAATTACCTTCTCTCGATGCGACGGCTCTGTGGGTGACAGATATCCCCCGGGTCCACTAGAAGGCTAGAGGGCCTCGCGAACGGCTTTGGAGCCTATTGTCTCGCAAGGCCGTCCCTTCGTGGGCCAGGGGAGAACTGCTGGCAGAATGGGCCGACGCATGGAATGGGAAAACGCGGGCCAAGGTGGCTCGTGGGGTTTTGAGCGTTATCCACAGTTCCGATCCGATTCTCTCGCGCGACCACCATGGACATCGAAACCAAATGAGGATAAGTCATCAAGATTGTAGGAAGATAAGTTCAGTCGGTTCACTGTTACTTAGGAATACATCGTTATCATACACGCATGTAGTGCCCCACGGTCGGATATATAAGGCCTAGGGGGCACCCCATCAAAAACAGGTCATTCATCAGCCATCTACTCCATTCTCTGGCACCCTTCATACTAGAGAATTCCCCTGTAACCCACCACATAAAGATCCGCACCAGGAAGTAGGGTATTACGCCTCTCCAAGCGGCCCGAACCTGTAGAAAATCGTCTATCGTCTCTCGTGCACCTAGCACGAACCATCGAGCTACAGTCAGCAACACCGTCCTACCCAAAAGCACCTCGAGGGGTAACCCCGGGTGCGCGGTTGGGTCCCAAACACCGACAGCTGGCGCGCCAGGTAGGGGTGTGTCGTTGATCCAAGCTAGCTCAATGGTCATCACTTTCCAGTACAAGATCGCTTTCCGTCCTGGATCCGTGTTCTGCTTCGGGACCATCTCGTCTGTGGCAGACGAAGAAGGAATTCCGCATCACATAGCGGATCCGCCGGAGAAGAAGCCTTCCCTGAAAATCTCCGAGAAAGCCGGAACAAGGCAGCAAATAGCGCAACCTCCAGCGCCCCGGGCAAAGACTACGTCCTGCAAGTCAGGAGCCGAGAATTCATTTACACGAAGAACCCCATTGTCCACCTCGTCCACAGAAGAGTGGACACGGATTACGAAGAAAAAAGAAGCAAGCGGGATAGAAGCTCGTCAAGCTTCTCTTCTGACACCTTCGCCCTCAAAGAAGGACAGAAAAAAGTTTGTCACCACAACAACTCCTTTCTACCCCGACGTCCTCTTCATCGGGGGAAGAGTGGAATCATCTCCCATCTCCGACGACGAGCCAACCGTGCCTGGGGAAGAACCTCCTCAGTGAGAAGCTCGCCGACGGAAGAAACCGACGCCGGAATATTCGGCGACATCCCGAAGCTGGGGAACGGGACCCGGCACAGCCTGTATCCCGAGATGAAATCTCGGAGGTGGGAGAAACCCCTGACAAACGAGTCTTTAGAGAAAGGAGGAACTCTCGCCGATGAGATCGCCGACAGGCTCAAGAGCAAGCTGAACAGGATGCGAGGCTACGCCGAGAGAACCCTCTCTTCGCGCGAAACCTGAATCCTGACTTCGCCCGTGCGATGAACACATCGAGTGAAGTCGGTGGAGTATTGGCTTGGATAGCCGATGGCCTCCCCCGAACTCTAGACGCTGAAGGCTATCGGCGGCTGCTCACTCGGGCGGCTAATCATCTACTACCTCTCGCTCATCCCCCGAGCGGTCAACGACACGCCATCAACAGTCGGCGGGACGCGCGGAGCTCCATCAACGCTTCACGCGAACGACGACATGAGAATGAGATACGATGCCGAGAGGAGTACGATCGGGATCATGGCGTTCCAGCACGAAGTCAGGCCACTAGAGTTGAGTCGGCAACGGCTTCAACTGGTGGCACTACCCGGGGACGGTCGAGACAGCACATCAGCAACTCCCCTCCCCAGGACCGGCACCACAGTCGTCGACAGGAGGACACATGTGGGGTATCTGCGCTTACTCCATGTCTCAGGGCCATTCAATGGCCCCCGAACTTCAAGGTCTCCAACGTCGATAAATACAAGCCTATGCAGGACCCGGGAGGCTAGTTGGTCGTCTATACAACCGCTGCCCAGGCCGCTAGGGCGACTGAAGATGTGATGACTGCGTATTTACCCATCATCCTTAGGCAAGACGCATTGCAATGGCTACGACACCTACCGCGGCACTGCATCGACGATTGGAGCGACTTCAGTCGGCGTTTTATCGCCAACTTCCAATCTCTCTCCGACAAGCCAGCGCAGCCGTGGGACCTCAAATCCATCAGGCGCCGAGGGGATGAAACACTTCGGTCATACCTTAAGAGGTTTCAGACCATAAGAAATCGCATCCCCGAGGTCGCTGAGGCAGCAGTGATTGAGGACTTCTACCGGGGATCCAATGACTTGGCCTTCGTCCGAGCCATACTGCAAAAGGCGTCGACCACCTCCGAGCAGCTGTTCAGGGAAGCAGACCTCTACATCACCACCGACGAACGGGCTCAGGACCTCATCGGGGGAGTGAAGCCTGCTCCGACTGCACCGTGGCGTGACGCAAACCAGCAAACCGACAAGCGTTGGGAGAAGAGGCCTCGTGAAGAGGTCCATGCCGCTGGACCACCCATCTCTCGTGCCCGAGGTGCACCCCGCAGAGGCGAGCAAACACTGGACGACATCCTCGACGCCCAGTGCCCGTATCACAAGGATATGTGCCACACCTTATTGAACTGCAGAGACTTCAAGCATTCCGTCAGGAATGGTCGGCCCTTCCAACCTCTACCACCTCCCCCACCGCGAGGAGGGCCCGGTGAACCTCGACGACCTCAGCCGCAAGAAGGGGGAGGAGGTGGAGCATTCCCGCGCGTCGACGGAGAGGTCAACGTCATCTTCGGAGGACACGGGTCGCAAGAGAACAAAAGGCAACAGAAGCTCAACGACCGACAGATACTGGTGGCAACCACCAGTGCCCCCGCCCCTATCGGTGGTCAGAACACCCGATCACCTTTACCCGGGCATGGGCAAACCACGTTGTTGGAGTTTGCAAAAAGCATGAGATTAAGACAATATGCTGATCTCTAAAGCATAAGCTGATGATAAAAGACTGGTTTCTAAAGCATGAGACGAAGAAAAAATGATGATTTCTAAAAGCATGAGATGAAGATCTTTGAGTGGATTATTTTCAATAATCCACTCAAAGCTCGGGGGCTGCACCCAATGAATAATTAACCCCAAAGGACAGAATGTTGATCTCTAAAGCATAAGCTGATAATAAAAGACTGGTTTCTAAAGCATGAGACGAAGATAAAATGATGATTTCTAAAAGCATGAGATGAAGATCTTTGAGTGGATTATTTTCAATAATCCACTCAAAGCTCGGGGGCTACACGCATTGGGTGCACCTAAGGTGCACCCAATGAATCCTTAACCCCAAATGACAGAATGCTGATCTCTAAAGCATAAGCTGATGACAGAATGCCGATCTCTGAAACATAAGGCGAAGATCATTGAATATACTAAAGGAGGACAATAAAAGATCATTTTTGTCACTCCGAGTTCAGAAGCAACGTTCAACAGGTGTGTCTTCGAAGCGCCCATCATCGAAATGGAAATCAAAACCGCAAGCTGGACCTAAAATCTTTGGGCCGATTATTTCAAAATCAACTCAAAAATTGGGGGCTTGTGGGGACAGATATCCCCCGGGTCCACTAGAAGGCTAGAGGGCCTCGCGAACGGCTTTGGGGCCTATTGTCTCGCAAGGCCGTCCCTTCGTGGGCCAGGGGAGAACTGCTGGCAGAATGGGCCGACGCATGGAATGAGCAAACGCGGGCCAAGGCGGCTCGTGGGGTTTTGAGCGTTATCCACAGTTCCGATCCGATTCTCTCGCGCGACCACCTTGGACATCGAAACCAAATGAGGATAAGTCGGCAAGATTGTAGGAAGATAAGTTCAGTCGGTTCACTATTACTTAGGAATACATCGTTATCATACACGCATGTAGTGCCCCACGGTCAGATATATAAGGCCTAGGGGGCACCCCATCAAAAACAGGTCATTCATCAGCCATCTACTCCATTCTCTAGCACCCTTCATACTAGAGAATTCCCCTGTAACCCACCACATAAAGATCCGCACCAGGAAGTAGGGTATCACGCCTCTCCAAACGACTCGAACCTGTAGAAAATTGTCTATCGTCTCTCGTGCACCTAGCACGAACCATCGAGCTACAGTCAGCAACATCGTCCTACCCAAAAACACCTCGAGGGGTAACCCCGGGTGCGCGGTCGGGTCCCAAACACCGACAAGCTTGACAACGACGGTGAAGTGGCAGCGGCTCGGAGTGGCGGGCAGGCCAGCGGGCGAGCAGCGCGGGGACGGACAGCGTGGGGGCGGACGGCGACGCGCGGGCAAAGCAGCGTGCGGGGCGGGCGGAGCAGTGCGCGCGGGGGGAGGGCGGCAGACGGCGCGCGCGGGGCGGGTAGCAGCGTGGTGGCGGAAAAGGCGAGCGCGGGGCGGAGGCGTTGTGATCAGGTGAGAGAGAGAGGGGAGAGAAACAATGGAGAAGAAGGGACCCGACAGTTTTTAAAAACCCTATTTTCGGAGGTTGTGTCAAACCGCCGAAAATATAACCTTATTTTCGGCGGCCCTCCCCCGGCCGCCAAAAATAATGGGGGCCGCCGAAAATGCTGTGCAGTCCTATTGTGTAATGGGGTGGATTGTGATATACTAACTCAGGACTTAATAGAATTAATAGAATACTTATACTAATAAAGTGCATCTTCTTTTTTGAATACTTATCTCGAAAGAACTTATAGGTTAATTGTGCTTGACCTAAAACAATCTTGTGATGGGTGACAGTTGGGAAATTTTTTTGGTTGGACATTAGTGAGGACAAAGTGCGCACAAAAGATTCATGTTAGTATGTGGGGATGATATATGATTCTAGAGGGTTGCCAGGAGTAAGTACGACTAGTACGAGAGTGGACGAGGTGTTACAAGACCAGCTAAAAGATAAATCTCTACTTCTTTAAATTTCTTTAAAGCACGGGTTCCGTGTGTCGTGTGTCACACGAAGCATTCTAGTCCTTTAAAGCACGATTTTCATATGTCGTGCGTCAAATGAAGCGTGTAGACCTATTTTTGGTACTTTACATACCCCAATGTTGTTTCACAACGATATTTCGTGCGCCAGGTAAGGAAGGGTATTTTTCTTTTTAGTTTATTATGTTCTCATGTCCAACATGACTAGTGATGCCAGCATGATCATGGGTTAGATCAGATGGCACTAACACCTGCTCCAATAACTCAAATCATGAATCACATCATAAGAGGTGTTCAGATCTCACGTAGACTTCCTAGCTATTGTCTCTAACATGCAAACATGCTTCGATGGGGCCACATGTTGTGGTCCCCATAGACTAGGCTTTAACATGTGGCCCACCTAGGGTGTGTAAAGCCCTAGGAGGGTTACACCATATGCCCCAAGGGCTTTGGACAACATGACTGTTCTACATGTGTCACTCCCTCAACCTCGTGTTAGGACTAGGACAGGCAATCTCTAAGCACGAGGGTTTCGTTCCTACATTGGTCATCTTAGCGGGCTACTTGGCACCTTGACTTTGGTGTTGACAATGCTATTGATCCTCTTGATGTCATTGAAGCACTACTCTTCAATCCAATGGCACCAGACATCGATGATGTTGCTGTTGATTCTATTAGCACTTGGTGTTTTGAGCTAAAGGATTTGTGTCTCAAAACATGCACTATGTTTCTCACCTCTCCACACTTGAGAATGGCCGGTTAGGTGGGTATATATAGCCCCAAGCCCAAAAGAGCCGTTGAAAAGGAACCGACTTTTCTACGCCACACCAGACCGGTCCCATGTGCCATCTATGTATATGAGACCAGATCTGGCGCCTTCCACATTAGCTAGCCGTTAGATGCTAGCAACTTTCTAACAACACACTAGACCCAACAACATTAGCTAGCCGTTAGATGCTAGCAACTTTCTAACAACACACTAGACCCAACAAATGAGTCAACAACGTAGATCGAACTAGTCTGGTGCCTGCCATGTCACTTGACCGCTAGAGCTAGCCGTTGTCGACGTTGAGCCTCTAGGGTCTGTCGTGCCATCGGTGTGCACATGATTGGTCCTGTGTGCCACAAAGCTCGGATGCGTTTTGCACCCTCTCGGAGTGCCACGTCTAGTGCCAGGTTCGATGCACCACATGACATATCCAACGCATCCAATTTCAGACTAATCTTCTTTTCTTCATGTTTCTTCACTTGGACTTTTATTGTTTTGTGTCTTGTACCCTTACATGATGTTGATAAATCATCAATAAGTTTTCTAAATGTCTTCTTTGAGGAGTTGCTCCCTTAATGCCTCAGTTCAAGTCCACTCTGAATTCTTTAAACTATAAACATAAACACTAGCAAATATATTAGTCCAAAATGTTATTTTCACCATCAAACACCAAAATCACTAAACATTTTCCTTAAAGAATCGAATTACATGTTCATTGTTTCTAGGTTGATACTTGAATTGACGTGTACATTCTCAAAAAAATATCGTGAGGCATTTCTACCAAACTAAATATGGGTATTTCTGCCAATCAATTTATGATGCCTCTTTGCTCTCTCTAAAATCAATCCGCTACTCCACTACTGGAGAACTTCTATACGGTTATCATTTAATATCATGCAATCTCAAACCTTAGGGTTGGATTCTCTGGACCATGATGGAGCTCTAACTTTCAGGTTGGACTTATCTGCCTCCTTCTCATTCTCCTCTTCCTCCAAAATCTCCTTAGAGAATGCCTCTGGATTTGCTTTAATGCAATCCTGCAATGTGATGAAGGGTTTCACGCAATCCGATCCCTGAAAAGCCAGACAGCAAAGTTTGGTGCCAGTAAATTTAGACAAGAAAAATACATGAATAAAAAAGTCAACGGTGGTACATTGTCCAATAATAATTTCATTCACATGGTATTTAATTTTATGACGGACTCAAAGTTTTGTAAGACACCAGACACCACGACAACATGCAAAAAACTAAGGGCTTGTTTGGAGTAAAGTATTTTTACGGTTTCTATTTAATACCATGATTTCGGATAATACCGTAGTATTTTATGTCATGATGTGTTTGGTTGCATTCCTAAAAATAATGTTTTCAAAACTATGGTATTCTAGATACCATGGTATTTTTTGAGTATTGAAAACTCCACTGCAAACTAAGGGCCTGTTTGGGAATGCAATTTTGAAATCATGTAGGGGGCGTTTGGGAACAAAGTTTTTCTGCAGTTTTGGAAGAATACTGCAGTATTCTCAAATACTGCAGTATTATATACATAATGGTGTTTGGCAAGCTGGGTAAAATCTCTGTTTTCAAAACTGAAGTATTGCAAATACTATAGTTGTTTTAAGGCATTCTAAACTTAGCTCTGGACCTCAGTTTTCAAAACTGCGGTATTATAAACTACGGTATTGTCATAACTAAAGTATAGTATAGTATTTCAAAAACTGTAGTTTTCAAAAACTTTGTTCCCAAACAGGGCCGTAGTTTTGAGATACCATAGTTTACAATTGTACACGACATAAATACTACGGTATTGCTTTACCACAGTAAAACTACAGTATTGCTTAAAACCGAGATCTGTTTGGTTCTATTGTAAAAACAAAGTATATGTAGAGAGAAGAGAAGAAAACTGAGGTCCTGAGTGGAGTTTCGAAAACTCCAAAAATACCACAGTTTTGGGTAAACCATGGTATTTAAAAATGAGTTTTGACTGTACAAACAAACACTTTTTGAGCTCCAATACTATAGTATCATCAAATACCATAGTATTGTTTCAAAACTGTAAAAATACTACAATTCCAAACAGGGCCTAAAGTTTTCATGGCATGACTAGCTTTTGTCTAAAACCATACTTTACAATGTTGTATCCAAATAATGTTTCTCAAAACAATGGTATTTTTGAAATTGTAAAAACTACGGTATTATCATGACAATTGCAAAGTATAGTGCCTGTTTGGAAATGCAGTTTTGAAATGATGTAGTTTTGAGATACTATAGTTTATAATTGTACATGACACAAATACTACGGTATTATTTTACCACAGTAAAACCACAGTATTGCTCAAAACCGAGATATGTTTGGTTCCATTGGAAAAAACAACGTATATGTAGAGAGAAGAGAAGAAAACTGAGGTCCTGAGGCACTGTTTGGCATTGTAGTATTTTTGCAGTTTTGAAACAATACTATTGTATTTGATGATACTATAGTATTGGAACTCAAAAGGTGTTTGGTTTGTACATGCAAAACTCAATTTTAAATACCATGGTTTACCCAAAACTGTGGTATTTTTGGAGTTTTCGAAACTCCACTCAGGACCTCAGTTTTCTTCTCTTCTCTCTACATATACTTTGTTTTTCCAATAGAACCAAACAGATCTCGGTTTTGAGCAATACTGTGGTTTTACTGTGGTAAAGTAATACCGTAGTATTTGTGTCATGTACAATTGTAAACTATGGTATCTCAAAACTACAGTATTTCAAAACTGCATTTCCAAACAGACCCTGAGTGGAGTTTCGAAAACTCCAAAAATACCACGGTTTTAGGTAAACCATGATATTTAAAACTGTGTTTTGTCTGTACAAACCAAACATCTTTTGTGTTCTAATACTATAGTATCATAAAAAACCATAGTATTATTTCAAAACTACAAAAATACTACACTTCCAAACAGGGTCATAGTGTATAGTATTGTAAAACCATGGTTTTCAGAAATATTGTTGCCAAACATACCCTAAGGTCTATCAAGTTAGCACTGCAATGTTTTCCATATATGAAGAACAAACACACACGTGAAATGCAGTGGCGGACCCAGATGCTATGTTTAGGGTGTGCCAAGAAAAAAAATAAAGAAACAAACAAAAAATAAGGATCAACAAGACTCGAACCTTGACCACCAAGTTTAAAATATAGCACTTACACCACTATGCTAACTACACTTATGTGATCTTAGGGTGTGCCGTGGACCATATGGACCACCCGCTGGGTCCGCCCCTGGTGAAATGTATTGATGTAAAGGTACATAGGTATCCACAAGACCACAAAAAGTGCTTTTGACCAACAGAATTACCTTACAATGGTTTAAATTAGCATTGTTGTCTAGTTAAATTGGCAATCATATCAGTAGGTATACCTACTATTTAATTATAAGAAAGTCCATCAAGGACAAAGAATTTTGTTAAGCTAGATCAGGTCATCTAGTAACTTGGGGCACCTTTCCAGTTTAAAACCAACAAAGTTCATACTGGGAGAGCTCTAGGCTCAAACTCGGATCTGGATTTCCTATGCTAAAATCAAGAAAGTCGAGACACTTTTTTAACTAGAATAGAAAGATAACAGCTCAACCAAATAACTCAGGTGTACCCCACAGGTCACAGATCCACATCCACATACGGATTTCTTGGAACTGGAGCCTTGCCAAATGGGGCCACACATGCTATGATCCTGAGTTAAGTTTTCAATAAAAAAAACGTCATGCCACAACTATCAATATGCATAAACATGTAACATGCATTAGGCACATTTAAGTTGAAATCAAATTGATTGCTTGCAGAAAAGTAAAAAAAAAGAAATGCAACCTTCTCTTCTTCTGTGCTCCTGAGGAAGCAGGAAAATGCATCGACGAATTGACCTCCACAAGGACCATTTTTCAAATCAGCGACACATGGACAGTCCAGAGCTTTCTGTACCTTCATTTCGATTGACTGTACAAGCAAAATGTTATTTGACTGACCAGTGGCACTCGGAGTACCAAGATGCAGCGAAGCAAATGGGAGATTGGTGTAGAAGCATCTAAACAGAGGAAAAAGAAAGGGTTTTACCTCCTCAGTGTCATCCTCGTCAAATGACATGGCCTCTGCACATTTTATAAAATTGCAATCTTAGAACAGTGTAAACAAACGACTAAGCGCCCAACTTATCTTACAAGCTGCATGGAGAACTTCTGCAGCAACATTTGCCTCTGAACTATGACACCAACAGATTAGCCCCTGAACTACGTACAGTTCTGCCAAGTTTTAGTCAGAAGCAGCATTGATTGGCTTCAGATGCGTGTCAGACCTCTTGAGCCTTGGTGCATGGTGACAGGCAAAGTATAAGCAGTAATCTAGAGACCTATGTGCTCGATTAGTCAAGCTAGTCATTCTGGACAGACATTGATCTGCTACCAGACTAACCTAAGGTACGCTTTCTCCTCATAAGTACGGACCATGCCCCTGCTTATTAACATACAACATCACTGAGGCGAAATTAACAGTAAATACTATTGCAATTTCAGCAACAGACTACAATAAAGAGCCTAAGAAGATATCGCGCTCAGTACATGTTCTAAATCATCAATGTCAGAAGAGCGATCTGCAATTCAACTAGCTAAAAAAAATATCTTCGAAACCGAATGTAACCAGTTCAAGAGGTTCACCCTTCAACCAACGCTCCATCCAAATCCAAGCAACGGGAAGACCCAGCGCAATTGTAACTCAACTAGTTCCGAGTAAAGTGGAGGAAACCACACTTCGGGGCTTCCCATGTACACATACCTGCGGCAAGCGCCTCAAGGGAGGACGGAGGCGGGGCAGAAGACGGCGGCGACGGCTCCACGACGGGTGGAGAAGGCTCCTCCGACGGACGGGTAGCCTGGCTCTCGACCTGGCCCATGAAGAGAGGCAGAGCGGGAGAAGGCGGCGGCCACCCTCGTCTCTTCCGGTAGGTGGGTTAGTAGGGAGAGGCGAGAACGATAGGGCGGCGGAGTAGGCTGCAATTGCAACGCTGGTCAAAGTCGAGGCAGCGACACTCACCGCCAACGTCGGAAGGAAACTTCAACCGCAGTTCGACTAGCGCCGGCGCGTCCCAGACTCCCAGCCGTCGGATCGCTGGACGCTGGGCGCCTGGGCGACTCGCGTGATGGTCACGATCTTCACTGGGCCACGGAACTATATGGGCCGGTCGCCGATGCCCGAGGTGGGCTTCTGCTAATGGACCCCCAGATTCCCCCGCGGCTCCTCTCTTCCTGTCTTACGTCGCTCGCCGCATTTCGCCATTTTTGGGGAGGGTGTGTTCCAGCCTTGCAGGCCGCCGAGATGGTGGGAGGCAGCAAGCCGCTGGGGGAAAGCGTATTCGCGGTCCACGCGGTCGCCGGTGCGGCGGCGATCAGCGCCTCCGCCGTCGCCGTGTACCCCCTCGATACGGTCAAGACACTCCTCCAGGCGAGCGCACTCACACATTTCTTCTCCTTGTGTTGCTGTGCTGTTGCTTTCTCAGGGTCTGATTTTGGCATCTGCGCGGTGTTTTCTTGCCTCTATAGCTGGGAGCGACGGGGCAGAAGCAGAAGATGGGGCTCCGGCAGGTGGTGGACCGGCTCATGGCCGCTTCCGGCCCTGCAGGTTTGGTTGGTTGCTCGGTTGATAGATATCTTCGATATTGGGAGTTGGGAGCTGAGTATTGCAGTTGGAAAATTTGTTCTTCACCCTGATTTGCATTGCTACTGATATGTGTGAACTGTTGTAGTTGGCTGAGCTGACTGTATTTTTTTGCCATGCTCTACTAGGCCAGAATTATCTGATGATTTAGGGGGTGTTTGAATGCACTAAAACTAATAGTTAGTGGCTAAAATTAGTTGGAGACATCCAAACAACCTAGCTAATAGTTCAATTATTAGCTACTTTTAGTAAATTAGTCAATAGTTAGCTAACTATTTGTTAGTTAGCTAATTACACTAACAATTTTTTAGCCAACTAACTATTATCTCTAGTGCATTCAAACACCCACTTAATTGTTGCTGTTGAGCCTGCCTGACTAGCCTACCGATTGAAATTTAGTTATGCTGTATTCTTTTTGTGAAATTAGTCAAATTACAAATCCGCAATTGTTACAACATCTAAAATCCTGATATTTATTAGGTCAGAGCTGGAGTTGTCTTTAAGTTTACGGTCTACAGTAGTACTCTCTCTTTTTTATTTGTCGTGTTTTAGTTCAAAAATGAAGTAGCGGACGACAAATATTCGAGAACGAAGGTAGTATAATTCTCCAAGTTTCTTTAAGTGCTTGTTCCATTAAAAACTTTCTTGAGGGAAAGATGCAGTAGTAGGAAAGCCACACGAATCCTGATTTTGTATAACATTTTCTAGGTCATGTCTAATGGCTTTGGATCTAGTTATGTGTACTTCACATATGAAATTACGATATCCTAAATCATGGTATGTTTTCTAGGTTTTTACAATGGCATTGGATGGTCCATATTGGGTAAACTTCCTGGATTGGGAGCACGTTTTGGGACCTATGAACTTTTAACAGCCTTCTATAAAGGTAAAGACATGGTTCCCCACAATTACATTGTTTAGGACTACTTGCCATGAGTCATCTTGTTATCACTATATGCATTGCATGTAATTCTTACCTCTGAAGTTGCGCCACGTTGTGTTTTATTTTACTTCATTACTACAAAAAAAAAAACAGTTCATTTTGAATGGCATTTGTTTCCTGATAGTTCAATTTCCCTTGTGCTGATTTAATCTGCCTATGATAACATAAGTTTGTTCTTGGATGGAATATAATTTCTAGTATTATTGGTGGCACTTAACCAATTTAATTTTCCTCCATCTAACTCATGGTTAAATATATGGTAAATTACTGTTGTCTTGACTCTTGTGATATGTTTTGGCAGATGGAAGGGAGGACAACTATGTCTATTATTCTGAGGCTATGAAGGCTGGCATAGCTGCTGGTGCTGTAGAGGCTGTTTTCTGCACACCATTTGAACTTTTCAAACTTCGAAACCAAGTTAGTTCTGTGATTCCTTCAAAAGCTATGGGCCCTGCAAATGTTGCTCAAGAATCATTTCCACTGCTTTCCAAACTGTTGCCTGGATATGTTCCTGATATAAGGGTGTGGAACAACACCATGAGCCTTTTATCTGATCTTTCTCCCAAGCATCCTGACATGTTGGGTGCTCTGAAACAGCACCCATGGATGCTTACGGGCTCTGGGAAACCCCCATTACCGTCTGATGTGCATCTACCTTCTAGAGTGATATTGCTTGAAGGATGGGGTGCTCTTTGGAGAGGGCTCAGATCAGGGATAGCTCGAGACTGTGTATTTGGTGGTATGTTCTTTTCTACTTGGCAATTCCTACACACAGTGATGCTCACCTGGAAGGCAGTTAATATGAGCCCTAAACCTAGGTATGGAATGGCGCTAGCGAATTTGATTTTAAGTAATGATAGGGACAGTGCAGTAACTTTATGAAGTAACATTTTAGTTTATCCTAATCTTTTGCCACTTTTCAGAAATCTAGAAGCAGCAGGACCTGTACCCCCTTTTGCCTCTAGTGTTGCTGCAGGCTTTGCAGGAGCGATAGCAGCTGCTGCTTCACATACATTTGATACTGCTAAAAGTCGTTCAGAGTGTACTGTGGTGCCTAAGGTTTGGGCCTGTCTTTACTTTAACTAGTTTATTATCTTTTTGCTTGTGATATTCTTTTGTCTTCGAACTTCAAATTCCCTTCTTCTTTTGGGTATATGTGAATATGTGATACACCTTCTTCCTGCTCTCTCTCTCTCTCTCTCTCTCTCTCTGGCAGTATATCGCAATGGAGAGGAAGTTTCTTAAGTGGAAAGCACCAGGAACGTGGATAGAGAGGAAGACAGGAATATCCCCTGCTGATAGGAATGTTTTGTTCCGTGGCATTGGCCTACGAACCGCCCGTAGTGGAATCGCATCATTTGTGTTAGTCGGCTCATACTATTTAGCTGTGAATCACCTCTCGTAGTTGATCAAGAGAAATCATATGGAGATTTTTTTTTGCATTCAGAAGTTCAAAACTAAAATTTTATGACTGTATATGCATGCACTGAATGGCTGGAAGCTGACTTTGCCACAGTATCCACTGATTATTTGAAAATCCTGTTCACCTAAGTGCTCAGATGAAACTGATTGTCCCACGGCATGTTTTAAGGTGCCGATGTAAATGTTTTATGGCAAAAAAAAATTTGAAGGCTGCCACTTTCGATCAGAGGCTAGTTTACAGTTCTACATAAATTGCTGAAAATCTGTTTTTGACAAAATGCAAGCATCAAGATGCACAATGATCAAGGAACCCTTTGACATAGCATTTCCCTTGTCAGAAGAAGAATCGCCTGTACAAAGCTCTTCAGATTGTCTTCAGGCCTTGCGTAAATTTGTGAACATGTATTTTTGTTTGAAAATACTTTGTACACTTCATTCATTACACATCAGCTCTTGACATGGCAGATCTTGGTCCTTCCTTTCTCTCCAGAGCCAATATTTTTGCCAGAAGCAACCATTCTGCTGCATATACACTTAATGGCTTGTGTCTTCTTTGTTCCAAAGTGGATCTAGTGGAGGAAGATCATATTCTTCAGGTGTTAGCGCCAATGCAAAATCTGGTAATGGGGGTGGCGCTCCAATGACCCTGCGAATTTCCCAAAATACGTACACATCAGTTCCTGAGGTTCATGATTCCAGTATGTTTGTTGTGAGCATTCTTAAGTTCTTACTTTTCTTGAGTATACAGGTCCTGGTTGATTCGAACCTTGCTGGAAGCATCTCTTGGGATCTTGTCAAACAGATATTTTGCTGTTCCGAATGGATTGGGACTCCTGCAAAGTTACAGGTATGGAATTCAGTCTCCCTGGTTATTTTTACAATTCATAGAAACAGATGTTCCTCAAGCAGATTATTAAGCACCAATAATATGTGGTGAATAGTCAAGTTTAAGTATGAGGAAAATCTTGCCTCGATGTTGGAGGAGTTGCATGGAAGGCTTCTGAAACCCTTTTGCTTTCTTTTAGAAATTCCTCTGAAGCTTGGAGTGCAGCTATTGCCATTCCATGGGATTTTTCGGTATTTCCCTCGTCAAGAATCAAACCGTGGAAATAGTATGCTGCAGCCTGGGATAAACATGTAAAATGGGTGTCATACAGTAGAAATGATTAAAAGATCACACATTAGAGAAATATACCATCTGAAGAAAATTTAGCCTGTTTGATACTTAGGCAAGAATTTGAAGTTAAAAAGAATGATGGTAGTAGCATAGATTATACACCTTAGCTTCAACATATTTCCACTTTATAAAGAGCCGGTGCTTTTTACCCCATCCATCAGAGATAGGAAGCTCTGGAATGCTCTCTTGAACTTGTTGCCAATATTTGACCATCTCACAGGCTAAGCGCCGTTTTACTGCTAAAGTGGCCTTTGGACTATCAATAGCCAAACCAAGCTGCATGTCAACCCCCTATGGAAGAAGAATACCAATGTTCAGAATAAAAGTGAAATGTCTAATATTAAATGTAGTGGCTAGCAAAAGCACAGGTAACAGGACTATGTTAACAGGTATGACAAATTGTTGATAGAATGCTGATAGTTTTCTTATGCTTTTCAAAACAAAATTGCAGCTAAAGTAGTACAAAATTGTGCTTTTCAAAATTGGGAGTTATCTGTGTTCCTTCAACAGTAATAGGTAATATATTGTTAAAAAATTATCATTCTTCTCTATTCTATGGAATGGGCACTACCTTGTGCCGGTTCATTCAAAAAAAAATGCGTACAAGCATAATATCTTCAGTGTTCTCTTAGGGTTGAAAAATCATCAAATCAAAAATCAAATGAACTGTCGATTTAAATGGCGTCATTTGAGAAGTTATGAAAATTAGGTAACCCAATTTGCAGAGTTGAGAGGACAGTACCTGACCCAGGGCTTGGAGGCTTAGAGCTTTGAGATTTCCTTCAGCCAGGTCTACTGGAAGTTGTCTCCTGCTATTCACATGTTAGACGGGAGTGTTTCAGTAAATATCTTCAAGTTTGAATTGAAGCCTGCCTGCTAGGAAGTTGCTAAAGAGTACAGAACCTTAGCTCCAGTGGCATCTTCGGGAGTACATGCCGAACTGCACAGTCTAGGTATCCAGCTGCCTTCAAGAAGACATCAACAGTAGCCCGTCGACTCTCTGTAGCACATTGGAAATATGTCGCCTTATCAGCGCATGAGAAGTATTGGCCGAGGTACGTCAATGCACGACAAATCATTAGCGTGTTTCATGGCATAATTTAAAGGGAGGAAACTTGGAGCCGCAGTCTCCGAGGCAACGACACCGCACCTCGGATTTGCAGTTAACAAACAGTTGCAGTACCTTCAGAAACCCTTGGGGCATAGCCATCGCCGTATGACCTCGGGAGAAGCAGGGCGTTGGCCTGCAGCAGGCAGACCATGGCCATCAGATGCAGCATGGACAGCACCTCGTACCAGGCGTCTGGCATGGCCGTCTCCTGAGATTGAGGAGGAGCTGGATTTACGCACAGCTGAATTTGGAACAACAAAAGAGCAGCAAGTTGACGAGATCCGGGGGCTGGACATATGTACCTCAGCATTATCCTCCTGGTTACTCCAGGTGAAGTGCACTTTGTTCCTCAAGACGCTACCTGCACGTCTCACATACTGGGTGAATCAGAACAACAAAACTGTGAACCAAAACCAAAAACAACGAAACCACTACACTATTTCAGCTGTTCCTCACCTTCTTTTACCAGTCCTAGCAGAGCCGGCAAGTAGTCTTCGAGGGCCTGTAGAAGATTGGCTGTACTAGACCCTGCACACAAACAGAAGCGAGCGGGCACGCGACAGCCCAGGTCAGCAGTGGAAGCCTTCAGCTTGCAGACAAAAACTAGGTTACCAATCCAAGGCGCTGTATACCACACCACCCCGGTCTCTACACACCGTGCCGTGCCGCCGCCCTCCGCCTGGGCTTGAGCGCCGCCGCCGACTCTCGCATTGCCATGTCGACGACCCGCGATCGCAGAGCCGACAGCCGGTCCACGGCGCTCCTGGCCAGGCAGCCGCCGAGCGCCTGGGCCAAGTCGACGGCCCTCGGCACGCGGAGGCCCGGGAGGAAGACGACCACGTCGCCGACGCTCACCGGCCGCCTCCGCGGCGCCCCGGCGTCCTTCTGGCTCGACGCCCCGCACCCCATCCTCGTGCAGCGCCCTGCTTAGTTTATCTGCACCACGCATGCATGATGAATTCACTTCGACATCAGGAACCCACCGCCAAACACAAAAAAAAATGCGACGACGAAGATGGAAGAAAGCAATCCACCGCACGAAGAATCCACGGCGGAGCCGCAGAAGATACTGAACAGGAGAGGGAGGGTTTTGGAATTCTTTCTTCTATTTTTTGGGGTTTCCTCGTCATCATATCATACAACGGATTTCGAGAGAGAAATGTTCCGGCAAAAAAAGGGGTAGCACTGGAGATTGTAACTTGTACGCAAGCACAACCAGAGAGAGAGAGAGCGGAAAGAAAATCAATAGAAGCCCTCTCACCTTTGCGCTCGCTCCCTTTCCGGGATTCTCGAGACCACAGAAAACCACACCGCCCGCGCCCGGAACCGAAAGCCTCCACCAGCAGCAGAGAACGGGACCGCTGCCACTACCCCTGCTCCCCCGTCCCCGCAGCCTGAACGCGGCCGCACAGCACAAAGCACGACGAACGAACACTGGTGAGCGAAACAAGCAAAACAAGTGGTTTTATCCTTCAAACGTTCGCAGGGGAGAGTGGGGACTGGGGACCAATAATCAACATCGGAACCGCAGTGCAACTTGCCGTAACGTACGGCCAACCGGAATACTTTTCGCCTAGGGGAAAAAGGCGTTATTTTTTTTGGGGTGGATCGGCCGCAACAAGTTGTGCCGTCGGGAAAAAAAAAACTAAAGAAAACACCGGGGCGCGAGTGCCTGCCTTCTGGCTGCTGGTGTAGCAGCAGTAGGCGAGCAATGCATCACCCCCCGCGGCCCGCCGTATATTAAGACGTCAAAAGGACACCGAATTGAAAAGGGGCTGTTTCAAAATTCAAAGATCGTGGAACCGAGCTGAAAAAAAATGAATCCGGAGAGAGAGAAACGAGGAGCCACCTAATCCCTCGGCGACGTACGGTGAGAAGAACGTCACGGCCGGTAGCTGGTCCTTTCTCGCTGCCGGCGCACGCAGGTATGGTTGTAGCTAGGACGTGAGGAGATAAGGCAACTGGGGGGGGGGGGGGGGGGGGGGGGGGTGGTAGGGAGAGAGGGACTCAACTGTTGGAGTGTGGATGCAGATGGGCGGCTATGCAACTTCTTCTCCTCCTGGTCCTCGTGAGCTGGGCTGCAGGCTGTGGAGGAGGGGAGCCTTGAGAGGGGGAAGAAGGAGAAGGAGGAGGAGAGGCGGCTACAGGGTTGAGATGACCCGTGTCTATTTAAAGGGACAAAGTTCAGCGCCGATGCGATGCAATCAATCACGAAGCGCACAGCTGGTCAGCGGCACGGGAACCCCGCGAGGAAAAGATCTCGTGGCGATTAGTGTCCTACGCTACGCGTAACTGTTGTGGCCGCCTGCGTGACAAAACCTGTGTGATCTCTCTCTCAAATAATGTAACGAGACACCTACCTGCTGTACATGTTCAAACTCGCCCGCGCCAAAGAGACGAACATTTCTTCTATCCTTTGCACCTTCGCTGGCTCTGAGGATTGCGGGGATCGGACTGGATCAAAATCGCTCCCAAAAAACAAAACAAAACAAAAAAAAACTTTGCATCGGGGACGACGCAGGATCCGTTATTAAGCGGTCTGTTTTGGAATGGAGAAGCGGCGTGACGTGCTCTGACCTGTGCGTGATCTTTCAAGTTCGAACGAACAAAGATAACGACTGTATCTTATATATTCTATGTTTAAAGTACGCCGTTGCAGGCCCCGGCCCGGCCCGATCGACGTCACGACACAACCAACTCCAGCGCTGGATCACGGCATGACACATGAACACCACTTTGTTTAACCCCCCCGGGACCCGGATCAGATAAAATAAGCGCGGGCTGCTGCCACCTCGTCATAGTGCAGCCATTTAGCTGGTTAGGTCCAGTCCAGGTCGCTACGCCTTTTAATTTGGAGGGTGGTTTCGCGGTCTTTACTAAATCTCAAAGCGTGACATGGGGCCCTGCCTGGTGGAGTTACTGATAGACCGAGCCACAGCCACGCACACGCACATGGTTAGAGTAGCACTCCTAATTAACAGCAGATTCTTGAGGCCGACCGAACGTGTATGCATGGTGCCAGGCTTTCAGCAAATCTCCGCACACATGCGGCAGCGCTGATCTGCTCCCCGGGCCGATCCCGTGCGAGCGTATCTGCGCCAGATGCTGCATGCGGTGCATACTACACGCACTAGTAGTTTTGTGTCTGTCAAATCATGCACCGAGCAAGACCTGTCATAGACGATATGGAGGCCTTTTCTGTTGCAATGTGGAAGGAGCGCTAGCTAGTAGGAATCTGAACATGGGCAGGCACTGAACAAAGTTTAGTCTTATAGAGTGGCCACGCACTACATGACCAACACATGGTGTTTCGGACACAGGTACGTGATCGAGCTTGCCGTGCGTGTTGCTCTGCATCGTTCTTTCTCGCTACCTAATTAAGCGCATGCGTAATTGCATATACATGCATACATACATACCAGAACAAATGATTAAGGCGGCCCGGGTAAAGCAGCTTCATCTGTTCGCTGGACTACGCTGAAAAGTTTTCGCTGGGGTTGACAGGCCAGTACGTGCAGCAGACAGAGCAGTGGTAACAGCGTAAGGAGCAACAATGTCTCCTACAAAGCACTACATCATGTATCTAGGCCCGACGTACAGATCGGCCTCGAGTTGATTGCCAAAACAAAACAAAAAAGGCTCGCCAAAATTAAAGCGCCCAGAGAGGGGGAAAAAATAAACGAGGGGAGATCCGCGCGTGCTGCAAGAGCTCTTTTCCGTGCCTTTTTCCGCTGGAAGACGGATGGAACATCGACAGAGCGATCTCCTCTCCATCCCGAAAAAACGAGCGAAGTAGAGATCGCGGACGGCGTCGCATCCTTTCCTCTTGCGGTTAGTCGCTTCATCATCATCAGCTAATAATTTGTTGTTCCTCGAGCCGAGCGTCAGGCACACCTTCGTTTCCAAAAAGCAACAGCGGCCGGCGGGCCTAGAATCCCCCCCCCCCCCCTTCCCCAATAATTGCGATCCTGCGAACAGCGCGTCGTCACGTATGAACAGCTGCATGATTGCATTTGCATTGGCTGCCCACGAACTGCCGTCGACAGATGGCGTGATCCCAGCGACCTGTACACTGTAGAGTCTGTAGTACTACACCGGTGCGCGTGCGCTTTCACGTGACATGGCTGGCGCACGTAAACTAATACGGAGCCGTGCGGTTTCTGGCCGGACAGGTGTCTCCGACGGGACGCAGCAGCGCCGGCCGCGCGCCAGGGCGCCCGCCTCGTGTTGACTTGCAAGCTACACGCACGGGTGACGGGCCCAAGTGGCGCGCGTTGATACGGCCACACCACCGGCCGGGAAAATATCTCGGCGCAGATGTGGATGGACGCCAGGACGGCCACGCCAGCTGCTTGCTAGGCCGGTCTGTGGCTAGTGCTAGCTAGTCAATGCTGAATAACGTGACCGTCGTAGTCATTGGTAGGCCGGTCTGTTTAATTTCCTAGGCGCGTGCGTGCGTGTGGCTACCCTGTACTACCTGGCCACCAGCCCACCAGGCACCAGCTCTTGTTTTCAGCAGTGAACCGGGTTTGAGAACTCCTAAACCAACTGGATCCAGCTAGCTAGTACCTCAATCGTTTACAACGGTCGAGACTCGTGGCAGCAGTCGTCTAACCTCAGGAACTAGCCTGAGGAACAGTGAAAGGTCCAATAGAAGAGACGACGAGCTAGCTGAGACTCGCCGCCGTGATGACGTTGGGCGAGGCAAATAACGAGCACCGCCACCGGTAGGTATTACGTTGAGTTCAACCAATGACAACGGGCGTCGTCGTCGATCGAGTGCCATAAGAGTTTGCTAAGTACCCATGGAGTTTCGCCGTCGTAATGCCGCGGCCAGGTATATCAGTGTCGTCAGGCATGAAGATTCTAGAAATTTTCAGTGAGAACAACGTAAGCGGTCAAAGCTTCCAAGAGGCCGCCGCCGGAGGAACCACAGCGCGCCGCGTACCAGGGATACCTCCCTACGTACGCCAGCAGCGAGCAGCCAAAACCCCAAACCGAGCTTTCGCTCGCAGGAGTAGGACCATCCTGTCCTGAGGGCTGGCTGAGTGAGACCATCGAGTGCCGGAGCCCCGCCGAATCTGTAGAAAATACTCCTATCAGCACAAAAAAAAAGGCACGGTTTGTCCGCTAGCCCAGGCTGCAGGTCCCTCGTCCCGACGTACGTGTGAGCGGCGCGCTCGCCGTCGTTCCCTCGGCGGCAGGGCAGCGCCGTGGCTGGCCAGCGGGTCGTTACCGCCCAAAAGCAGGGCGTCCGCACTCCGCGGTAGCTGTCGTGGCGGTGGCGCCGGGTGGCCCTGTTTGTTTCAGCTTCTCGCAGCTTTTAGCCACCAAAAGCTGATGCGGACTGCCAAACGCTCAGCTTTTCAGCGAGCTTCTATAAAATTCGTTGTGGGCAAAAATCATCTAAACTCAACATAAACACATAATCGGTTGAGTCGCTGTAATAATAGGAATCTGTCACTTTCTACATCCTGAGCCTTATGAATAACTTTATCTTCCTCCATACGTAATCGTAATGATACTTAGGGTCTGTTTGGTTGGGCTGTGGCTGTGAAAAAGTTTGCTGTGGGCTGTGAGCTGTGAAAAAAGCAGCTGTAGGCTGTAAGCTGTTAAAAAGCTAAAAATCGTTTGGTGGAAATCACTAAAAGTCGTAAAAAATTCTTCGATATATGTTTTTACAGTTCCATCCGAAAAGTCACTAAAAGCAGGTCCAGTGGTGCTTTCAGATTTGCACTACGAGAAAGTCGACTTTTAGAAAAAGCTGTTTTCTGGATCCATCCCTTTGGTTGGCTTTTGGCTTTTAGGGGAGCAAAAGCCAAAGCCAAAAGTCAAACCAAACACACTCTTAGATTCTTCCCACAGCCAGATTCCCACAAAAGCTGATGAGAAAAAAAGCTGAACCGCGCGCCGCGGGCCACGTACTAGTACTAGTATAGGCGCGCCGTGGCGGTCGCGCATTCATTGCCGCGTCCGTGCGGGCCCGTGCTGCCGTGGCTGGACGATGTCCGCGCACGCGCTCGTGTGCGTGCGCCTGTGGGCCGGCGCGCTCGTGCCCAAGGCGTGTGCACTGGCCGAACAGATGGCGTGATGGAACTTGGCGCGCCGCTCGTACTAGTATGATTTTTTTTACAAGTACAAGTACTGCTGTGCACGCTGCCCGGATGTGAAAGCTTCGACAACGAGGCGACGCCGGCCGCTGGCCTCAAGTTCAACCGCAACTGTTCGTTCATCTACGGACACATGGCACGAGAGTCACGGCTTGGCTGCTAGCTGTTGGAAAATTACTGACGGTCAACGTCATATAGTACATGGTTTTTTATTTCTTTTTTTTTTGTATCCTTGATGGAGCTGGTACGGTAAGATAAGTGAGAGCCATGTATTTAGATTTATTTGCACTTGGGGCATATGCTCTACGTTCAAGAGGCTAGGTTTCAAACAGTCTGTTTTCCTATCGAAAAGAATATTTTTATTATCATAGGCATTCACTCTACACTATCCGCTGCATGCATGTCTCAGGTTTTCGTCTTTATAAACAGGCGCGCTGTGGTATATACGTTAGTTTGAAGGTGTCATGATTTCTTGCCGGCGCAATATTCGTGAAGAACATAATAGAAGGACTTTTTTTAAAAAAATGCAACCAAAAGGTAAGTCGCAATATTTGTAAAGATGATATACGTTAGTTCCAATCTAGTGCGAGACTAAAGGTCTCTTGGTTCATCTTTTCGAACTAGATTCACTATCAAATAGATTGCTGAAAATCTACATATTATTCTAGTTTAATCTAGAATCTCCTTCCACACTAGTTTTTTTTCATACTTCTACCATCTAAGTTTTCAAATAATATTATCCGCCAGTATTGTTTTATAGGATGAAATTGTTTTCTCTTCTAATTTTGAGTCCCACGACACGACTCGTCGCTTGACTCCCACATGCATGATAAAACATCACTGCAATGGCTAGTGTTGCGGCTCAGCCATCTCTCCAGTAGTTCTCTAAAAGACTTCCTAAATCAATAATTTAGGTAGTTAACATAAAAACTATTTTCCAACAGTTCTCTAAATGAACTTTCTAAATTTAACAACTTGTAATCTAACATCATTTTCTCTCTACATTTAGCAACCATTTAACAACTCCCTAAACAAAAATGTTGACTGCATTATATAGTTTTTGTGACTTATTTTTTATGTGGATAAATACAAAACAAAATTACAACCTATATTTAGAGAACTATTGGAGGACTCACATTTTTTTACTTCAAAAGCCATTTAGCAACTTTTTAAATCTATGATTTAGAGAGCTAAAATTTACATAACCATGGTACCTTTTTTTCCTATCGACCTTTCAGCGCCGCTCGTCACTAGGACGGGAAAGCCAAATTGGCTAGCTTGGAATGACACGAAAAAACCTTACCAACACACAAAATGAGAAAGTTTGCCAACAAAGGCTTAAACACTTTAATCGCATTTGGTTTTCCTTGTCCGGTAAGCTTTTGTTTAAATAACGAAAGAATATACAGCTTCATCCCTAATCTATAAGTGAGGAATTAGACCAGAAAAATATAGGACACGAAGCTTAAAGCATTTAAAACCTTATTATAAATTAAGTAAACCTAGTTCATGTATAATCCTAAGGACATATATAAGGCCATCCATGGAGAGTAGAGAAGACCATATATTGCCGTGGAAGGTTTATTAGTTAGGAACAAACATAGTACACTTAAATTGTTAGCTGAACTTGAGGTCAGAATCATTTTTTTTCAGTTGGAGAGAGAGAGAGAGAGAGAGAGAGAGAGAGAGAGAGAGAGAGAGAGAGAGAGAGAGAGAGAGAGAGAGAGAGAGAGAGAGAGAGAGATCATGCAACTGTGTGCATGAAGAAATTTTGAGAAAAGGATGTAAGGACTAAGGAAACGATGCCGACTTAGGTATATTCGAGTTAAAGGACACGGATACAAAAAAAAATGTAGTTTGACGGATACTGAACTCGTACTCGAAGACCCTCCGCAAGATTACAGTACTGTTCTAGCTATGGTGGAATTAATACGAAAAGTCGTTTGTTGGGCTCTTCCTCATGACCTCATGATGTACCATCGTCAATCGCATTTGTCAGCTGTGATGCAGCTTTTTTTTCTTCTATGGCATGTCCATCGTTGTCGCTCGTGACGTATCCCCGTTGTTTATTGGCTCTTGAGGAGGAGAGATACAGCCACCGAGAAAGACTGTGGGATTGGAGGGCGGAGCGGCAACTCGATCGTAAGGACGCTCTAGTTTCAGTTTCAGGAATGCAGTGCTGTGCGGCTGTGCCTGTGCCTGTCGGATCCAACCGATAGACGCGGGGACGAAAGATCCCTCCTGGGCCGGGAGAACGGGAGGCGTGGGCAACACGGTCGCTCAAAGTAGCGAAGCAGGCCCAGTTTTGACCAATACTTATGGGCTTCTGTCGAAGATTGTTGGGCGAAAAACTTAGATTGAGTTCGTGCATGTATGAATGCACCAAGATGGTCTTATGTACACCACAGAGTACGTTTCCATTGTTGGGCGAAATCTTCTGTCGAAGTTTTTTTTTTTTACTTTCATCCTTTTTCCTTTCTCCTCCTTTCGCGTCACGCTCTGTCTGCCGGAAAGTGAAAGAGAGAAGAAGGTGGAGAAGCACAACAGCTCAGGATAGGGAGGTCCCACTTCTGTTACCGCTATACGAACGCAATGGTATGAAACAGCGGCCAAGGCACGATAGTATGTTCCTTTACAGACCTTCCGGTTTCGGTGAACTCGTGTGTTCGGTAAACGGCGTCGGTATTTGCTTGCTGGTGGGCGGCGGCGGGGGCTCTTTGGTCTGCTGCGGCTACACCCCGCCACGCTGTAGATGTAGCGAGCCATAAAGAAACGGAGCTTGAGGGTGACACAGAACGAATTCCTGACATAAATATAAAAGTATGACGCCAAGAAAAAAAAACGCGGACCAAAAAATAAGAGAATATGGAGATGCGGGGGATCGAACCCCGTGCCTCTCGCATGCAAAGCGAGCGCTCTACCATTTGAGCTACATCCCCTTTACTGTTTCTTTAATCAGACAACCATACAAATGTGTGTCATTCCGTAACGAACTGCACCTGTTCTTATAGTCGATAGTCCAATGTGCTGCAGCGCGCTGGTGGGCTAACTCATACGGTAGGCCCAATAGAGAATATTGTCGGTCGATTTGCGCATGGGCTGGATTATCCCTTCCGGCCTCTGTCTCTTTCTGTCAAGATATATATAGACAGAAAGAATTTTTCTATTCGATATCATAAAACGTACTGTCTTCTAATTTGACACCTAAACTCAAATTATTTTCTATGTGTCCTGGTCTGAAGATTTAGATTTTTTCCCCTATTTGACGCCGGTGTTAAGTGCTAGAGGATAAGGAGGAGGTCCAAGCTGCCAAACAATTATAACACATTTTTTTATTATTGTTTAAGGTTGGACGTTTAAATTATTCATCACATCTTAACATGTCTAAGAAAATCTTACCACACTTCCTGTAAATTATTTCCGAGAGGACCTACACATGAGGAAAAAGGAATCTTACCATATCTGTGACTACAAATCAAAAGCATGTCTAAGCCAACTAAACCTGTCTAAACTTAGTTGTGACAAACTGTGGTGAGGCAACGAACCAAACATATAGTTGTAACACAACGTTCACTCATGGACCATCGGTACTTAATTCTAGCAGCCCTCTAGAATAATAGACTATATCCACAGACCAATACGAGTCTTTTATGCGTACTTTGTACTCCCTCATGACTGAGGAGACTTTTCGATCGGACACATATTCCAAGATTATTGTCCTACCTGCGTACGCCCTCCGAGGTGTTGTATGTGTCTTCTACTATTTTAATTCGCGCTGGTATCTTATTGTCTATCAGTCAGATTTTCCTTTCTGGGAGATGTGTTTACTGTTTTGAATGAACCTTTTGACATCTGGATCTGCAAATTATTTACTCCATGAGATCATTTCCTATATGGCACCAAGCAATATTTAATGAGAATCTGTATTGTGTACTTTCAGAGAATACTTGTGTAATGGTCTAGGCTGCTAGAAGGTCTTCTAAACTAGATGAGCCTTTCCAGTTCCTTATAATAACCTAATATGACATTCATATTTTACACCGATGATTTTTCGTCATCAATATGTTTTGACGAAGATGTCAGAAATTGTATGCTTCCAAACAAAAAATAAATTCCTTTTGTTGGTTGTAGCAAGATTGTTTGATTTCTAGCATGATTAACCATACGTGGCTGTGGCCCTCTCGTAATCTCGTTGTTTTGATTTTTTTATTCCATATAACACACAACATAGACCTAGTAAAACTACAAGATAGAAGAAAAATAGTTGACTCGTTAAGAGATACTCCCCCGTTCTTTTTTATTTGTCGTTGTTTAGTTCAAAAATAAACTAGCGAGCGACAAATATTCGAGAATGGATATAGTACAATACATAGAAGTTGACCAATTTATTAGGGACTGGATTCCATATTCCCATTAATGAAAGAGTGATTCAGAATCGTTATTTATCTTTTCAAATATCAGTTTTTTCTTTAAATATATTAATCACACGAATCATAAGGCAAGATCATGGCGACAACAGACATCACTACACGACAGTTCACTTACAGCGACCTACGGTTGGTTGCTAAAACGGCCTTCAGCGACCTACAGTTGGTCGCTAAAAACTTTTAGCGACCCATAAGGATGGTCGCTGTAAGTGTCGTCGCTAAAGGCTTTAGCGACCGACATCTTTTTAGCGACCAACCGTCTGTTGCTAATATTATATATTTAGTGACCAATCGTGGGTTGTTGTACTATAGATTTAGCAACCAATCGTGAGTCGTTATATTATACATTTAGCAACCAACAGAAAGTTACCCCTAATTATAGTCGTTAATAATGATAATATATCATTAATTAGCATTCAACAACTGTTATATATACAAAAGCATCACAAATCACCAATTTTTATACACATAATCACATAGATATACAAATTTAATTAGTATTGCACAATGATAGATCCACATCACATAAACCATCAACAAGCACCACAACAAAATCATTCACAAAACCTACACATGTTATTATGTTTTGCACATATTTGCAATCATTCACAAAAGTACTAACGCTTCAAGTGATTCGCAAAAGCCTTCACAAAAGCACTCCAACTTCTTGTATCCTCTTGTTTTAAGACACAAGCTTGTAGGGGTTGTGATGTCGCCACTTACTTGATGCTAACAAGACATTTCCTTCACCAAAGCCATCTTCAACACTTCGCCCATAAAAAAGATCAATTCTCATTTTCAATTGCGTGCAAGACAAGTGATAATTGCAATAAGTAAATTATAATCTACATTTATATAATCTAGACTACCAAACAACTACATATAGTAGATTATAATCTAGATTATATAATTTAGATTATAATCTAGATTATATAATCTATAAGCTGAAACAAACGGGTCCTAAGGCAATGCAGGCACGATAAATTCAGCATAACATAAAGGCAGTTCTTCAACCATCATATAGCACAATATTCTCAGTCAACTCCCTTTAACACAACAAAATCTTAAACAAGAGCTTCCTAGCTTTTGCAGAGCTCTATCCTCCACAAGTCGGTCATGATACAACATTACACACTTAGGTAAATTTACAGAAGCTATTATAGAGTACTGAGTACTTACCTTATATTCATCAATTGCATCTTGAGCAAAATCGATATCTGTATCTTTTTCCCTGAAACAACGCACCAACAACAAGGTCAGTCAGACTAATGCATACTAATTAAACAGTAAAGGTGTATTCCTATTTCCTACAATAAAAAATTAACATCCACCAGAGGTAGAGATATTGTATATATGATCAAAGCTCATCCATGTGCAAAACAATAATCATAACCATAAAACAGGATACCATGCCATGGAAATTACCAGGTAGATTCTGCATAAGGAAGTCCTTGCCATTTGACTAAATATTCAGGAACCAGATCATCTCCATCAGCTTTGCTCTCCATCAGCTTTGCTGACCCTATCAGCAAATATCCGTTCAACCTGAAGATTTAATGTCAGAAGATATGCAAAGCGACAATGAACAGTATAGATCAACAGTCAACCTGACTATATTGTTGTCGGCGTTTCGAGACAGGGGGGTCCCTAAGCCGACGAGTGAGTGTGTTGCGTGCCCCAGCCCAGATGGGTCGAGCGCGTGGGCGAGCGCGAAGGGGGGAGAGGCGAGGTGGCCGGAGTCGAGCGTGAGAGAGGTGGAAGTCCCGCGGCCTTCGTGTTCGTCCCGCGCCCAGGTCAGGTGCGCTTGCAGTAGGGGGGTTACAAGCGTCCACGCGGGTGAGGGAAGCGAGCGGCCCCAAGAGAGCGCCTGTCCCGTCCTCGGTCCCGCGCGGCCAACCTCCTCTAAGAAGGCCCTGGTCCTCCCTTTTATAGTCGTAAGGAGAGGACCCAGGTGTACAATGGGGGGTGTAGCAGAGTGCTACGTGTCTAGCGGAAGGAGAACTAGCGCCCTTGGTACATGCCAATGTGGCAGCCGGAGAGGTCTTGGCACCTTGCTGGCGTGATGTCGTGGCGGTCGGAGGTGCGACGGAGCCTGGCGGAGGGACAGCTGTTGGAGCGGTCGAGTCCCTGCTGACGTCGTCCTGCTTTCGTAAGAGAGCTGGGGGCCGCCATCGTCACAGAGCTTGTGGAGCGCCATTATTGCCCATCCGGCGGAGCAGGCCGGATGGGACGCCGGTCTTGTTCTCCGTGACCCGAGTCGATTCGGGGTAGGATGATGATGGCGCTTCCTGTTGACGTGGCGGGTCTGTGCCCTAGGCAGGGTGACGTGGGGGCTCCTCCGAAGCCGAGGTTGAGTCTGTCCTCTGTTGCCGAGGCCGAGCCCGAGCCATGGGGTCGGGCGAGGCGGAAGTCGTTCGGCCGAGGCCAGGGCGGAGTCCGAGCCCTGGGGTCGGGCGAGGCGGAGTTTCGTCGTCTTCCGGGTCTTAGCCCGAGTCCGAGCCCTGGGGTCGGGCGAGGCGGAGTTTCGTCGTCTTCCGGGTCTTAGCCCGAGTCCGAGCCCTGGGGTCGGGCGGAGCGGAGTTCGTCGTCTTCCGGGTCTTAGCCCGAGTCCGAGCCCTGGGGTCGGGCGGAGCGGAGTTCGCCGTCTTCCGGGTCTTAGCCCGAGTCCGAGCCCTGGGGTCGGGCGGAGCGGAGTTCGCCGTCTTCCGGGTCTTAGCCCGAGTCCGAGCCCTGGGGTCGGGCGGAGCGGAGTTCGCCGTCTTCCGGGTCTTAGCCCGAGTCCGAGCCTTGGGGTCGGGCGGAGCGGAGTTCGCCGTGGCGCTTTTGGCAAGGCCTGACTGCCTGTCAGACTCACTCTGTCGAGTGGCACCGCAGTCGGAGTGGCGCAGGCGGCGCTGTCCTTCTGTCAGACTGGTCAGTGGAGCGGTGGAGTGACGGCGGTCACTTCGGCTCTGCCGGGGGCGCGTGTCAGGATAAAGGTGTCAGGCCACCTTTGCGTTAAATGCTCCTGCAATTTGGTCAGTCGGTGTGGCGAATTAGTCGAGGTTGCTTCTGAGCGAAGCCAAGGCCTTGGGCGAGCCGGTGATGTGTCCGCCGTAAAAAGGGGGGCCTCGGGCGAGACGGAAGTCTCTCGAGGTCGGCTGCCCTTGGCCGAGGCTAGGCTCGGGTGAAGCGTGATCGAGTCACTCGTGTGGACTGATCCCTGACTTAATCGTACCCATCAGGCCTTTGCAGCTTTATGCTGATGGGGGTTACCAGCTGAGAATTAGGCGTCTTGAGGGTACCCCTAATTATGGTCCCCGACAGTAGCCCCCGAGCCTCGAAGGGAGTGTTAGCACTCGCTTGGAGGCTTTCGTCGCACTTTTTTGCAAGGGGACCAGCCTTTCTCGGTTGCATTTTGTTCCGGTGGGTGCGCGCGAGCACACCCGCCGGGTGTAGCCCCCGAGGCCTCGGAGGAGTGGTTACACTCCTTTGAGGTCTTAATACCTCGCGTAACGCTTCGGCTGGTCTGGTCGTTCCCTCATGCGAACTGGCCGTAGCCCGGGTGCACGGTCGGGGCCCAAGCTCTCGGGCTGGTATGTTGACGCTGTCAACGGTTTGGCCGGAGCCGGTTTTTGCGAGAGCAGCCCCCGAGCCTCTGCACAGGGCGAGAGGACGATCAGGGACAGACTCGACTTTTTACATACGCCCCTACGTCGCCTTTCCGCAAGGAGGAGGGGGGGAGTGCGCCATGTTACCCTCGATGGGCACCGAACATGGTGTCTCCGGTGAGCTGCAAGCGGGTAATCCGAGTGGACGTCCGTGCCCCGTTCATTGGGGGTCGGCTAGGGGCCCGGAGGCACGCCCAAAAGTACCTGCGGGTGATTTGCTGGACCCGGTCCCCTGGCGACGGGGTCCGAGGGCTCGATGCCTCCCTCCGATGGGATTCCGTTACAAGATCGTTCCCGCTGGTCTCGGAAATGTCCTAGGGTACCTCGGGAGCGCAGCCCGAGCCTCGGTTATGTATCGAACGTACCCCTGGTCATCCCTCGCTCGGTGTCTGAGGCGACTGTGAACCCTTCGGGGGCCAGCCTTCGAACCCCTGATCAGTAATGGGCGCGGAGCCCGAGTAGCTTGAGGCGACCATGGAACCCTTTAGGGGGTTGGCCTTCGAACCCCTGACCAGTAGTGGGTGTCGGGCCCACGCGATCTGAGGCGACTGTTGAACCCTTCGGAGGGCCAGTCTTCGAACCCCTGATCAGTAGGGGGGGCTCGGAGCCCGGTTCCTTCGCGGAGAAGGGTCCTTTTCGGGGTATCCCCCTTTCCCGGTCCCTGTTGCAAGAGATAGAGAAAGAGGAAAAAGGAAAAGGATACGAAATTGAATGACGTGGCGTACCTTTTCTGACGCGGTTATTACGGCGAAGGTGAAGCGTCGCGCGCTTCTCCCGCCAGAGGCGCCGCCTGTCCCGCCGCGGAGTTAATGCGACGGGGCGAGTGGTTGGCGGGGCGGCCGTTGCGCGTGCGCGATCCGTTCGAGGAACGGGTCACGGGTGCACCGTCTTCACGCCGTGAGAGGAGGCTCTCTTGCTGTCCCGGGACGGGACGTGAGCCTGGCTGTCGACGTGACTGTTGCGTCCGCCCGCCTGCCACCGCCATTACTGCCGGCCCACTTTCGGTCGCTTTGACCGACGCGCCAGGCTGGCGCTGCTGGGTCGCCTCGAGTCGCGGCATAGGCTCCGCAACCGAAGAGGCGCGACGGTGGCACAAGTGGCGGTGCGGTTGCGTGCGTGCAGCAACTGGCGCGCCGATTGCTTGACGCGTGGGCCTGGGCTTCCAAGCTGGCGTGTCAGAAGTCGGAGAAGCGCATCCACCTGGCGCGGTTGCATGCCGCCTGCATGGCTGGCCGCCCCTTCCGCCCGTTGGTCTGGGCAAAAGTGGGGGGTCGCTTGTAACCGCTGGGCGGTCGTGCGCACCACGCGCGGCGGTTTGGCTTCTTCTGCCCTGAGCCGGTTTGCATGACATGCGGGACCCAGCCCCCGAGTCGCAGGGGAGGGCCTTGGAGCGTGTTGGAGAAGACTTAGCCCGCGGCGTCTGGGGGCGCACGTAGGGAGAGTTGCCTTTAAAAGGAGGGAGACTCCTTTCAGAAGGCAACCATGTCTTCTTCCTCCCTTATGCGTCGTGTCCTTCCATCTTCCAAGCCCCCGGATGGGTGGTATCCGCCGCCTTTCCGCCTCCTTGTTAGAGGAACGCAACTCCATGGGAGTTGGTACCTCTCAGCCATCGTTCGGCTTCAAGGATTTTCATCAGGCAGCCCGGTCGCACCCCTCCACCGGCGGTCACCCGAGACGGCGACCTCCGGCTTGATGGTGGGGGAAAGCGAGCCGGGCTGCGGCCTTTGCCCCTCCCTCAGCCTCAAGGATTTTCATCACCAGGGCTGGGGAGGGGAGTGCGCCGAGTTGAGGTCGGCCCCTGCGTGGGCGGCGGCCCGCTCCTTCACTCAGTGATCGGAGGGAAGGGCGGCCGTCGTCCGTGGCGCTGGCAGCTGCAGCGTGCCTGGCTTTCGAGCGCGAGTGGCTCGGGGCCGCTCGCGGTGCCGGCATCCGCCATGGCAGCTTGAAGAGGTTCTGCTGCCGGCGAGATAGCCGGGGCCGGCCACGGACTGACCTCCAACTCTACGGCCTTCTGCTCCGAGGGGCCAAGCAGCGGCAACGCTGACCTCAGGCTAGATGCCGCTGCCAGGAGGCCCCCGCTTAGGATGGGCGGCGGCGAGCCACCCGTCGGTCTTCTGTTGCTCCGCGGGCCTTCCCCATGGAGTGGGGTCGTTCGTACCCGCGGAGGGGGAACCGGAGTTCCGTTTGTAATGGCATCTCGAATGCCGGTGTTTTTTGTTCATTGCGGCTGTCGGGGCCTGAACATGTATGTAATTTCGGCACGGAGCTGTGTTTTTTCCTCATTTTCGAGCACTAAGTCTCGCCTGTTGATTATCTGAACCGCTTTACCAAGCATGAGTCGCCCCGTGTCAAGGTGACGAGTGAGGTATCCGTATCCCGGAGGCGTAGGAATCCCTCGGCCCGTTCGGCCTTGTTGTCTGGGGCTCCTCTAGCTTAGTTAAAGGGACCCCTCGGCCGCCCTTCGATGAGCCGAGGCCAGGGGTAGCGATATCAGTATGAACAGAGGCGGAGTTGGCTCGAGAATGGGAACCTGGTTGGCCGGAGCCTAGCCGTGTTGTCCGTCAGTGGAGCCGACGCCAAAGTCGATCAGCCGAGGCCTCGGGTCGGGCTGGCGCCCTTGGAAGCCGGTCGGCCGAGGCCCCAGGGGTAACCGACCGAGCCGCCTGCTCGGGCCGGATTCCCGGAGGAGTCCCTGGACCGCGTCGCCGTCCGAGGCTGGGTCGGACTTTGCTGAAGACGTCGTCGATGTCGAGGGTGCTACGGCTCCCTTCAGCGTGAAGACCCGAGCCTGCAGGATCAGACCGTCTTGTAGCGTGTGCCTTCTGCGGCCGCCGAGGCCAGAAAACACACCCTCGCCGCGCTTGCGAAGCTGCGTCTTTTTTCCTCTTGTTTCGAGCATCTGGACTCTGTCGGTAACAGGGATGTTTGTGTGAGCGAGAGTTGCTTCTCGCGGAAGGGACGAGTGAGGTATCCGTATCCCAGAGGCGTGGGAATCCCTCGGCTCGGTCGGCCTTGCCGCTTACGCGTACTTTCACCCGTTCATGAGGCCCTGTCCCCGACTTAGTCGAGAAAGCTTGAAGGACTGCTTCGGCAGGAGAGCTTCCGAACGTGAAGACTTGTTCGGTCCACGGAGTCGCTTTATCCGAGCGCGAGTTACTTATCGCAGAAGGTGATGAGTGAGGTATCCGTATCCCGGAGGCGTAGGAGTCCCTCGGCTCGGTCAGCCTTGGCTGCTTACGTGTACTCCGTCGTTTCCAGGATCCGCTTTTCGAAGTAGTCGAGAAGTACGAAAGAAATCCTGCTAAAAAGAGATCCTTTTTCGAGGAAAAATTCGACGCAGAGGGGGTCTCCCCCCTTTTAGCCCCCGAGGGAGGGTCGGGCTTTGCCGAGGCTAGGCCGACCCTTCCTTGACGACTAAACTTTGCGTGGGTGCGAGGTATATGAACAACTTGAAAACATCTTAAGGGTAGAAGCGACGTAGCTGTTTGATGTTCCAAGCGTTGCCGTAGATCTCGCCTTGATTGTTGGCCAGCTTGTATGTTCCGGGCTTCAGAACTTTGGCGATGACGAATGGCCCTTCCCAGGGGGGCGTGAGCTTGTGCCTCCCTCGGGCGTCTTGCCGCAGCCGAAGCACCAGATCGCCCACCTGGAGGTCTCGGGACCGGACCCCTCGGGCGTGGTAGCGTCGCAGGGACTGCTGGTACCGCGCCGAGTGTAGTAAGGCCCTGTCCCGAGCCTCCTCCAGCTGGTCCAGCGATTCCTCTCGGCTAGCTTGGTTGCTTTGATCGGTGTAGGCCCTCGTCCTCGGGGAGCCGTATTCCAGGTCAGTGGGCAAGATAGCTTCAGCCCCGTAGACCAGGAAAAACGGCGTGAAGCCCGTGGCACGACTCGGCGTCGTCCTTAGGCTCCAGACCACCGAGGGGAGTTCCTTCATCCATCGCTTGCCGAACTTGTTGAGGTCGTTGTAGATCCGAGGCTTGAGCCCTTGTAGAATCATGCCGTTGGCACGCTCTACTTGCCCATTCGACATGGGATGAGCCACGGCGGCCCAGTCCACCCGGATATGGTGATCCTCGCAAAAATTCAAGAATTTTTTGCCGGTGAACTGGGTGCCATTGTCGGTGATGATGGAGTTCAGGACCCCGAAGCGATGGATGATGTTGGTGAAGAACGCCACCGCCTGCTCGGACCTGATGCTGTTCAGAGGTCGGACCTCGATCCACTTGGAGAATTTGTCGATGGCGACCAGCAGGTGCGTGTAGCCCCCGGGCGCCTTCTGCAAGGGACCGACGAGGTCCAGACCCCATACAGCGAAGGGCCAGGTGATGGGTATCGTTTGCAGAGCCTGAGCGGGCAGGTGAGTCTGCTTCGCATAGAATTGGCACCCTTCGCAGGTGCGGACAATTCTAGTGGCGTCAGCCACCGCCGTTGGCCAGTAGAAGTCTTGTCGGAAAGCATTCCCGACAAGGGCTCGGGGCGCTGCGTGGTGGCCGCAAGCCCCCGAGTGTATTTCTTGCAGCAGTTCCCGACCTTCGGCGATGGAGATGCATCGCTGGAGGATGCCCGAGGGGCTGCGATGGTAGAGCTCCTCTTCGTCGCCCAGCAAGACGAATGACTTGGCGCGTCGCGCTACCCGCCGAGCCTCGACTTGGTCGAGGGGTAGCTCTCCTCGACGGAGATATTGCAGGTACGGGGCCTGCCAATCTTGATCTGGCGTGGCCTCGCTCTGCTCTTCCTCGACGTCCAGTGTCTCGCCCTCGGGGGCCGAGGGTACCTCGGGCTGAGCCGAGGGTACCTCGGGCTCGGGCGCGTCGTCGAGCTTGACGGAGGGTTGATGCAGATCCCGGGAGAAGACGTCCGGGGGGACCGTCGTTCGCCCCGAGGCTATTTTAGCCAGCTCGTCTGCGGTTTCGTTGTAGCGCCGAGCGACGTGGTTGAGCTCGAGCCCAAAGAACTTGTCTTCCAGGCGCCGAACCTCGTCGCAGTAGGCCTCCATCTTCGGGTCGCGGCAGTGGGAGTTCTTCATGACTTGGTCGATGACGAGCTGCGAATCACCGCGGGCGTCGAGGCGTCTGACCCCTAGCTCGATGGCGATCCGCAACCCGTTGACCAGAGCTTCGTACTCGGCCACATTGTTGGACGCCGGGAAATGGAGGCGCAGCACGTAGCCCAAGTGCTTTCCGAGGGGCGAGATGAAGAGCAGGCCGCGCCGGCTCCCGTCTTCATCAGCGACCCGTCGAAAAACATGGTCCAGAGCTCCGGTCGGATCGGAGCCGTCGGCAGCTGGGTGTCGACCCATTCGGCCATGAAGTCTGCCAACACCTGGGCTTGATGGCCTTCCGAGGGGCGAACGAGATTGTTTCGCCCATGATTTCCACCGCCCACTTTGCGATCCTGCCCGAGGCCTCTCGGCACTGGATGATCTCCCCCAGGGGGAAGGATGACACCACAGTTACCGGATGAGACTCGAAGTAGTGTCGCAGCTTCCGCCTTGTCAGGATCACAGCATACAGCAGCTTTTGAACTTGTGGGTAGCGGATCTTGGTCTCGGACAGCACTTCACTGACGAAGTAGACCGGCCTCTAAACGGGCAATGCATGCCCTTCCTCTTGCCTCTCGACCACTATCGCGGCGCTAACCACCTGCGTGGTCGCGGCGACGTAGACCAAGAGGGCTTCTCCATCCGCCGGGGGCACCAAGACAGGCGCCTTCGTAAGGAGCGCCTTCAGGTTGCCGAGGGCTTCCTCGGCCTCAGGGGTCCAAGCGAAACACTCGGCCTTCCTTAAGAGGCGGTACAGAGGCAGACCTCTTTCGCCGAGGCGTGAGATGAAGCGGCTCAGGGCCGCGAGGCATCCCATGACCCTCTGTACACCTTTTAAGTCCTTGATGGGTCCCATGCTGGTGATGGCCGCGATCTTCTCCGGGTTGGCTTCGATGCCTCGCTCGGAGACGATGAACCCTAGGAGCATGCCTCGGGGCACCCCGAAGACACACTTCTCGGGATTGAGCTTGACTCCTTTCGCCTTGAGACATCGGAATGTCACTTCAAGGTCGGAGAGGAGGTCAGAAGCCTTCCTTGTCTTGACTACGATGTCATCGACGTAGGCCTCGACTGTGCGACCGATGTGTTCGCCGAACACATGGTTCATGCACCGTTGGTACGTCGCGCCCGCATTCCTCAAACCGAACGGCATGGTGACATAGCAGTACATGCCGAACGGCGTGATGAAGGAAGTCGCAAGCTGGTCGGACTCTTTCATCCGGATCTGGTGATACCCTGAGTAGGCATCGAGGAAGGACAGGGTTTCGCACCCAGCGGTGGAATCCACGATTTGATCGATGCGAGGCAGAGGGTAGGGAACCTTCGGACATGCTTTGTTGAGACCAGTGTAGTCCACACACATCCGCCATTTCCCCCTTTCTTCCTCACAAGCACAGGGTTGGCAAGCCATTCGGGATGGAATACCTCTTTGATGAACCCTGCTGCCATTAGCTTGTGGATCTCTTCGCCAATCACTCTGCGCTTCTCCTCGTCGAATCGGCGCAGAGGCTGCCTGACGGGTCGGGCTCCGGCCCGAATATCCAGCGAGTGCTCGGCGACATCCCTCGGTATGCCGGGCATGTCCGAGGGACTCCACGCAAAGACGTCGGCGTTTGCACGGAGAAAGTCGACGAGCACTGCTTCCTATTTGGGGTCGAGCCCGGAACCGATCCGGATCTGCTTGGCGGTGTCGCCACCGGGGTCAAGAGGGACGGCCTTGACCGTCTCCGCTGGCTCGAAGTTGCCGGCATGGCGCTTCACGTCTGGCACCTCCTTGGAGAGGTTCTCCAGGTCGGCGATGAGGGCCTCGGACTCGGCGAGGGCCTCGGCGTACTCCACGCACTCCACGTCGCATTCGAACGCGTGTTTGTACGTGGGGCCGACGGTGATGACCCCGTTGGGGCCCGGCATCTTGAGCTTCAGGTAGGTGTAGTTGGGGACGGCCATGAACTTCGCGTAGCATGGCCTCCCTAGTACGGCGTGGTAGGTTCCTCGGAACCCGACCACCTCGAACGTCAGGGTCTCCCTTCGGAAGTTGGAGGGCGTCCCGAAGCAGACGGGGAGGTCGAGTCGCCCGAGGGGCTGGACACGCTTCCCAGGGATGATCCCGTGGAAGGGCGCAGCGCCTGCTCGGACGGAGGATAGATCGACGCGCAGGAGCCTGAGGGTCTCGGCGTAGATAATGTTGAGGCAGCTGCCCCCATCCATCAGGACCTTGGTGAGCCTGACATTGCCGACCACGGGGTCAACGACGAGCGGGTATTTCCCCGGGCTCGGCACATGGTCGGGGTGGTCGGCCTGGTCGAAGGTGATGGGCTTGTCGGACCAGTCTAGGTAGACTGGCGCCGCCACCTTCACCGAGCAGACCTCCCGGCGCTCTTGCTTGCGATGTCAAGCCGAGGCATTCGCCGCATGCCCTCCATAGATCATGAAGCAGTCGCGGACCTCGGGGAACTCTTCTACTGGGTGATCTTCGTTCTTGTCGTCGTCGCGGGCCCTGCCACCCTCGGCGGGTGGCCCGGCCCTGTGGAAGTGACGCCGAAGCATAACGCACTCCTCGAGGGTGTGCTTGACTGTAACGCCCCGAATTTTGCAGTTGAATTTTTTCTTTTCTTTACTCGCCAAAATTCGGGCGTTACCTTTCCCTTTTCTTTTTCCCTCGCTAAACCTTGACCTTTTCCAAAGTTCTAAGCGGGATTCGGTTTGGAATTCCCGTGTAAGAAAAAACCCTAAATACTTTATGTTGTTTGATGCACCATGCCGAACCTTGCATTTCTTTTGATTGCTTTGAAAGTGCAAATGCATTCATGTAGAAGGATCGGATTTCGAAAATGTTTTCTGTCTCTTTTCTTTCTCTTTTCTCTCTCTCTTCCTTTTTTTTTCTCTCTCCCGCGCCGTGGGCCGACCCCGGCCGGCCCAGGCCCCTGCGCGCCCCCCCCCTGGGCCCAATAGGCCCAACCGCCCCCCCCACCTCCCCTTTTTCCCCAAACCCTCTCCCTCTCCCTCTCATTTTCTCTCATTTTCTCTCCCTCTCCCTAGGCCGCCGCCCCTACCCCCTACCCGCCCCCTGCCCTAGCCGCCGCCCCTAGGCCGCCGCCCCTCCCCGTCGCCGATCGGCCGCCCCGCTCGGCCGCCCCGTCCCCGTCACCGGTGAGCCCCCCCCCCTCCTCCCTCTCCTCCCTCCCCCTCTCCTCCCTCCCCTTCCCCTCGCTGCTCGGCCCCATGGCCGGTTCGGCCGCCCCGCCCCTGCCCGCCCGGCTTGGCCGGCTCGGCCGGCTCGGCCGCCCCCTGCGCCGCCCCCTGCCCCGCCGGTTCGGCCGCCCCGCCCCCCGGCTCGGCCGCCCCCTGCGCCGCCCCCTGCCCCGCCGGTTCGGCCGCCCGCGCCCGCGCCCCGCCTAGGGCCGGTTCAACCGCCCTAGGGCCGGTTCAACCGCCCCCCCCCTCTGTTTTTTTTATTATTTTTTTTATTTTATTTTATTTACTTTCTGTGATCATAATTACTGTATTTTAAGTAGGCTAATCACTGTTCATGCTATGGGAAAATAGGAAGTTTAATTTAAAATTCCGTTATGCTATTGATGCACGTAGTTAATTGTTTACCCTGTGCAATGTTGATCAACTAAAAGTGATTAGGTTTCCATTAGTGTATATGTAACAGAATTCTTTTGTTAAAAACCAATTGTGTCATTAGTGCATAAGATTTAACCCCCTGCGAGACCTTTCCCGTTTCTTTCTAACCATAACAAATGCGTTATCGAATGTCATACTTGATGCATATTCGCTTTATTTGTTATCTTGTATGGTGTACTGTTCTTTTGTATTAAATATGTGGATGTATGTATGTATGTTTGCGCTCGCATAGAGAACGATCCGGTCGAAGAGCCCGAGGAATTCGCAGGAGAAGCCCCTGAGCAGCAGTCGTTTGGTGGAGGCAAGTGTCCTTTGACCTATCTATGTCCTATTCATTCTTTAATTCACCTCCCGCATTACACCTTTATACCTAAGGATTGACTAGCTTTTGTTATCCATGTCCTTGTTTACCTATTTGGGTCGGATTATTACTACTTAGTCTGATGCTATTGCTCAACTCTAATCAATGAACATGATGTGATTATCTATGATACGCTGTTTTCCCGTTCTTCTTTATGATTATACTTGTGGTTTTTCAAGGGGACTCGAGCGGTTTCTCGAGTGCCTCTCCGTAAGGACCTGTTCCATGGATGACCGCCCGGGAAAACAGTGCAACCATGAGGGTGGAATGGGGTGCCCTTAGCTGAATAATTAGAGGATCCGGGGTGTAGTTCACTTAGCCGTCGTGCCGTCAATGGGGCTCGGTGTATGCGGCTCGCTCTGCCAAGTTTGGGTTCGCCCCTTGGGGAGGAGTGCGGTGCATTTAGGAAACCTAACGGGTGGCTACAGCCCCGGGGAATCTTTGTAAAGGCTTCGTAGTGATGCCCTGCTGGATCACCTAGGTAGTGATCAATGGAGAGTCATGATCTCCGGGCAGAATGGGAATCACGGCTTGTGGGTAAAGTGCACAACCTCTGCAGAGTGTTATGAAACTGATATATCAGCCGTGCTCGCGGTTATGAGCGGCCAAGGGAGCTCCAGTGATTAGTGATACTTGATCAGAGACATTGTGGTACAGGTGGTTATGAGACTGTTGATTCTGGTTATGACTATGATGCTGGTAAGTGGTATTCTTTCCGTTTGGAAAGGGTACATCGGGTTAATAACTTGGGTTAATGCTAAAACTTGGCTTTCTACTAGTAAGTAATAACCTGACCAACTAAAAGCAACTGCTTGACTTATCCCCACATAAAGCTAGTCCACTACAGCCAAACAGGATACTTGCTGAGTATGTTGATGTGTACTCACCCTTGCTCTACACACCAAACCCCCCCCCAGGTTGTCAGCATTGCAACCACTGCTCAGGCGAAGATGAAGCTGTGGAAGGAGACTTCCAGGAGTTCCAAGATTACGACGAGTTCTAGGTGTGGGTTAGCGGCAACCCCCAGTCGGCTGCCTGTGAAGGCCGCGTTATCTACGTTTCTTTTCCGCACTTTGATTTATTGTAAGAACTATATGGACGTCTCAGACGTATGATGTAATCGACTATTTCCCTTATTAATACTATTTTGAGCACTGTGTGATGATGTCCATATTATGTAACTGCTGTGTACGTGAATAACTGATCCTGGCACGTACATGGTTCGCATTCGGTTTGCCTTCTAAAACCGGGTGTGACATAAGTGGTATCAAAGCCGTGCTGACTGTAGGACCGCTAACCTAGAGTAGAATGGTCGTTCTAAGGACTATAGACCTCTGTCTCTGCCTTGACTTTGGTATCCCTTCAAAAGTTGGTCCTACTGACCAAACCTATGTTCTACTATATATTATACCTTGCTAAAAAATTGTGTTTCATTCTGATCCTTCATTTACTTATTACTTGCTGGTCACATTAATTCTGTTCTCACCCTTTTGCTTGCGATGTCTTTTGTAGATGGCTCGACTTAGACACACTGCACGAAAGTCAGTCATCCCCTTCTTACCCTCCCGCCTTGCTGAGCGTCCGCTTCGCCGTCCCGTGGCCGGACAGTCCAGCCACTTGGAGAGACTACACCACCGCCTGCGTGAGGAGCAGGAGCGTCGACGACAGGAGCAGCGGAGCTCTTCCCTCTCGCTCCACCAGGAGATAGAGTCTGTGAGGAGCTGCTCCCCTGTGCTTTCTCTGGAGCCGCCCCCTGCACCACCACTGGGCGCCCCAGCTTCTGGAGTAGCTGCTGGAGGAGACCCAGACGACGGAGATGGCGACGACAGCTCGAGCCACGACACCGACTTCTCTGCTAATCCTGAGCCGGAAGGATGGGTTGCTCGACCCATCACTCGCGACGCTGCTCGCGGGTGTCACTTCCACGATGCGCTCGACACCCTGCTACGTCGGGCATTTGACCGGCATACTTGGTCCGTCGAGTATCGCTGTGTGGTCTACCAGCATAGTCGCGGGGTCTACCCGGACCGCTGGGAGGCGACTTGCTTGGTGCGCTGCCCGGAGGACAGTCTCCAGGGTGCAGAGGCCTGTTCAGAGCACTATTCTATCTCTGAGCGGGACTCAGCTGAGGCAGCCATGCAAGATGCTGCACGGCGTGCGCTTTCGCACTACTGCTCGGTTTTCGGTGGGGCAGCTGACGGTCTTGACCTGAAGTATTACCCCCGCCGTTCATCTGGCAGCACAGGAGGCGTGATTGTCTCACCTGTCGGTGAGGGCAATCCTAGGTTGAGCAGCACAGTCAACCTAGCCGCCGTGCTAAACACGGAGCTGGACCATGCATTAGACGAGCTGAGTAGGGCTCGTGCTGAGATCGCCCTGCTGCGGGCTGAGCGCGCGGAACGTCGTTTTCTGGACGGTGGTTCCCCCGCTCCCGTTGGGACTCAGCACCCGTACCGCTCACCTCAGCGTGGACACCAGTCTTATGGCAATCCCGCCTGCAAGACCAAGATAAATCTAGAACCATAGATCGTTAGAGTTGGATCTTGTAATTAATACGAAATATATACATAGAAGCTTCAGTCTTAGCGTTAGTCTCGGTCTTAGTTAGTTTTAGTTAGACAGGGTAGTTTGCTATATCCTGTGCATCTATGTTTGTCATGATGAACTATGTTTGGTTTGGATCTTTGTAATGATTGTCACCAGAGTGTGGGTATCCCCTGCATTTTGGTTTACATACTATGTCAATAAAGTTAGTTATATAGTTGGGAAACCCATTATTCTCCTTTCCTCTTTATCTGAGAAGCTGTGTGGTCTGTGTTGGAGATCAGTGAAGATGCTCATCTGTTCAGTGCTGTTGGAGAATTCTATACTCTTTTCTTATGCTGCAAGCTTTGCCAGATCAGTTCTGATGTGTGGTTGCATTCTACAGATGTCAGAGAACAGGCGTAGAGGAGGAAGGCGTGCTCAGCAGGAGCGAGCCGCTCCGCAGGATGAGGTGCCCCAGCAGCAGCACCTGCCGCCCCCGCCCCCGATGTCGATTGAGCAGATGTTTCTGATGCAGACTCAGGCAGTTCAAGCCATCGGTCAGACTTTGGCCGCCATTCAGCAGCAGCAGCAGCAGCAGCAGCAAGCACCACCCCAGCCTCAGATGCCTCAGATGCCTAGAGATAAGCGTGCTGAATTCATGAGAGGTCATCCACCAACGTTCGCTCACTCTTCTGACCCCATGGATGCTGAAGATTGGCTGCGCACTGTGGAGCGGGAGTTGCATACCGCTCAGTGCGATGACAGGGAGAAAGTTCTGTATGGTCCCCGTCTGTTGAGAGGAGCAGCCCAGTCATGGTGGGAGTCTTACCTCGCCACCCATGCCAACCCCGACACCATCACCTGGGAAGAATTCAGAAGTAGCTTTCGTCAGTACCATGTGCCTGCAGGTCTGATGACAGTGAAGAAGGAGGAGTTCCTAGCCCTTAAGCAAGGGTCATTGTCTGTCAGTGAGTATCGGGACAGGTTTCTGCAATTGTCTCGCTACGCTCCCGAAGATGTCAATACCGATGCCAAGCGGCAGTACCGTTTCCTGAGAGGCTTGGTTGACCCTCTGCAGTATCAACTGATGAATCACACCTTCCCGACATTCCAGCACCTGATTGACAGAGCAATCATGACAGAAAGGAAGCGCAAGGAGATGGAAGATCGTAAGCGCAAGATCAGTGGACCCCAGCCTGGAAGCAGCAGCCGTCCCCGTTTCTCAGGCAATCAACCTCAGCAGTTCAGGCAGAACCAGCGTCCACCTCAGCAGCATCAGCAGCGTCAGCAGTATCAGCAGTTTCAAAGGCAGTACCCTCAGAATCAGTACCAGAACCGTCAGAGCAATCAGTCAGGAGGTCAGTTTCAGAAGCAGAATCAGCAAGCACCTCGTCTTCCTGCCCCAGCAAATCAGCAGAACAGTCAGGCAGCACCAGCTCAGGTTGGAAACAGGGCATGTTTCCACTGTGGAGAGCAAGGCCATTGGGTGATGCAATGTCCGAAGAAGGCAGCCCAGCAGCAGTCAGGCCCCAATGCCCCAGCAAAGCAGAATGTGTCTCAGCCTGGAGCAGGCAATCGCTCTCAGCAGCGCTATAATCATGGAAGATTGAATCACTTGGAGGCTGAAGCAGTTCAGGAGACCCCCGACATGATAGTAGGTATGTTCCCAGTCGACTCCCATATTGCAGAAGTGTTATTTGATACTGGAGCAACACATTCTTTCATTACTGCATCATGGGTAGAAGCACATAATCTTCCAACTACTACCATGTTAACCCCCATTCAAATTGACTCAGCCGGTGGTAGAATTCGAGCTGATAGCATTTGTTTAAATGTAAGTGTGGAAATAAGGGGGATAGCATTTCCCGCCAACCTTATAGTAATGGGTACTCAGGGAATAGATGTCATCCTAGGGATGAATTGGTTAGATAAGTATCAGGCAGTTATCAGTTGTGATAAAAGGACAATCAAGTTGGTGTCCCCACTAGGAGAGGAAGTGGTGACCGAGTTAATCCCGCCTGAGCCGAAGAAAGGAAGTTGTTATCAGATGGCTGTCGATAGCAGTGAAGCAGACCCAATTGAGAGTATTAAGGTTGTGTCTGAATTCCCAGATGTGTTTCCAAAGGATTTACCGGGTATGCCACCAGAGCGGAAAGTTGAATTTGCTATAGAGCTTCTTCCTGGAACCGCCCCCATCTCTAAGAGAGCTTACAGAATATCTGGACCAGAGTTGGTTGAACTTAAGAAGCAGATTGATGAGCTGTCAGAGAAAGGTTACATCCGGCCAAGCACCTCGCCTTGGGCCGCCCCTGTCTTGTTTGTGGAGAAGAAAGATGGTACCAAGAGGATGTGTATTGATTATCGAGCTTTGAATGAAGTCACGATCAAGAACAAGTATCCCTTGCCCAGAATAGAAGATCTGTTCGACCAGTTGAGAGGAGCCAGTGTGTTCTCCAAGATCGATCTGAGGTCAGGTTATCATCAGCTCAGGATCCGACCTTCGGACATTCCGAAGACGGCATTCATTACCAAGTATGGTTTGTATGAGTTCACAGTGATGTCTTTTGGTTTGACCAATGCGCCAGCATTCTTTATGAACTTGATGAACAGTGTATTCATGGATTATCTTGATAAGTTCGTGGTGGTATTCATTGATGACATTCTGGTTTATTCTCAAAGTGAAGAAGAGCATGCAGATCATTTGAGGATGGTATTGCAGAGATTGCGAGAGCACCAGTTGTATGCAAAGTTGAGCAAGTGTGAGTTCTGGATCAGTGAAGTCCTGTTCTTGGGTCACATAATCAACAAAGAAGGATTGGCTGTGGATCCGAAGAAAGTGGCAGATATTTTGAACTGGAAAGCGCCAACAGATGCTAGAGGAATCAAGAGTTTCATTGGAATGGCCGGATATTATCGGCGATTCATTGAAGGGTTTTCGAAGATTGCGAAACCAATGACAGCGTTGCTAGGCAACAAGGTTGAGTTCAAGTGGACCCAGAAATGCCAAGAGGCCTTTGAAGCGCTGAAAGAGAAGTTGACAACAGCGCCTGTCCTAGTCTTGCCTGATGTGCACAAGCCCTTCTCGGTGTATTGCGATGCTTGTTACACAGGTTTGGGATGTGTGTTGATGCAAGAGGGAAGAGTTGTGGCTTACTCGTCCCGACAGCTGAAGGTTCATGAGAAGAATTACCCAATCCATGATCTAGAGTTGGCAGCAGTGGTTCACGCACTGAAGACATGGAGGCACTATCTGTATGGACAGAAATGCGATGTTTACACAGACCACAAGAGTCTGAAGTACATATTCACTCAGTCAGAATTGAACATGAGGCAGCGAAGATGGTTAGAATTGATCAAAGACTATGAGTTGGAGATTCATTACCATCCAGGCAAAGCAAACGTAGTGGCAGATGCTTTGAGCAGAAAGAGTCAAGTCAATCTGATGGTTGCTCGTCCGATGCCTTATGAGTTGGCCAAGGAGTTTGACAGGTTGAGTCTCGGATTTCTGAATAATTCGCGAGGAGTCACAGTTGAATTGGAACCTACCTTGGAGCGCGAAATCAAAGAAGCGCAGAAAAATGATGAGAAGATCAGTGAGATTCGGCGATTGATTCTAGATGGCAAAGGCAAAGACTTTCGAGAAGATGCAGAAGGAGTGGTATGGTTCAAAGACCGCTTGTGTGTTCCCAATGTCCAGTCTATTCGGGAGTTGATTCTCAAGGAAGCTCATGAGACAGCTTATTCGATTCACCCTGGCAGTGAGAAGATGTATCAGGATCTGAAGAAGAAATTCTGGTGGTACGGAATGAAAAGAGAAATCGCAGAGCATGTGGCTATGTGCGATAGTTGTCGAAGAATTAAGGCAGAACACCAGAGACCAGCTGGATTGTTGCAACCGTTGCAGATCCCTCAGTGGAAATGGGATGAAATTGGCATGGATTTCATAGTCGGATTGCCTCGCACTCGAGCCGGCTACGATTCCATTTGGGTAGTAGTGGACCGTTTGACCAAGTCAGCCCACTTCATACCTGTCAAGACCAACTACAACAGTGCAGTATTGGCAGAATTGTATATGTCTCGGATCGTTTGTCTTCATGGTGTGCCAAAGAAGATAGTGTCAGACAGAGGAACGCAGTTCACCTCTCATTTCTGGCAGCAGTTGCATGAAGCCTTGGGCACGCATCTGAGTTTCAGTTCAGCTTATCACCCGCAGACAGATGGTCAGACTGAAAGAACCAATCAAATTCTTGAAGATATGTTGAGAGCCTGTGCGTTGCAAGATCAGTCCGGATGGGATAAGAGATTGCCTTATGCAGAGTTTTCCTATAACAACAGTTATCAGGCCAGTTTGAAGATGTCACCGTTTCAAGCGCTTTATGGAAGGAGTTGTAGAACTCCGTTGCAATGGGATCAGCCTGGAGAGAAGCAAGTGTTTGGGCCAGACATTTTGCTTGAAGCCGAAGAGAACGTCAAGATGGTCCGAGAGAATCTGAAAATAGCGCAATCAAGGCAGCGAAGCTATGCAGACACAAGAAGAAGAGAGCTGAGTTTCGAAGTCGGAGACTTTGTTTATCTGAAAGTATCACCGATCAGAGGAGTCAGAAGATTCGGAGTGAAAGGCAAGCTAGCACCCCGCTACATTGGTCCGTATCAGATTCTTGCAAGACGTGGAGAAGTGGCTTATCAGCTCAGTTTGCCAGAGAATTTGTCTGCTGTGCATGATGTCTTTCATGTGTCTCAGTTGAAGAAGTGCTTGCGTGTGCCAGAAGAGCAGTTGCCAGTGGAAGGTCTTGAGGTCCAGGAGGACTTGACCTACGTTGAGAAGCCAGCTCAGATCCTTGAGATTGCAGATAGAGTCACCCGAAGGAAGACCGTCAGAATGTGCAAAGTCAGATGGAGTCACCACTCTGAGGAAGAAGCAACCTGGGAGCGTGAAGATGATCTGATGGCCAAGTACCCGGAGCTCTTTGCTAGCCAGCCCTGAATCTCGAGGGCGAGATTCTTTTAAGGGGGATAGGTTTGTAACGCCCCGAATTTTGCAGTTGAATTTTTTCTTTTCTTTACTCGCCAAAATTCGGGCGTTACCTTTCCCTTTTCTTTTTCCCTCGCTAAACCTTGACCTTTTCCAAAGTTCTAAGCGGGATTCGGTTTGGAATTCCCGTGTAAGAAAAAACCCTAAATACTTTATGTTGTTTGATGCACCATGCCGAACCTTGCATTTCTTTTGATTGCTTTGAAAGTGCAAATGCATTCATGTAGAAGGATCGGATTTCGAAAATGTTTTCTGTCTCTTTTCTTTCTCTTTTCTCTCTCTCTTCCTTTTTTTTTCTCTCTCCCGCGCCGTGGGCCGACCCCGGCCGGCCCAGGCCCCTGCGCGCCCCCCCCTGGGCCCAATAGGCCCAACCGCCCCCCCCACCTCCCCTTTTTCCCCAAACCCTCTCCCTCTCCCTCTCATTTTCTCTCATTTTCTCTCCCTCTCCCTAGGCCGCCGCCCCTACCCCCTACCCGCCCCCTGCCCTAGCCGCCGCCCCTAGGCCGCCGCCCCTCCCCGTCGCCGATCGGCCGCCCCGCTCGGCCGCCCCGTCCCCGTCACCGGTGAGCCCCCCCCCCTCCTCCCTCTCCTCCCTCCCCCTCTCCTCCCTCCCCTTCCCCTCGCCGCTCGGCCCCATGGCCGGTTCGGCCGCCCCGCCCCTGCCCGCCCGGCTTGGCCGGCTCGGCCGGCTCGGCCGCCCCCTGCGCCGCCCCCTGCCCCGCCGGTTCGGCCGCCCCGCCCCCCGGCTCGGCCGCCCCCTGCGCCGCCCCCTGCCCCGCCGGTTCGGCCGCCCGCGCCCGCGCCCCGCCTAGGGCCGGTTCAACCGCCCTAGGGCCGGTTCAACCGCCCCCCCCCCTCTGTTTTTTTTATTATTTTTTTTATTTTATTTTATTTACTTTCTGTGATCATAATTACTGTATTTTAAGTAGGCTAATCACTGTTCATGCTATGGGAAAATAGGAAGTTTAATTTAAAATTCCGTTATGCTATTGATGCACGTAGTTAATTGTTTACCCTGTGCAATGTTGATCAACTAAAAGTGATTAGGTTTCCATTAGTGTATATGTAACAGAATTCTTTTGTTAAAAACCAATTGTGTCATTAGTGCATAAGATTTAACCCCCTGCGAGACCTTTCCCGTTTCTTTCTAACCATAACAAATGCGTTATCGAATGTCATACTTGATGCATATTCGCTTTATTTGTTATCTTGTATGGTGTACTGTTCTTTTGTATTAAATATGTGGATGTATGTATGTATGTTTGCGCTCGCATAGAGAACGATCCGGTCGAAGAGCCCGAGGAATTCGCAGGAGAAGCCCCTGAGCAGCAGTCGTTTGGTGGAGGCAAGTGTCCTTTGACCTATCTATGTCCTATTCATTCTTTAATTCACCTCCCGCATTACACCTTTATACCTAAGGATTGACTAGCTTTTGTTATCCATGTCCTTGTTTACCTATTTGGGTCGGATTATTACTACTTAGTCTGATGCTATTGCTCAACTCTAATCAATGAACATGATGTGATTATCTATGATACGCTGTTTTCCCGTTCTTCTTTATGATTATACTTGTGGTTTTTCAAGGGGACTCGAGCGGTTTCTCGAGTGCCTCTCCGTAAGGACCTGTTCCATGGATGACCGCCCGGGAAAACAGTGCAACCATGAGGGTGGAATGGGGTGCCCTTAGCTGAATAATTAGAGGATCCGGGGTGTAGTTCACTTAGCCGTCGTGCCGTCAATGGGGCTCGGTGTATGCGGCTCGCTCTGCCAAGTTTGGGTTCGCCCCTTGGGGAGGAGTGCGGTGCATTTAGGAAACCTAACGGGTGGCTACAGCCCCGGGGAATCTTTGTAAAGGCTTCGTAGTGATGCCCTGCTGGATCACCTAGGTAGTGATCAATGGAGAGTCATGATCTCCGGGCAGAATGGGAATCACGGCTTGTGGGTAAAGTGCACAACCTCTGCAGAGTGTTATGAAACTGATATATCAGCCGTGCTCGCGGTTATGAGCGGCCAAGGGAGCTCCAGTGATTAGTGATACTTGATCAGAGACATTGTGGTACAGGTGGTTATGAGACTGTTGATTCTGGTTATGACTATGATGCTGGTAAGTGGTATTCTTTCCGTTTGGAAAGGGTACATCGGGTTAATAACTTGGGTTAATGCTAAAACTTGGCTTTCTACTAGTAAGTAATAACCTGACCAACTAAAAGCAACTGCTTGACTTATCCCCACATAAAGCTAGTCCACTACAGCCAAACAGGATACTTGCTGAGTATGTTGATGTGTACTCACCCTTGCTCTACACACCAAACCCCCCCCCCCAGGTTGTCAGCATTGCAACCACTGCTCAGGCGAAGATGAAGCTGTGGAAGGAGACTTCCAGGAGTTCCAAGATTACGACGAGTTCTAGGTGTGGGTTAGCGGCAACCCCCAGTCGGCTGCCTGTGAAGGCCGCGTTATCTACGTTTCTTTTCCGCACTTTGATTTATTGTAAGAACTATATGGACGTCTCAGACGTATGATGTAATCGACTATTTCCCTTATTAATACTATTTTGAGCACTGTGTGATGATGTCCATATTATGTAACTGCTGTGTACGTGAATAACTGATCCTGGCACGTACATGGTTCGCATTCGGTTTGCCTTCTAAAACCGGGTGTGACATTGACGGGCCCCTGATGGTAGGGGCACGGCTCCTTGAGCATCTTGTCGAAGAGGTTTGCACCTCCGGGGGGCTTCCGAGGGTTCTTGTACTCGACGGCGGCGACAAGGTCCGCGTCAGCGGCGTCGCGTTTCAATTGCGACTTCTTCTTGCCCTTCTTCTTGGCGCCGCGCGGAGCAGACGCCTCGGGAGCCTCTTCCGATGGGCGGCCCTGGGGCTGCTTGTCCTTTCGGAAGATAGCCTCGACCGCCTCCTGGCCAGAGGCGAACTTGGTGGCGATGTCCATCAGCTCGCTCGCCCTGGTGGGGGTCTTGCGACCCAGCTTGCTCACCAGGTCGCGGCAAGTGGTGCCGGCGAGGAACGCGCCGATGACATCCGAGTCGGTGATGTTGGGCAGCTCGGTGCGCTGCTTCGAGAATCGCCGGATGTAGTCCCGGAGCGACTCCCCCGGCTGTTGCCGGCAGCTTCGAAGGTCCCAGGAATTCCCGGGGCGCACGTATGTGCCCTGGAAATTTCCAGCGAAGGCTTGGACCAAGTCGTCCCAGTTGGAGATCTGCCCCGGAGGCAGGTGCTCCAACCAGGCGCGAGCAGTGTCGGAGAGGAACAGGGGGAGGTTACGGATGATGAGGTTGTCGTCGTCCGTCCCACCTAGTTGGCAGGCAAGGCGGTAGTCCGCGAGCCACAGTTCCGGTCTTGTTTCCCCCGAGTACTTCGTGATAGTAGTCGGGGGTCGGAACCGGGTCGGGAATGGCGCCCGTCGGATGGCCCGACTGAAGGCCTACAGACCGGGTGGTTCGGGCGAGGGACTCTGATCCTCCCCGCTGTTGTAGCGCCCCCCACGCCTGGGGTGGTAGCCTCGGCGCACCCTTTCGTCGAGGTGAGCCCGACGGTCGCGTCGATGGTGCTCGTTGCCGAGGTGGCCCGGGGCCGCAGGCGCGGTGTTGCACGTGCGCCCGGTGTAGACCGAGGCTTCCCGCATGAATCGGGAAGTCGCGGCGTGAGGTTCCGAGGGATATCCTTGCCTTCGGGAGGCAGTGCTCTCGGCCCGTCGGGCCGCAGCGCCTTCCAGGAGATTCTTGAGCTCTCCCTGGATTCGCCGACCCTCGGTGGTTGATGGCTCCGGCATCGCGCGGATGAGCATCGCTGCGGCTGCCAGGTTCTGACCAACCCCGCTGGATGCGGGCGGCGGCCTGACCCTGGTATCGTTGGCGACGCGGTGCCGGAGACCTTGGGGCAGGCCAGGCTAGGGAGACCACAGCTAGCTCCCGTGGGATGTCGCCGGAGCGGGGACCACAGCTAGCTCCCGTGGGATGTCGGCGCGAGGCGCCGGCCTAGGGAGATCACCGTCCTCCGGCATGCCAAGATGGTTGCCTTCGGAGGGATCCCCTAGCTCGATGTGGAAACATTCACGGCTTGGGCCGCAGCTCTCGTCGCCAAGGCTGCGGCTTCCGTCGGAACAGTCGGAGAGGCAGTAGTCACATGCGGTCATGAAGTCCCGCACGACACTGGGGTTGCCAAGTCCGGAGAAATCCCAACAGATGCTGGGATCGTCATCTTCCTCGGACCCAGAGGGCCCGTAGGTCGAGACGTCCGTCAGCCGGTCCCAAGGCGACCGCATACGAAACCCCAGTGGGGTTGCACTCGCCTCAATGAGAGCGCCCGCCAAAACGAGGTCGTTTGGCGGGTTGAGGCCGAGTCGAAATGACGCAAGATGGGAGTTAGTTGGTACCTTTTGGTCGACGAGGAGCGACGTAGTCACATCGGGGACTGGTTGCACCGTCATCTCAGGTACGAGGGCGACGTCCTGCAGGCTTTCCGCGAGCGCGCTGGCGTCGTCTTCTTGTTCGGAGTCAGCGCGTCGCGGGGGGACGGCGCTTGCCTTCGTCTTGAACGCGAGGTCGACGTCCGGCGTGCCCTCCGTCGGGGCGTCGGGGGCATCGATTCGCTCGACGGCCAACGAAGCGCGGCCTCCCGCCTGGCCTTGATGGCCCCGCCTCCTCCTCCGTTGGCGGGGGAGGGAACGGAGCGAGCCCGAATGTTGCTCTTCCACCACGAGGGGAAGATGTCGTCGATTCCGCCGCCGGCGGGTGGGTTGTCGGCCGCCATTGTCGTCGTCGCGCGGCGGTGGAAGGAGTATCATGTCGTAGCTGCCGTCGAAGGACATGAACTCAAGAGTCCCGAAACGAAGCACCGTCCCGGGCCGGAGAGGTTGCTGGAGACTGCCCATCTGGAGCTTGACGGGGAGCTGTTTGTCAGCACGCAGCAGGCCCCTACCTGGCGCGCCAACTGTCGGCGTTTCGAGACAGGGGGGGTCCCTAAGCCGACGAGTGAGTGTGCTGCGTGCCCCAGCCCAGATGGGTCGAGCGCGTGGGCGAGCGCGAAGGGGGGAGAGGCGAGATGGCCGGAGTCGAGCGTGAGAGAGGTGGAAGTCCCGCGGCCTTCGTGTTCGTCCCGAGCCCAGGTCAGGTGCGCTTGCAGTAGGGGGGTTACAAGCGTCCACGCGGGTGAGGGAAGCGAGCGGCCCCAAGAGAGCGCCTATCCCGTCCTCGGTCCCGCGCGGCCAACCTCCTCTAAGAAGGCCCTGGTCCTCCCTTTTATAGTCGTAAGGAGAGGACCCAGGTGTACAATGGGGGGTGTAGCAGAGTGCTACGTGTCTAGCGGAAGGAGAACTAGCGCCCTTGGTACATGCCAATGTGGCAGCCGGAGAGGTCTTGGCACCTTGCTGGCGTGATGTCGTGGCGGTCGGAGGTGCGACGGAGCCTGGCGGAGGGACAGCTGTTGGAGCGGTCGAGTCCCTGCTGACGTCGTCCTGCTTCCGTAAGAGAGCTGGGGGCCGCCGTCGTCACAGAGCTTGTGGAGCGCCATTATTGCCCATCCGGCGGAGCAGGCCGGATGGGACGCCGGTCTTGTTCTCCGTGACCCGAGTCGATTCGGGGTAGGATGATGATGGCGCTTCCTGTTGACGTGGCGGGTCTGTGCCCTAGGCAGGGTGACGTGGGGGCTCCTCCGAAGCCGAGGTTGAGTCTGTCCTCTGTTGCCGAGGCCGAGCCCGAGCCATGGGGTCGGGCGAGGCGGAAGTCGTTCGGCCGAGGCCAGGGCGGAGTCCGAGCCCTGGGGTCGGGCGAGGCGGAGTTTCATCGTCTTCCGGGTCTTAGCCCGAGTCCGAGCCCTGGGGTCGGGCGAGGCGGAGTTTCGTCGTCTTCCGGGTCTTAGCCCGAGTCCGAGCCCTGGGGTCGGGCGGAGCGGAGTTCGCCGTCTTCCGGGTCTTAGCCCGAGTCCGAGCCCTGGGGTCAGGCGGAGCGGAGTTCGCCGTCTTCCGGGTCTTAGCCCGAGTCCGAGCCCTGGGGTCGGGCGGAGCGGAGTTCGCCGTGGCGCTTTTGGCAAGGCCTGACTGCCTGTCAGACTCACTCTGTCGAGTGGCACCGCAGTCGGAGTGGTGCAGGCGGCGCTGTCCTTCTGTCAGACTGGTCAGTGGAGCGGTGGAGTGACGGCGGTCACTTCGGCTCTGCCGGGGGCGCGTGTCAGGATAAAGGTGTCAGGCCACCTTTGCGTTAAATGCTCCTGCAATTTGGTCAGTCGGTGTGGCGATTTAGTCGAGGTTGCTTCTGAGCGAAGCCAAGGCCTTGGGCGAGCCGGTGATGTGTCCGCCGTAAAAAGGGGGGCCTCGGGCGAGACGGAAGTCTCTCGAGGTCGGCTGCCCTTGGCCGAGGCTAGGCTCGGGTGAAGCGTGATCGAGTCACTCGTGTGGACTGATCCCTGACTTAATCGTACCCATCAGGCCTTTGCAGCTTTATGCTGATGGGGGTTACCAGCTGAGAATTAGGCGTCTTGAGGGTACCCCTAATTATGGTCCCCGACAATTGTTTAATAAGATCCAGCTCCATCTCCTTGCCCACATCATGCACCTGAACATGATATATGAATATGTTAGCATAACCAGATGTCGGGGACCATAATTAGGGGTACCCTCAAGACGCCTAATTCTCAGCTGGTAACCCCCATCAGCATAAAGCTGCAAAGGCCTGATGGGTACGATTAAGTCAGGGATCAGTCCACACGAGTGACTCGATCACGCTTCACCCGAGCCTAGCCTCGGCCAAGGGCAGCCGACCTCGAGAGCCTTCTGTCTCGCCCGAGGCCCCCTTTTTATGGCGGACACATCACCGGCTCGCCCGAGGCCTTGGCTTCGCTCAGAAGCAACCTTGACTAAATCGCCACACCGACTGACCAAATTGCAGGGGCATTTAACGCAAAGGTGGCCTGACACCTTTATCCTGACACGCGCCCCCGGCAGAGCCGAAGTGACCGCCGTCACTCCACCGCCCCACTGGCCAGTCTGACAGAAGGACAGCGCCGCCTGCGCCACTCCGACTGCAGTGCCACTCGACAGAGTGAGTCTGACAGGCAGTCAGGCCTTGCCAAAGGCGCCACGGCGAACTCCGCTCCGCCCGACCCTAGGGCTCGGACTCGGGCTAAGACCCGGAAGACGGCGAACTCTGCTCCGCCCGACCCCAGGGCTCGGACTCGGGCTAAGACCCGGAAGACGGCGAACTCCGCTCCGCCCGACCCCAGGGCTCGGACTCGGGCTAAGACCCGGAAGACGGCGAACTCCGCTCCGCCCGACCCCAGGGCTCGGACTCGGGCTAAGACCCGGAAGATGGCGAACTCCGCTCCGCCCGACCCCAGGGCTCGGACTCGGGCTAAGACCCGGAAGACGGCGAACTCCGCTCCGCCCGACCCCAGGGCTCGGACTCGGGCTAACACCCGGAAGACGACGAAACTCCGCTTCGCCCGACCCCAGGGCTCGGACTCCGCCCTGGCCTCGGCCGAACGACTTCCGCCTCGCCCGACCCCTTGGCTCGGGCTCGGCCACGGCAACGGAAGACAGACTCAACCTCGGCTTCGGAGGAACCCCCACGTCGCCCTGCCTAGGGCACAGACCGCCACGTCAACAGGAAGCGCCATCATCATCCTACCCCGAATCGACTCGGGTCACGGAGAACAAGACCGGCGTCCCATCCGGCCAGCTCCGCTGGAGGGGCAATGATGGCGCTCCACAAGCTCTATGACGACGGCGGCCCCAGCTCTCTTACGGAAGCAGGACGACGTCAGCAGGGACTCGACCGCTCCAACAGCTGTCCCTCCGCCAGGCTCCGCCGCACCTCCGACAGCCACGACATCACGCCAGCAGGGTGCCCAGATCTCTCCGGCTGCCACATTGGCATGTACCTAGGGCGCTAGCTCTCCCTCCGCTAGACACGTAGCACTCTGCTACACCCCCCATTGTACACCTGGATCCTCTCCTTACGACTATAAAAGGGAGGACCAGGGCCTTCTTAGAGAAGGTTGGCCGCGCGGGACCGAGGACGGGACAGGCGCTCTCTTAGGGCCGCTCGCTTCCCTCACCCGCGTGGACGCTTGTAACCCCCCTACTGCAAGCGCACCTGACCTGGGCGCGGGACGAACACGAAGGCCGCGGGACTTCCACCTCTCTCACACTCGACTCCGGCCACCTCGCCTCTCCCCCCTTCGCGCTCGCCCACGCGCTCGACCCATCTGGGCTGGGGCACGCAGCACACTCACTCGTCGGCTTAGGGACCCCCCTGTCTCGAAACGCCGACACCAGAGAAACATATCAAATTAATGCCAATATGTTGCCAAGTAAAGAAGCCTACGGACGCAAGCCAATATCACACCATAATCACTAATTAATAGCAGCAAATTTAACCTAACAATGACTTAATTTTGAACATAAAAAGAACTAATGTGTAAAAAAACAGGGACCTTCCATACAGAAAGAGGCACCAACATTTCCTTTACATTTTTAAGTTTTATCACAGTTGTCGGGGACCATAATTAGGGGTACCCTCAAGACGCCTAATTCTCAGCTGGTAACCCCCATCAGCATAAAGCTGCAAAGGCCTGATGGGTACGATTAAGTCAGGGATCAGTCCACACGAGTGACTCGATCACGCTTCACCCGAGCCTAGCCTCGGCCAAGGGCAGCCGACCTCGAGAGACTTCCGTCTCGCCCGAGGCCCCCTTTTTATGGCGGACACATCACCGGCTCGCCCGAGGCCTTGGCTTCGCTCAGAAGCAACCTTGACTAAATCGCCACACCGACTGACCAAATTGCAGGGGCATTTAACGCAAAGGTGGCCTGACACCTTTATCCTGACACGCGCCCCCGGCAGAGCCGAAGTGACCGCCGTCACTCCACCGCCCCACTGGCCAGTCTGACAGAAGGACAGCGCCGCCTGCGCCACTCCGACTGCAGTGCCACTCGACAGAGTGAGTCTGACAGGCAGTCAGGCCTTGCCAAAGGCGCCACGGCGAACTCCGCTCCGCCCGACCCTAGGGCTCGGACTCGGGCTAAGACCCGGAAGACGGCGAACTCTGCTCCGCCCGACCCCAGGGCTCGGACTCGGGCTAAGACCCGGAAGACGGCGAACTCCGCTCCGCCCGACCCCAGGGCTCGGACTCGGGCTAAGACCCGGAAGACGGTGAACTCCGCTCCGCCCGACCCCAGGGCTCGGACTCGGGCTAAGACCCGGAAGATGGCGAACTCCGCTCCGCCCGACCCCAGGGCTCGGACTCGGGCTAAGACCCGGAAGACGGCGAACTCCGCTCCGCCCGACCCCAGGGCTCGGACTCGGGCTAACACCCGGAAGACGACGAAACTCCGCTTCGCCCGACCCCAGGGCTCGGACTCCGCCCTGGCCTCGGCCGAACGACTTCCGCCTCGCCCGACCCCTTGGCTCGGGCTCGGCCACGGCAACGGAAGACAGACTCAACCTCGGCTTCGGAGGAACCCCCACGTCGCCCTGCCTAGGGCACAGACCGCCACGTCAACAGGAAGCGCCATCATCATCCTACCCCGAATCGACTCGGGTCACGGAGAACAAGACCGGCGTCCCATCCGGCCAGCTCCGCCGGAGGGGCAATGATGGCGCTCCACAAGCTCTATGACGACGGCGGCCCCCAGCTCTCTTACGGAAGCAGGACGACGTCAGCAGGGACTCGACCGCTCCAACAGCTGTCCCTCCGCCAGGCTCCGCCGCACCTCCGACAGCCACGACATCACGCCAGCAGGGTGCCCCGATCTCTCCGGCTGCCACATTGGCATGTACCTAGGGCGCTAGCTCTCCCTCCGCTAGACACGTAGCACTCTGCTACACCCCCCATTGTACACCTGGATCCTCTCCTTACGACTATAAAAGGGAGGACCAGGGCCTTCTTAGAAAAGGTTGGCCGCGCGGGACCGAGGACGGGACAGGCGCTCTCTTGGGGCCGCTCGCTTCCCTCACCCGCGTGGACGCTTGTAACCCCCCTACTGCAAGCGCACCTGACCTGGGCGCGGGACGAACACGAAGGCCGCGGGACTTCCACCTCTCTCACACTCGACTCCGGCCACCTCGCCTCTCCCCCTTCACGCTCGCCCACGCGCTCGACCCATCTGGGCTGGGGCACGCAGCACACTCACTCGTCGGCTTAGGGACCCCCCTGTCTCGAAACGCCGATAGTTGGCGCGCCAGGTAGGGGCCTGCTGCGTGCTGACGAACAGCTCCCCGTCAAGCTCCAGATGGGCAGTCTCCAGCAACCTCTCCGGCCCGGGACGGTGCTTCGTTTCGGGACTCTTGAGTTCATGTCCTTCGACGGCAGCTACGACATGATACTTCTTCCACCGCCGCGCGACTACAACAATGGCGGCCGACAACCCGCCCGCCGGCGGCGGAATCGACGACGTCTTCCCCGCGTGGTGGAAGGGCAACATTCGGGCTCGCTCCGTTCTCTCCCCCGCCAACGGAGGAGGAGGCGGGGCCGTCAAGGCCAGGTGGGAGGCCGCGCTTCGTCGGCCGTCGAGCGAATCGACGCCCCCGACGCCCCGACGGAAGGCACGCCGGACGTCGACCTCGCGTTCAAGACGGAGGCAAGCGCCGTCCCCCCGCGGCACGCTGACCCCGAGCAAGAAGACGACGCCGGCGCGCTCGCGGAAAGCCTGCAGGACGTCGCCCTCGAACCAGAGATGACGGTGCAACCAGTCCCCGATGTGACTACGTCGCTCCTCGTCGACCAAAAGGTACCGACTAACTCCCATCTTGCGTCATTTCGACTCGGCCTCAACCCGCCAAACGACCTCGTTTTGGCGGGCGCTCTCATTGAGGCGAGTGCAACCCCACTGAGGTTCCGTATGCGGTCGCCTTGGGACCGACTGACGGACGTCTCGACCTACGGGCCCTCTGGGTCCGAGGAAGATGACGATCCCAGCATCGGATGGGATTTCTCCGGACTTGGCAACCCCAGTGCCGTGCGGGACTTCATGACCGCATGTGACTACTGCCTATCCGACTGTTCCGATGGAAGCCGCAGCCTTGGCGACGAGAGCTGCGGCCCAAGCCGCGAATGTTTCCACATCGAGCTAGGGGATCCCTCCGAAGGCAACCATCTTGGCATGCCGGAGGACGGTGATCTCCCTAGGCCGGTGCCTCGCGCCGACATCCCACGGGAGCTAGCTGTGGTCCCCGCTCCGGCGGGGGGTTACGACCCACAACTCGAGCAAGTCCGCGAGGCGCAGGCCAGGCTCAACGAGGGAACAGGAGCGCTTGAGCCGATCCGTCGGGACGTCGGACAGGCATGGGTGGGCCAACCCCTGGCCGGAGAAATACGTCACCTGCCCCAAGGTCTCCAGCACCGCGTCGCCAACGATGTCAGGATCAGGCCGCCGCCCGCATCCAGCGGGGTTGGTCAGAACCTGGCAACCGCAGCAATGCTCATCCGCGCGATGCCGGAGCCGTCAACCACCGAGGGTCGGCGAATCCAGGGGGAACTCAAGAATCTCCTGGAAGGCGCTGCGGCCCGGCGGGCCGAGAGCACTGCCTCCCGAAGGCAAGGATATCCCTCGGAACCTCATGCCGCGACTTCCCGATTCATGCGGGAAGCCTCGGTCTACACCGGGCGCACGCGCAACACCACGCCTGCGGCCCCGGGCCACCTCGGCAACGAGCACCATCGACGCGACCGTCGGGCTCACCTCGACGAAAGGGTGCGCCGAGGCTACCACCCCAGGCGTGGGGGGCGCTACGACAGCGGGGAGGATCGGAGTCCCTCGCCCGAACCACCCGGTCCGCAGGCCTTCAGTCGGGCCATCCGACGGGCGCCATTCCCGACCCGGTTCCGACCCCCGACTACTATCACGAAGTACTCGGGGGAAACGAGACCGGAACTGTGGCTCGCGGACTACCGCCTTGCCTGCCAACTGGGTGGAACGGACGACGACAACCTCATCATCCGTAACCTCCCTCTGTTCCTCTCCGACACTGCTCGCGCCTGGTTGGAGCACCTGCCTCCGGGGCAGATCTCCAACTGGGACGACTTGGTCCAAGCCTTCGCTGGCAATTTCCAGGGCACATACGTGCGCCCCGGGAATTCCTGGGACCTTCGAAGCTGCCGGCAACAGCCGGGGGAGTCGCTCCGGGACTACATCCGGCGATTCTCGAAGCAGCGCACCGAGCTGCCCAACATCACCGACTCGGATGTCATCGGCGCGTTCCTCGCCGGCACCACTTGCCGCGACCTGGTGAGCAAGCTGGGTCGCAAAACCCCCACCAGGGCGAGCGAGCTGATGGACATCGCTACCAAGTTCGCCTCTGGCCAGGAGGCGGTCGAGGCTATCTTCCGAAAGGACAAGCAGCCCCAGGGCCGCCCATCGGAAGGAGCTCCCGAGGCGTCTGCTCCGCGCGGCGCCAAGAAGAAAGGCAAGAAGAAGTCGCAATCGAAACGCGACGCCGCTGACGCGGACCTTGTCGCCGCCGCCGAGTATAAGAACCCTCGGAAGCCCCCCGGAGGTGCAAACCTCTTCGACAAGATGCTCAAGGAGCCGTGCCCCTACCATCAGGGGCCCGTCAAGCACACCCTCGAGGAGTGCGTTATGCTTCGGCGTCACTTCCACAGGGCCGGGCCACCCGCCGAGGGTGGCAGGGCCCGCGACGACGACAAGAACGAAGATCACCTAGCAGGAGAGTTCCCCGAGGTCCGCGACTGCTTCATGATCTATGGAGGGCATGCGGCGAATACCTCGGCTCGGCACCGCAAGCAAGAGCGCCGGGAGGTCTGCTCGGTGAAGGTGGCGGCGCCAGTCTACCTAGACTGGTCCGACAAGCCCATCACTTTCGACCAGGCCGACCACCCCGACCATGTGCCGAGCCCGGGGAAATACCCGCTCGTCGTCGACCCCGTTGTCGGCGAAGTCAGGCTCACCAAGGTCCTGATGGATGGGGGCAGCTGCCTCAACATCATCTACACCGAGACCCTCAAGCTCCTGCGCGTCGATCTGTCCTCCGTCCGAGCAGGCGCTGCGCCCTTCCACGGGATCATCCCTGGGAAGCGCGTCCAGCCCCTCGGGCGACTCGACCTCCCCGTCTGCTTCGGGACACCCTCCAACTTCCGAAGGGATACCCTGACGTTCGAAGTGGTTGGGTTCCGAGGAACCTACCACGCCGTGCTAGGGAGGCCATGCTACGTGAAGTTCATGGTCGTCCCCAACTACACCTACCTGAAGCTCAAGATGCTGGGCCCCAACGGGGTCATCACCGTCGGCCCCACGCACAAACACGCGTTCGAATGCGACGTGGAGTGCATGGAGTACGCCGAGGCCCTCGCCGAGTCCGAGGCCCTCATCGCCGACCTGGAGAACCTCTCCAAGGAGGTGCCAGACGTGAAGCGCCATGCCGGCAACTTCGAGCCAGCGGAGACGGTCAAGGCCGTCCCTCTCGACCCCAGTGGCGACACCACCAAGCAGGTCCGGATCGGTTCCGGGCTCGACCCCAAATAGGAAGCAGTGCTCGTCGACTTTCTCCGCGCAAACGCCGACGTCTTTGCGTGGAGTCCCTCGGACATGCCCGGCATACCGAGGGATGTCGCCGAGCACTCGCTGGATATTCGGGCCGGAGCCCGACCCGTCAGGCAGCCTCTGCGCCGATTCGACGAGGAGAAGCGCAGAGTGATTGGCGAAGAGATCCACAAGCTAATGGCAGCAGGGTTCATCAAAGAGGTATTCCATCCCGAATGGCTTGCCAACCCTGTGCTTGTGAGGAAGAAAGGGGGGAAATGGCGGATGTGTGTAGACTACACTGGTCTCAACAAAGCATGTCCGAAGGTTCCCTACCCTCTGCCTCGCATCGACCAAATCGTGGATTCCACCGCTGGGTGCGAAACCCTGTCCTTCCTCGATGCCTACTCAGGGTATCACCAGATCCGGATGAAAGAGTTCGACCAGCTCGCGACTTCTTTCATCACGCCGTTCGGCATGTACTGCTATGTCACCATGCCGTTCGGTTTGAGGAATGCGGGCGCGACGTACCAGCGGTGCATGAACCATGTGTTCGGCGAACACATCGGTCGCACAGTCGAGGCCTACGTCGATGACATCGTAGTCAAGACAAGGAAGACTTCCGACCTCCTCTCCGACCTTGAAGTGACATTCCGGTGTCTCAAGGCGAAAGGAGTCAAGCTTAATCCTGAGAAGTGTGTCTTCGGGGTGCCCCGAGGCATGCTCCTAGGGTTCATCGTCTCCGAGCGAGGCATCGAAGCCAACCCGGAGAAGATCGCGGCCATCACCAGCATGGGACCCATCAAGGACTTAAAAGGGGTACAGAGGGTCATGGGATGCCTCGCGGCCCTGAGCCGTTTCATCTCACGCCTCGGCGAAAGAGGTCTGCCTCTGTACCGCCTCTTAAGGAAGGCCGAGTGTTTCGCTTGGACCCCTGAGGCCGAGGAAGCCCTCGGCAACCTGAAGGCGCTCCTTACAAAGGCGCCTGTCTTGGTGCCCCCGGCGGACGGAGAAGCCCTCTTGGTCTACGTCGCCGCGACCACTCAGGTGGTTAGCGCCGCGATTGTGGTCGAAAGGCAAGAGGAAGGGCATGCATTGCCCGTTCAGAGGCCGGTCTACTTCATCAGCGAAGTGCTGTCCGAGACTAAGATCCGCTACCCACAAGTTCAAAAGCTGCTGTATGCTGTGATCCTGACAAGGCGGAAGCTGCGACACTACTTCGAGTCTCATCCGGTAACTGTGGTGTCATCCTTCCCCCTGGGGGAGATCATCCAGTGCCGAGAGGCCTCGGGCAGGATCGCAAAGTGGGCGGTGGAAATCATGGGCGAAACGATCTCGTTCGCCCCTCGGAAGGCCATCAAGTCCTAGGTGTTGGCGGATTTCGTGGCCGAATGGGTCGACACCCAGCTGCCAACGACTCCGATCCAACCGGAGCTCTGGACCATGTTTTTCGACGGGTCGCTGATGAAGACGGGGGCCGGCGCGGGCCTGCTCTTCATCTCGCCCCTTAGAAAGCACTTGCGCTACGTGCTGCGCCACCATTTCCCGGCGTCCAACAATGTGGCCGAGTACGAAGCTCTGGTCAACGGATTGCGGATCGCCATCGAGCTAGGGGTCAGACGCCTCGACGCCCGCGGTGATTCGCAGCTCGTCATCGACCAAGTCATGAAGAACTCCCACTGCAGCGACCCGAAGATGGAGGCCTACTGCGACGAGGTTCGGCGCCTGGAAGACAAGTTCTTCGGGCTCGAGCTCAACCACATCGCTCGGCGCTACAACGAAACCACAGACGAGCTGGCTAAGATAGCCTCGGGGCGAACGACAGTCCCCCCGGACGTCTTCTCCTGGGATCTGCATCAACCCTCCATCAAGCTCGACGACGCGCCCGAGCCCGAGGTACCCTCGGCTCAGCCCGAGGTACCCTCGGCACAGCCCGAGGTACCCTCGGCCCCCGAGGGCGAGGCGCTGAACGTCGAGGAAGGGCAGAGCGGGGCCACGCCAGATCAAGATTGGCAGGCCCCGTACCTGCAATATCTCCGTCGAGGAGAGCTACCCCTCGGCCAAGTCGAGGCTCGGCGGGTAGCGCGACGCGCCAAGTCATTCGTCTTGCTGGGCGACGAAGAGGAGCTCTACCATCGCAGCCCCTCGGGCATCCTCCAGCGATGCATCTCCATCGCCGAAGGTCGGGAACTGCTGCAAGAAATACACTCGGGGGCTTGCGGCCACCACGCAGCGCCCCGAGCCCTTGTCGGAAATGCTTTCCGGCAAGGCTTCTACTGGCCAACGGCGGTGGCTGACGCCACTAGAATTGTCCGCACCTGCGAAGGGTGCCAATTCTATGCGAAGCGGACACACCTGCCCGCTCAGGCTCTGCAGACAATACCCATCACCTGGCCCTTCGCTGTATGGGGTCTGGACCTCGTCGGTCCCTTGCAGAAGGCACCCGGGGGCTACACGCACCTGCTGGTCGCCATCGACAAATTCTCCAAGTGGATCGAGGTCCGACCTCTGAACAGCATCAGGTCCGAGCAGGTGGTGGCGTTCTTCACCAACATCATCCATCGCTTCAGGGTCCCGAACTCCATCATCACCGACAACGGCACCCAGTTCACCGGCAAAAAATTCTTGGATTTTTGCGAGGATCACCATATCCGGGTGCACTGGGCCGCCGTGGCTCATCCCATGTCGAATGGGCAAGTAGAGCGTGCCAACGGCATGATTCTACAAGGGCTCAAGCCTCGGATCTACAACGACCTCAACAAGTTCGGCAAGCGATGGATGAAGGAACTCCCCTCGGTGGTCTGGAGCCTAAGGACGACGCCGAGTCGTGCCACGGGCTTCACGCCGTTTTTCCTGGTCTACGGGGCTGAAGCTATCTTGCCCACTGACCTGGAATACGGCTACCCGAGGGCGAGGGCCTACACCGAACAAAGCAACCAAGCTAGCCGAGAGGAATCGCTGGACCAGCTAGAGGAAGCTCGGGACAGGGCCTTACTACACTCGGCGCGGTACCAACAGCCCCTGCGACGCTACCACGCCCGAGGGGTCCGGTCCCGAGAACTCCAGGTGGGCGATCTGGTGCTTCGGCTGCGGCAAGACGCCCGAGGGAGGCACAAGCTCACGCCCCCCTGGGAAGGGCCATTCGTCATCGCCAAAGTTCTGAAGCCCGGAACATACAAGCTGGCCAACAATCAAGGCGAGATCTACGGCAACGCTTGGAACATCAAACAGCTACGTCGCTTCTACCCTTAAGATGTTTTCAAGTTGTTCATATACCTCGCACCTACGCAAAGTTTAGTCGTCAAGGAAGGGTCGGCCTAGCCTCGGCAAAGCCCGACCCTCCCTCGGGGGCTAAAAGGGGGGAGACCCCCTCTGCGTCGAATTTTTCCTCGAAAAAGGATCTCTTTTTAGCAGGATTTCTTTCGTGCTTCTTGACTACTTCGGAAAGCGGATCCTGGAAACGACGGAGTACACGTAAGCAGCCAAGGCTGACCGAGCCGAGGGACTCCTACGCCTCCGGGATACGGATACCTCACTCATCACCTTCTGCGATAAGTAACTTGCGCTCGGATAAAGCGACTCCGTGGACCGAACAAGTCTTCACGTTCGGAAGCTCTCCTGCCGAAGCAGTCCTTCAAGCTTTCTCGACTAAGTCGGGGACAGGGCCTCATGGACGGGTGAAAGTACGCGTAAGCGGCAAGGCCGACCGAGCCAAGGGATTCCCACGCCTCTGGGATACGGATACCTCACTCGTCCCTTCCGCGAAAAGCAACTCTCACTCACACAAACATCCCTATTACCAACAGAGTCCAGATGCTCGAAACAAGAGGAAAAAAGACGCAGCTTCGCAAGCGCGGCGAGGGTGTGTTTTTCTGGCCTCGGCGGCCGCAGAAAGCACACGCTACAAGATGATCTGATCCTGCAGGCTCGGGTCTTCACGCTGAAGGGAGCCGTAGCACCCTCGGCATCGACGACGTCTTCAGCAAAGTCCGACCCAGCCTCGGGCGGTGACGCGGTCCAGGGACTCCTCCGGGAATTCGGCCCGAGCAGGCGGCTCGACCGGTTACCCCTGGGGCCTCGGTCAACCGGCTTCCAAGGGCGCCAGCCCGACCCGAGGCCTCGACTGATCGACTTTGGCGTCGGCTCCGCTGACGGACAACACGGCTAGGCTCCGGCCAACCAGGTTCCCATTCTCGAGCCAACTCCGCCTCTGTTCATACTGATATCGCTACCCCTGGCCTCGGTCCACCGAAGGGCGGCCGAGGGGTCTCTTTAACTAAGCTAGAGGAGCCCCAGACAACAAGGCCGAACGGGCCGAGGGATTCCTACGCCTCCGGGATACGGATACCTCACCCGTCACCTTGACACGGGGCGACTCATGCTTGGTAAAGCGGTTCAGATAATCAACAGGCGAGACTTAGTGCTCGAAAATGAGGAAAAAACACGGCTCCGCGCCGAAATTACATACATGTTCAGGCCCCGACAGCCACAATGAACAAAAAACACTGGCATCCAAGGTGCCATCACAAACGGGACTCTGGTTCCGTCCCCGAGGGTACGAGTGACCTCGGGCCTGCGGGGCAACGAACGCCGGGAGGCTCACCAGCGACCTCTGCAGCGGCAGCCATGGCCCCAGGTGAACGCGGTTACCGGAAGGCTCTTGTTCGCGGTCCCGCTCAAGGGATGCGAACAAGCCATCAAAGCCAAAGAGCGGGCCGCTCCCAAGCGCTCCGGTAGATCCTCGCTGCCGTCCTCGCCTCGAATGCGAGGGGGAAGACGGAATGTTGCATCCTAGCTGGACGGCAACAGTTCGCCTTCCCCGGCATGACTGGAGGACGACTCCGTCCTAGCGCGGGAGGACGATTGCCACCACCAGAAGCTGGAAGAGGAGGTGGTTCGCCGACCCGCACACGAGGTAGAGCCCCGGCTCGCCTCGACCCCCGCCCCAGCAAGGATGACGAACACACCCGATGCTGAGGGCGGGATCACAGCCTGGTTTGCCTCTCCCCATCCAGGAGCTGGAGGTCACCGTCTTGGGTGGCCACCGGCGGAAGGAAGCAACCAGGCTGCCTGATGAAAATCCTTGAAGCCGAACGATGGCTGAGAGGTACCAACTCCCATGGAGTTGCGTTCCTCCAACGAGGAGGCGGAAAGGCGGCAGATACCCCCCATCCGGGGGCTTGGAAGATGGGAAGACACGGCGCTTAAGGGAGGAAGAAGACATGGTTGCCTTCCGAAAGGAGTCTCCCTCCTTTTAAAGGCAACTCTCCCTACGTGCGCCCCCAGGCGCCGCGGGCTGAGTCTTCTCCAACACGCTCCAAGGCCCTCCCCTGCGACTCGGGGGCTGGGTCCCGCATGTCATACAAACCAGCTCAGGGCAGAAGAAGCCAAACCGCCGCGCGTGGTGCGCACGACCGTCCAGCGGTTACAAGCGACCCCCCATTTTCGCCCAGACCAACGGGCAGAAGGGGCGGGCAGCCATGCAGGCGGCATGCAACCGCGCCAGATGGACGCGCTTCTCCGACTTCTGACACGCCAGCTTGGGAACCCAGGCCCACGCGTCGAGCAACCGGCGCGCCAGTTGCTGCATGCAAGCAACCGCACCGCCACTTGTGCCACCATCGCGCCTCTTCGGTTGCAGAGCCTATGCCGCGACTCGAGGCGACCCAACAGCGCCAGCCTGGCGCGTCGGTCAAAGCGACCGAAAGTGGGTCAGCTGTAATAGCGGTGGCAGGCGGGCGGGCGCAGCGGTCACGTCGTCAGCCAGGCTCACGTCCCATCCTGGGACAGCAAGAGAGCCTCCTCTCGCGGCGTGGAGACGGTGCACCCGTGACCCGTTCCTCGAACGGATCGCACGCGCGCAACGGCCGCCCCGCCAACCACTCGCCCCGTCGCATTAACTCCGCGGCGGGACAGGCGGCGTCTCTGACGGGAGGAGCGCGCGACGCTTCACCTTCGCCATAATGACCGCGTCAGAAAAGGTACGCCACGTCGTCCGATTTCGTATCCTTTTCCGTTTTCCTCTTTCTCTATCTCTTGCAACAGGGACCGGGAAAGGGGGATACCCCGAAAGGGATCCTTCTCCGCGAAGGAACCGGGCTCCGAGCCCCCCACTACTGATCAGGGGTTCGAAGGCTGGCCCTCCGAAGGGTTCAACAGTCGCCTCAGATCGTGTGGGCTCGACACCCACTACTGGTCAGGGGTTCGAAGGCCAGCCCCCCGAAGGGTTCCATGGTCGCCTCAGGCTACTCGGGCTCCGCGCCCATTACTGATCAGGGGTTTGAAGGCTGGCCCCCGAAGGGTTCACAGTCGCCTCAGACACCGAGCGAGGGATGACCAGGGGTACGTTCGATACATAACCGAGGCTCGGGCTGCGCTCCCGAGGTACCCTAGGACATTTCCGAGACCAGCGGGAACGATCTTGTAACGGAATCCCATCGGAGGGAGGCATCGAGCCCTCGGACCCCGTCGCCAGGGGACCGGGTCCGGCAAATCACCCGCAGGTACTTTTGGGCATGCCTCTGGGCCCCTAGCCGACCCCCAACGAACGGGGCACGGACGTCCACTCGGATTACCCGCTTGCAGCTCACCGGAGACACCATGTTCGGTGCCCATCGAGGGTAACATGGCGCACTCCCCCCCTCCTCCTTGCGGAAAGGCGACGTAGGGGCGTATGTAAAAAGTCGAGTCTGTCCCTGATCGTCCTCTCGCCCTGTGCAGAGGCTCGGGGGCTGCTTTCGCAAAAACCGGCTCCGGCCAAATCGTTGACAGCGTCAACATACCAGCCCGAGAGCTTGGGCCCCGACCGTGCACCCGGGCTACGGCCAGTTCGCATGAGGGAACGACCAGACCAGCCGAAGCGTTACGCGAGGTATTAAGACCTCGAAGGAGTGTAACCACTCCTCCGAGGCCTCGGGGGCTACACCCGGCGGGTGCGCTCGCGCGCACCCACCGGAACGAAATGCAACCGAGAAAGGCTGGTCCCCTTGCAAAAAAGTGCGACAAAAGCCTCCAAGCGAGTGCTAACACTCCCTTCGAGGCTCGGGGGCTACTGTCGGGGACCATAATTAGGGGTACCCTCAAGACGCCTAATTCTCAGCTGGTAACCCCCATCAGCATAAAGCTGCAAAGGCCTGATGGGTACGATTAAGTCAGGGATCAGTCCACACGAGTGACTCGATCACGCTTCACCCGAGCCTAGCCTCGGCCAAGGACAGCCGACCTCGAGAGACTTCCGTCTCGCCCGAGGCCCCCTTTTTATGGCGGACACATCACCGGCTCGCCCGAGGCCTTGGCTTCGCTCAGAAGCAACCTTGACTAAATCGCCACACCGACTGACCAAATTGCAGGGGCATTTAACGCAAAGGTGGCCTGACACCTTTATCCTGACACGCGCCCCCGGCAGAGCCGAAGTGACCGCCGTCACTCCACCGCCCCACTGGCCAGTCTGACAGAAGGACAGCGCCGCCTGCGCCACTCCGACTGCAGTGCCACTCGACAGAGTGAGTCTGACAGGCAGTCAGGCCTTGCCAAAGGCGCCACGGCGAACTCCGCTCCGCCCGACCCCAGGGCTCGGACTCGGGCTAAGACCCGGAAGACGGCGAACTCCGCTCCGCCCGACCCCAGGGCTCGGACTCGGGCTAAGACCCGGAGGATGGCGAACTCCGCTCCGCCCGACCCCAGGGCTCGGACTCGGGCTAAGACCCGGAAGACGGCGAACTCCGCTCCGCCCGACCCCAGGGCTCGGACTCGGGCTAACACCCGGAAGACGACGAAACTCCGCTTTGCCCGACCCCAGGGCTCGGACTCCGCCCTGGCCTCGGCCGAACGACTTCCGCCTCGCCCGACCCCTTGGCTCGGGCTCGGCCACGGCAACGGAAGACAGACTCAACCTCGGCTTCGGAGGAACCCCCACGTCGCCCTGCCTAGGGCACAGACCGCCACGTCAACAGGAAGCGCCATCATCATCCTACCCCGAATCGACTCGGGTCACGGAGAACAAGACCGGCGTCCCATCCGGCCAGCTCCGCCGGAGGGGCAATGATGGCGCTCCACAAGCTCTATGACGACAGCGGCCCCCAGCTCTCTTACGGAAGCAGGACGACGTCAGCAGGGACTCGACCGCTCCAACAGCTGTCCCTCCGCCAGGCTCCGCCGCACCTCCGACAGCCACGACATCACGCCAGCAGGGTGCCCCGATCTCTCCGGCTGCCACATTGGCATGTACCTAGGGCGCTAGCTCTCCCTCCGCTAGACACGTAGCACTCTGCTACACCCCCCATTATACACCTGGATCCTCTCCTTACGACTATAAAAGGGAGGACCAGGGCCTTCTTAGAAAAGGTTGGCCGCGCGGGACCGAGGACGGGACAGGCGCTCTCTTGGGGTCGCTCGCTTCCCTCACCCGCGTGGACGCTTGTAACCCCCCTACTGCAAGTGCACCTGACCTGGGCGCGGGACGAACACGAAGGCCGCGGGACTTCCACCTCTCTCACACTCGACTCCGGCCACCTCGCCTCTCCCCCCTTCGCGCTCGCCCACGCGCTCGACCCATCTGGGCTGGGGCACGCAGCACACTCACTCGTCGGCTTAGGGACCCCACTGTCTCGAAACGCCGACAACAGTGGATTTTCATATCTGGATGCTGAGATATAAAAGGTGACATGTTTCAATTCATGTTAAACTTGAAATTGTTATCTAGTGGTTTACCTCTTCACGTGATAGTGCCCTCTTGTACCTCTGTTCCTTAGCAACTCTTTTCGTGTATTTATTACCTTCTTGAATCCACTAACCTGTCATGTAGAGGTTACATGAGTGAAAGCAGATTTAGAAAGAACAAAAACAAAGGATTAAGCAGATTTAGAAACGGTCGCAGTAAAGCTCCATTACACGCGATGAAGAACGGACAGCGGGGTTCGTCGGTTGGCCTTCGGTTGGCGCTGGCTCGGAGTTGGGGGAGCAGGGGCACGCGGCTTCGCGTGCGGTAGCATCTTGGGCGCGGTTCCTGGCGCGTTGATGGCGCTCCACTCTCTGCTCGGCTCGGTGCCCCGTTGACCGCTCTGGTGCGGCGGGCGGTGGCCTGGGTGCTCGGGCGCTCGGCGCACCGCTCGGCCGGCCTAGGTGCTCGGCGCCCCGCTCGGCCGTGGCCTGGTGGTTGGCGGCTGGCCGTGGAGCCATGGTCCGTGGAGAGTGGAGAACAGCAGCAGCTAGCGGCGGCTGGTGGGCTTGGCGGCTAGGGTTAGAAGGACAGGAGAAGGTGCTAGGAGGCTAGGGGGTTGGGGGTTTTCCGCTGGGAATTGGGGATGCGGCTAGGTGGCTGGGGGCTTGGCGGCTAGGGTTAGCGGCGGCTAGGTTTTGTTTTTTTCTTTTTTTCTTTCCTTTTCTAAATTTGAAATACGTTTTTAAATAATCCTAAAATTCATAGTAATTAAACCAAAATTATTTATAAATAAAATATTAATTTTTGCGCTAATAATTATTATATTTTTTTATTTACTAGGATTTTCATTTAAGAAGAAATGTTATTCAATAACAAAAAATTAATCATGCGCAATAAAAAAATTATTCCAAATGCAAATACATAACTGTCGGCGTTTCGAGACAGGGGGTCCCTAAGCCGACGAGTGAGTGTGCTGCGTGCCCCAGCCCAGATGGGTCGAGCGCGTGGGCAAGCGCGAAGGGGGGAGAGGCGAGGTGGCCGGAGTCGAGTGTGAGAGAGGTGGAAGTCCCGCGGCCTTCGTGTTCGTCCCGCGCCCAGGTCAGGTGCGCTTGCAGTAGGGGGGTTACAAGCGTCCACGCGGGTGAGGGAAGCGAGCGACCCCAAGAGAGCGCCTGTCCCGTCCTCGGTCCCGCGCGGCCAACCTTCTCTAAGAAGGCCCTGGTCCTCCCTTTTATAGTCGTAAGGAGAGGATCCAGGTGTACAATGGGGGGTGTAGCAGAGTGCTACGTGTCTAGAGGAGGGAGAGCTAGCGCCCTAGGTACATGCCAATGTGGCAGCCGGAGAGATCTGGGCACCCTGCTGGCGTGATGTCGTGGTTGTCGGAGGTGCGGCGGAGCCTGGCGGAGGGACAGCTGTTGGAGCGGTTGAGTCCCTGCTGACGTCGTCCTGCTTCCGTAAGAGAGCTGGGGGCCGCCGTCGTCATAGAGCTTGTGGAGCGCCATCATTGCCCCTCCGGCGGAGCTGGCCGGATGGGGCGCTGGTCTTGTTCTCCGTGACCCGAGTCGATTCGGGGTAGGATGATGATGGCGCTTCCTGTTGACGTGGCGGTCTGTGCCCTAGGCAGGGCGACATGGGGGTTCCTCCGAAGCCGAGGTTGAGTCTGTCTTCCGTTGCCGTGGCCGAGCCCGAGCCAAGGGGTCGGGCGAGGCGGAAGTCGTTCGGCCGAGGCCAGGGCGGAGTCCGAGCCCTGGGGTCGGGCGAAGCGGAGTTTCGTCGTCTTCCGGGTGTTAGCCCGAGTCCGAGCCCTGGGGTCGGGCGGAGCGGAGTTCGCCGTCTTCCGGGTCTTAGCCCGAGTCCGAGCCCTGGGGTCGGGCGGAGCGGAGTTCGCCATCTTCCGGGTCTTAGCCCGAGTCCGAGCCCTGGGGTCGGGCGGAGCGGAGTTCGCCGTCTTCCGGGTCTTAGCCCGAGTCCGAGCCCTGGGGTCGGGCGGAGCGGAGTTCGCCGTCTTCCGGGTCTTAGCCCGAGTCCGAGCCCTGGGGTCGGGCGGAGCGGAGTTCGCCATCTTCCGGGTCTTAGCCCGAGTCCGAGCCCTGGGGTCGGGCGGAGCGGAGTTCGCCGTCTTCCGGGTCTTAGCCCGAGTCCGAGCCCTGGGGTCGGGCGGAGCGGAGTTCGCCGTGGCGCCTTTGGCAAGGCCTGACTGCCTGTCAGACTCACTCTGTCGAGTGGCACTGCAGTCGGAGTGGCGCAGGCGGCGCTGTCCTTCTGTCAGACTGGCCAGTGGAGCGGTGGAGTGACGGCGGTCACTTCGGCTCTGCCGGGGGCGCGTGTCAGGATAAAGGTGTCAGGCCACCTTTGCGTTAAATGCCCCTGCAATTTGGTCAGTCGGTGTGGCGATTTAGTCAAGGTTGCTTCTGAGCGAAGCCAAGGCCTCGGGCGAGCCGGTGATGTGTCCGCCATAAAAAGGGGGCCTCGGGCGAGACGGAAGACTCTCGAGGTCGGCTGCCCTTGGCCGAGGCTAGGCTCGAGTGAAGCGTGATCGAGTCACTCGTGTGGACTGATCCCTAACTTAATCGTACCCATCAGGCCTTTGCAGCTTTATGCTGATGGGGGTTACCAGCTGAGAATTAGGCGTCTTGAGGGTACCCCTAATTATGGTCCCCGACAGTAGCCCCCGAGCCTCGAAGGGAGTGTTAGCACTCGCTTGGAGGCTTTTGTCGCACTTTTTTGCAAGGGGACCAGCCTTTCTCGGTTGCATTTCGTTCCGGTGGGTGCGCGCGAGCGCACCCGCCGGGTGTAGCCCCCGAGGCCTCGGAGGAGTGGTTACACTCCTTCAAGGTCTTAATACCTCGCGTAACGCTTCGGCTGGTCTGGTCGTTCCCTCATGCGAACTGGCCGTAGCCCGGGTGCACGGTCGGGGCCCAAGCTCTCGGGCTGGTATGTTGACGCTGTCAACGATTTGGCCGGAGCCAGTTTTTGCGAGAGCAGCCCCCGAGCCTCTGCACAGGGCGAGAGGACGATCAGGGACAGACTCGACTTTTTACATACGCCCCTACATCGCCTTTCCGCAAGGAGGAGGGGGGGAGTGCGCCATGTTACCCTCGATGGGCACCGAACATGGTGTCTCCGGTGAGCTGCAAGCGGGTAATCCGAGTGGACGTCCGTGCCCCGTTCGTTGGGGGTCGGCTAGGGGCCCAGAGGCACGCCCAAAAGTACCTGCGGGTGATTTGCCGGACCCGGTCCCCTGGCGACGGGGTCCGAGGGCTCGATGCCTCCCTCCGATGGGATTCCGTTACAAGATCGTTCCCGCTGGTCTCGGAAATGTCCTAGGGTACCTCGGGAGCGCAGCCCGAGCCTCGGTTATGTATCGAACGTACCCCTGGTCATCCCTCGCTCGGTGTCTGAGGCGACTGTGAACCCTTCGGGGGCCAGCCTTCGAACCCCTGATCAGTAATGGGCGCGGAGCCCGAGTAGCCTGAGGCGACCATGGAACCCTTCGAGGGGCTGGCCTTCGAACCCCTGACCAGTAGTGGGTGTCGGGCCCACGCGATCTGAAGCGACTGTTGAACCCTTCGGAGGGCCAGCCTTCGAACCCCTGATCAGTAGTGGGGGGCTCGGAGCCCGGTTCCTTCGCGGAGAAGGATCCCTTTCGGGGTATCCCCCTTTCCCGGTCCCTGTTGCAAGAGATAGAGAAAGAGGAAAACGGAAAAGGATACGAAATCGGACGACATGGCGTACCTTTTCTGACGCGGTTATTATGGCGAAGGTGAAGCGTCGCGCGCTCCTCCCGTCAGAGACGCCGCCTGTCCCGCCGCGGAGTTAATGCGACGGGGCGAGTGGTTGGCGGGGCGGCCGTTGCGCGCGTGCGATCCGTTCGAGGAACGGGTCACGGGTGCACCGTCTCCACGCCGTGAGAGGAGGCTCTCTTGCTGTCCCAGGATGGGACGTGAGCCTGGCTGACGACGTGACCGCTGCGCCCGCCCGCCTGCCACCGCTATTACAGCCGGCCCACTTTCGGTCGCTTTGACCGACGCGCCAGGCTGGCGCTGTTGGGTCGCCTCGAGTCGCGGCATAGGCTCCGCAACCGAAGAGGCGCGATGGTGGCACAAGTGGCGGTGCGGTTGCTTGCATGCAGCAACTGGCGCGCCGGTTGCTCGACGCGTGGGCCTGGGTTCCCAAGCTGGCGTGTCAGAAGTCGGAGAAGCGCGTCCATCTGGCGCGGTTGCATGCCGCCTGCATGGCTGCCCGCCCCTTCTGCCCGTTGGTCTGGGCGAAAATGGGGGGTCGCTTGTAACCGCTGGACGGTCGTGCGCACCACGCGCGGCGGTTTGGCTTCTTCTGCCCTGAGCTGGTTTGTATGACATGCGGGACCCAGCCTCCGAGTCGCAGGGGAGGGCCTTGGAGCGTGTTGGAGAAGACTCAGCCCGCGGCGCCTGGGGGCGCACGTAGGGAGAGTTGCCTTTAAAAGGAGGGAGACTCCTTTCGGAAGGCAACCATGTCTTCTTCCTCCCTTAAGCGTCGTGTCTTCCCATCTTCCAAGCCCCCGGATGGGGGGTATCCGCCGCCTTTCCGCCTCCTCGTTGGAGGAACGCAACTCTATGGGAGTTGGTACCTCTCAGCCATCGTTCGGCTTCAAGGATTTTCATCACGCAGCCCGGTCGCACCCCTTCACCGGCGGTCACCCGAGATGGCGACCTCCGGCTTGATGGTGGGGGAAAGCGAGCCGGGCTGCGGCCTCCGCCCCTCCCTCAGCCTCAAGGATTTTCATCACCAAGGCTGGGGAGGGGTGAGTGCCGAGTTGGGGTCGGCCCCTACGTGGGCGATGGCCCGCTCCTTCACTCAGTGATGGGGGGAGAAGCGGGTATTGCCCGTGGGGTCCGGCAGCTGCAGCGTGCCCGGTCTTCAGCCGCGAGTGGCTTCGGGGCCGCTCGCGGCGCCGGCATCCGCCACGGCAGCTGGGAGAGGTTCTTCCGCCGGCGCGGCGGCCGGGACCGGCCACGGGCTGACCTCCAACTTCTCGGCCTTCTGCCCGTCCTTGCCTCACAAGTTTTGGCATGGGCGGGGGCCTCCTGGCAGCGGCATCGACCCTGAGGTCAGTGCTGCCGCTGTTCGGCCCCCCGGAGCAGAAGTCGTCGTTGTCGCCGCTGCCGGAGCAGGTGACGGCGCGCCGTTCGTCGGCCTTCCGTTGCTCCGCAGGCCTTCCCCCTCGGAGTGGGGTCGTTCGTACCTGCGGAGGGGGGAACCGGAGTTCCGTTGGTAATGGCATCTCGAATGCCAGTGTTTTTTGTTCATTGCGGCTGTCGAGGCCTGAACATTTATGTAATTTCGGCGCGGAGCCGTGTTTTTTCCTCATTTTCGAGCACTAAGTCTCGCTTGTTGATTATCTGAACCGCTTTACCAAGCATGAGTCGCCCCGTGTCAAGGTGACGGGTGAGGTATCCGTATCCCGGAGGCGTAGGAATCCCTCGGCCCGTTCGGCCTTGTTGTCTGGGGCTCCTCTAGCTTAGTTAAAGAGACCCCTCGGCCGCCCTTCGGTGGACCGAGGCCAGGGGTAGCGATATCAGTATGAACAGAGGCGGAGTTGGCTCGAGAATGGGAACCTGGTTGGCCGGAGCCTAGCCGTGTTGTCCGTCAGCGGAGCCGACGCCAAAGTCGATCAGTCGAGGCCTCGGGTCGGGCTGGCGCCCTTGGAAGCCGGTTGACCGAGGCCCCTGGGGTAACCGGTCGAGCCGCCTGCTCGGGCCGGATTCCCGGAGGAGTCCCTGGACCGCGTCGCCGCCCGAGGCTGGGTCGGACTTTGCTGAAGACGTCGTCGATGCCGAGGGTGCTACGGCTCCCTTCAGCGTGAAGACCCGAGCCTACAGGATCAGATCATCTTGTAGCGTGTGCTTTCTGCGGCCGCCGAGGCCAGAAAAACACACCCTCGCCGCGCCTGCGAAGCTGCGTCTTTTTTCCTCTTATTTCGAGCATCTGGACTCTGTCGGTAACAGGGATGTTTGTGTGAGCGAGAGTTGCTTTTCGCGGAAGGGACGAGTGAGGTATCCGTATCCCAGAGGCGTGGGAATCCCTCGACTCGGTCGGCCTTGCCGCTTACGCGTACTTTCACCCGTCCATGAGGCCCTGTCCCCGACTTAGTCGAGAAAGCTTGAAGGACTGCTTCGGCAGGAGAGCTTCCGAACGTGAAGACTTGTTCGGTCCACGGAGTCGCTTTATCCGAGCGCAAGTTACTTATCGCAGAAGGTGATGAGTGAGGTATCCGTATCCCGGAGGCGTAGGAGTCCCTCGGCTCGGTCAGCCTTGGCTGCTTACGTGTACTCCGTCGTTTCCAGGATCCGCTTTCCGAAGTAGTCAAGAAGCACGAAAGAAATCCTGCTAAAAAGAGATCCTTTTTCGAGGAAAAATTCGACGCAGAGGGGGTCTCCCCCCTTTTAGCCCCCGAGGGAGGGTCGGGCTTTGCCGAGGCTAGGCCGACCCTTCCTTGACGACTAAACTTTGCGTAGGTGCGAGGTATATGAACAACTTGAAAACATCTTAAGGGTAGAAGCGACGTAGCTGTTTGATGTTCCAAGCGTTGCCGTAGATCTCGCCTTGATTGTTGGCCAGCTTGTATGTTCCGGGCTTCAGAACTTTGGCGATGACGAATGGCCCTTCCCAGGGGGGCGTGAGCTTGTGCCTCCCTCGGGCGTCTTGCCGCGGCCGAAGCACCAGATCGCCCACCTGGAGTTCTCGGGACCGGACCCCTCGGGCGTGGTAGCGTCGCAGGGACTGTTGGTACCGCGCCGAGTGTAGTAAGGCCCTGTCCCGAGCTTCCTCCAGCTGGTCCAGCGATTCCTCTCGGCTAGCTTGGTTGCTTTGTTCGGTGTAGGCCCTCGCCCTCGGGGAGCCGTATTCCAGGTCGGTGGGCAAGATAGCTTCAGCCCCGTAGACCAGGAAAAACGGCGTGAAGCCTGTGGCACGACTCGGCGTCGTCCTTAGGCTCCAGACCACCGAGGGGAGTTCCTTCATCCATCGCTTGCCGAACTTGTTGAGGTCGTTGTAGATCCGAGGCTTGAGCCCTTGTAGAATCATGCCGTTGGCACGCTCTACTTGCCCATTCGACATGGGATGAGCCACGGCGGCCCAGTCCACCCGGATATGGTGATCCTCGCAAAAATCCAAGAATTTTTTGCCGGTGAACTGGGTGCCGTTGTCGGTGATGATGGAGTTCGGGACCCCGAAGCGATGGATGATGTTGGTGAAGAACGCCACCGCCTGCTCGACCTGATGCTGTTCAGAGGTCGGACCTCGATCCACTTGGAGAATTTGTCGATGGCGACCAGCAGGTGCGTGTAGCCCCCGGGCGCCTTCTGCAAGGGACCGACGAGGTCCAGACCCCATACAGCGAAGGGCCAGGTGATGGGTATTGTCTGCAGAGCCTGAGCGGGCAGGTGTGTCCGCTTCGCATAGAATTGGCACCCTTCGCAGGTGCGGACAATTCTAGTGGCGTCAGCCACCGCCGTTGGCCAGTAGAAGCCTTGCCGGAAAGCATTTCCGACAAGGGCTCGGGGCGCTGCGTGGTGGCCGCAAGCCCCCGAGTGTATTTCTTGCAGCAGTTCCCGACCTTCGGCGATGGAGATGCATCGCTGGAGGATGCCCGAGGGGCTGCGATGGTAGAGCTCCTCTTCGTCGCCCAGCAAGACGAATGACTTGGCGCGTCGCGCTACCCGCCGAGCCTCGACTTGGCCGAGGGGTAGCTCTCCTCGACGGAGATATTGCAGGTACGGGGCCTGCCAATCTTGATCTGGCGTGGCCCCGCTCTGCCCTTCCTCGACGTTCAGCGCCTCGCCCTCGGGGGCCGAGGGTACCTCGGGCTGTGCCGAGGGTACCTCGGGCTGAGCCGAGGGTACCTCGGGCTCGGGCGCGTCGTCGAGCTTGACGGAGGGTTGATGCAGATCCCGGGAGAAGACGTCCGGGGGGACTGTCGTTCGCCCCGAGGCTATCTTAGCCAGCTCGTCTGCGGTTTCGTTGTAGCGCCGAGCGATGTGGTTGAGCTCGAGCCCGAAGAACTTGTCTTCCAGGCGCCGAACCTCGTCGCAGTAGGCCTCCATCTTCGGGTCGCGGCAGTGGGAGTTCTTCATGACTTGGTCGATGACGAGCTGCGAATCACCACGGGCGTCGAGGCGTCTGACCCCTAGCTCGATGGCGATCCGCAATCCGTTGACCAGAGCTTCGTACTCGGCCACATTGTTGGACGCCGGGAAATGGAGGCGCAGCACGTAGCGCAAGTGCTTTCCGAGGGGCGAGATGAAGAGCAGGCCCGCGCCGGCCCCCGTCTTCATCAGCGACCCGTCGAAAAACATGGTCTAGAGCTCCGGTTGGATCGGAGTCGTTGGCAGCTGGGTGTCGACCCATTCGGCCACGAAATCCGCCAACACCTGGGACTTGATGGCCTTCCGAGGGGCGAACGAGATCGTTTCGCCCATGATTTCCACCGCCCACTTTGCGATCCTGCCCGAGGCCTCTCGGCACTGGATGATCTCCCCCAGGGGGAAGGATGACACCACAGTTACCAGATGAGACTCGAAGTAGTGTCGCAGCTTCCGCCTTGTCAGGATCACAGCATACAGCAGCTTTTGAACTTGTGGGTAGCGGATCTTAGTCTCGGACAGCACTTCGCTGATGAAGTAGACCGGCCTCTGAACGGGCAATGCATGCCCTTCCTCTTGCCTTTCGACCACAATCGCGGCGCTAACCACCTGAGTGGTCGCGGCGACGTAGACCAAGAGGGCTTCTCCGTCCGCCGGGGGCACCAAGACAGGCGCCTTTGTAAGGAGCGCCTTCAGGTTGCCGAGGGCTTCCTCGGCCTCAGGGGTCCAAGCGAAACACTCGGCCTTCCTTAAGAGGCGGTACAGAGGCAGACCTCTTTCGCCGAGGCGTGAGATGAAGCGGCTCAGGGCCGCGAGGCATCCCATGACCCTTTGTACCCCTTTTAAGTCCTTGATGGGTCCCATGCTGGTGATGGCCGCGATCTTCTCCGGGTTGGCTTCGATGCCTCGCTCGGAGACGATGAACCCTAGGAGCATGCCTCGGGGCACCCCGAAGACACACTTCTCAGGATTAAGCTTGACTCCTTTCGCCTTGAGACACCGGAATGTCACTTCAAGGTCGGAGAGGAGGTCGGAAGCCTTCCTTGTCTTGACTACGATGTCATCGACGTAGGCCTCGACTGTGCGACCGATGTGTTCGCCGAACACATGGTTCATGCACCGCTGGTACGTCGCGCCCGCATTCCTCAAACCGAACGGCATGGTGACATAGCAGTACATGCCGAACGGCGTGATGAAAGAAGTCGCGAGCTGGTCGGACTCTTTCATCCGGATCTGGTGATACCCTGAGTAGGCATCGAGGAAGGACAGGGTTTCGCACCCAGCGGTGGAATCCACGATTTGGTCGATGCGAGGCAGAGGGTAGGGAACCTTCGGACATGCTTTGTTGAGACAAGTGTAGTCTACACACATCCGCCATTTCCCCCCTTTCTTCCTCACAAGCATAGGGTTGGCAAGCCATTCGGGATGGAATACCTCTTTGATGAACCCTGCTGCCATTAGCTTGTGGATCTCTTCGCCAATCACTCTGCGCTTCTCCTCGTCGAATCGGCGCAGAGGCTGCCTGACGGGTCGGGCTCCGGCCCGAATATCCAGCGAGTGCTCGGTGACATCCCTCGGTATGCCGGACATGTCCGAGGGACTCCACGCAAAGACGTCGGCGTTTGCGCGGAGAAAGTCGACGAGCACTGCTTCCTATTTGGGGTCGAGCCCGGAACCGATCCGGACCTGCTTGGTGGTGTCGCCACTGGGGTCGAGAGGGACGGCCTTGACCGTCTCCGCTGGCTCGAAGTTGTCGGCATGGCGCTTCACGTCTGGCACCTCCTTGGAGAGGTTCTCCAGGTCGGCGATGAGGGCCTCGGACTCGGCGAGGGCCTCGGCGTACTCCACGCACTCCACGTCGCATTCGAACGCGTGTTTGTACGTGGGGCCGACGGTGATGACCCCGTTGGGGCCCAGCATCTTGAGCTTCAGGTAGGTGTAGTTGGGGACGGCCATGAACTTCGCGTAGCATGGCCTCCCTAGCACGGCGTGGTAGGTTCCTCGGAACCCGACCACTTCGAACGTCAGGGTCTCCCTTCGGAAGTTGGAGGGTGTCCCGAAGAAGACGGGGAGGTCGAGTCGCCAGAGGGGCTGGACGCGCTTCCCAAGGATGATCCCGTGGAAGGGCGCAGCGCCTGCTCGGACGGAGGACAGATCGACGCGCAGGAGCTTGAGGGTCTCGGCGTAGATGATGTTGAGGCAGCTGCCCCCATCCATCAGGACCTTGGTGAGCCTGACTTCGCCGACAACGGGGTCGACGACGAGCGGGTATTTCCCCGGGCTCGGCACATGGTCGGGGTGGTCGGCCTGGTCGAAAGTGATGGGCTTGTCGGACCAGTCTAGGTAGACTGGCGCCGCCACCTTCACCGAGCAGACCTCCCGGCGCTCTTGCTTGCGGTGCCGAGCCGAGGTATTCGCCGCATGCCCTCCATAGATCATGAAGCAGTCGCGGACCTCGGGGAACTCTCCTGCTAGGTGATCTTCGTTCTTGTCGTCGTCGCGGGCCCTGCCACCCTCGGCGGGTGGCCCGGCCCTGTGGAAGTGACGCCGAAGCATAACGCACTCCTCGAGGGTGTGCTTGACGGGCCCCTGATGGTAGGGGCACGGCTCCTTGAGCATCTTGTCGAAGAGGTTTGCACCTCCGGGGGGCTTCCGAGGGTTCTTATTCTCGGCGGCGGCGACAAGGCCCGCGTCAGCGGCGTCGCGTTTCGATTGCGGCTTCTTCTTGCCTTTCTTCTTGGCGCCGCGCGGAGCAGACGCCTCGGGAGCTCCTTCCGATGGGCGGCCCTGGGGCTGCTTGTCCTTTCGGAAGATAGCCTCGACCGCCTCCTGGCCAGAGGCGAACTTGGTGGCGATGTCCATCAGCTCGCTCGCCCTGGTGGGGGTTTTGCGACCCAGCTTGCTCACCAGGTCGCGGCAAGTGGTGCCGGCGAGGAACGCGCCGATGACATCCGAGTCGGTGATGTTGGGCAGCTCGGTGCGCTGCTTCGAGAATCGCCGGATGTAGTCCCGGAGCGACTCCCCCGGCTGTTGCCGGCAGCTTCGAAGGTCCCAGGAATTCCCGAGGCGCACGTATGTGCCCTGGAAATTGCCAGCGAAGGCTTGGACCAAGTCGTCCCAGTTGGAGATCTGCCCCGGAGGCAGGTGCTCCAACCAGGCACGAGCAGTGTCGGAGAGGAACAGGGGGAGGTTACGGATGATGAGGTTGTCGTCGTCCGTTCCACCTAGTTGGCAGGCAAGGCGGTAGTCCGCGAGCCACAGTTCCGGTCTCGTTTCCCCCGAGTACTTCGTGATAGTAGTCGGGGGTCGGAACCGGGTCGGGAATGGCGCCCGTCGGATGGCCCGACTGAAGGCCTGCGGACCGGGTGGTTCGGGCGAGGGACTCCGATCCTCCCCGCTGTCGTAGCGCCCCCCACGCCTGGGGTGGTAGCCTCGGCGCACCCTTTCGTCGAGGTGAGCCCGACGGTCGCGTCGATGGTGCTCGTTGCCGAGGTGGCCCGGGGCCGCAGGCGCGGTGTTGCGCGTGCGCCCGGTGTAGACCGAGGCTTCCCGCATGAATCGGGAAGTCGCGGCATGAGGTTCCGAGGGATATCCTTGCCTTCGGGAGGCAGTGCTCTCGGCCCGCCGGGCCGCAGCGCCTTCCAGGAGATTCTTGAGTTCCCCCTGGATTCGCCGACCCTCGGTGGTTGACGGCTCCGGCATCGCGCGGATGAGCATTGCTGCGGTTGCCAGGTTCTGACCAACCCCGCTGGATGCGGGCGGCGGCCTGATCCTGACATCGTTGGCGACGTGGTGCTGGAGACCTTGGGGCAGGTGACGTATTTCTCCGGCCAGGGGTTGGCCCACCCATGCCTGTCCGACGTCCCGACGGATCGGCTCAAGCGCTCCTGTTCCCTCGTTGAGCCTGGCCTGCGCCTCGCGGACTTGCTCGAGTTGTGGGTCGTAACCCCCCGCCGGAGCGGGGACCACAGCTAGCTCCCGTGGGATGTCGGCGCGAGGCACCGGCCTAGGGAGATCACCGTCCTCCGGCATGCCAAGATGGTTGCCTTCGGAGGGATCCCCTAGCTCGATGTGGAAACATTCGCGGCTTGGGCCGCAGCTCTCGTCGCCAAGGCTGCGGCTTCCATCGGAACAGTCGGATAGGCAGTAGTCACATGCGGTCATGAAGTCCCGCACGGCACTGGGGTTGCCAAGTCCGGAGAAATCCCATCCGATGCTGGGATCGTCATCTTCCTCGGACCCAGAGGGCCCGTAGGTCGAGACGTCCGTCAGTCGGTCCCAAGGCGACCGCATACGGAACCTCAGTGGAGTTGCACTCGCCTCAATGAGAGCGTCCGCCAAAACGAGGTCGTTTGGCGGGTTGAGGCCGAGTCGAAATGACGCAAGATGGGAGTTAGTCGGTACCTTTTGGTCGACGAGGAGCGACGTAGTCACATCGGGGACTGGTTGCACCGTCATCTCTGGTTCGAGGGCGACGTCCTGCAGGCTTTCCGCGAGCGCGCCGGCGTCGTCTTCTTGCTCGGGGTCAGCGTGCCGCGGGGGGACGGCGCTTGCCTCCGTCTTGAACGCGAGGTCGACGTCCGGCGTGCCTTCCGTCGGGGCGTCGGGGGCGTCGATTCGCTCGACGGCCGATGAAGCGCGGCCTCCCACCTGGCCTTGACGGCCCCGCCTCCTCCTCCGTTGGCGGGGGAGAGAACGGAGCGAGCCCGAATGTTGCCCTTCCACCACGCGGGGAAGACGTCGTCGATTCCGCCGCCGGCGGGCGGGTTGTCGGCCGCCATTGTCGTAGTCGCGCGGCGGTGGAAGAAGTATCATGTCGTAGCTGCCGTCGAAGGACATGAACTCAAGAGTCCCGAAATGAAGCACCGTCCCGGGCCGGAGAGGTTGCTGGAGACTGCCCATCTGGAGCTTGACGGGGAGCTGTTCGTCAGCACGCAGCAGGCCCCTACCTGGCGCGCCAACTGTCGGCGTTTCGAGACAGGGGGGTCCCTAAGCCGACGAGTGAGTGTGCTGCGTGCCCCAGCCCAGATGGGTCGAGCGCGTGGGCGAGCGCGAAGGGGGGAGAGGCGAGGTGGCCGGAGTCGAGTGTGAGAGAGGTGGAAGTCCCGCGGCCTTCGTGTTCGTCCCGCGCCCAGGTCAGGTGCGCTTGCAGTAGGGGGGTTACAAGCGTCCACGTGGGTGAGGGAAGCGAGCGGCCCCAAGAGAGCGTCTGTCCCGTCCTCGGTCCCGCGCGGCCAACCTTCTCTAAGAAGGCCCTGGTCCTCCCTTTTATAGTCGTAAGGAGAGGATCCAGGTGTACAATGGGGGGTGTAGCAGAGTGCTACGTGTCTAGCAGAGGGAGAGCTAGCGCCCTAGGTACATGCCAATGTGGCAGCCGGAGAGATCTGGGCACCCTGCTGGCGTGATGTCGTGGCTGTCGGAGGTGCGGCGGAGCCTGGCGGAGGGACAACTGTTGGAGCGGTTGAGTCCCTGCTGACGTCGTCCTGCTTCCGTAAGAGAGCTGGGGGCCGCCGTCGTCATAGAGCTTGTGGAGCGCCATCATTGCCCCTCCGGCGGAGCTGGCCGGATGGGACGCCGGTCTTGTTCTCCGTGACCCGAGTCGATTCGGGGTAGGATGATGATGGCGCTTCCTGTTGACGTGGCGGTCTGTGCCCTAGGCAGGGCGACGTGGGGGTTCCTCCGAAGCCGAGGTTGAGTCTGTCTTCCGTTGCCGTGGCCGAGCCCGAGCCAAGGGGTCGGGCGAGGCGGAAGTCGTTCGGCCGAGGCCAGGGCGGAGTCCGAGCCCTGGGGTCGGGCGAAGCGGAGTTTCGTCGTCTTCCGGGTGTTAGCCCGAGTCCGAGCCCTGGGGTCGGGCGGAGCGGAGTTCGCCGTCTTCCGGGTCTTAGCCCGAGTCCGAGCCCTGGGGTCGGGCGGAGCGGAGTTCGCCATCTTCCGGGTCTTAGCCCGAGTCCGAGCCCTGGGGTCGGGCGGAGCGGAGTTCGCCGTCTTCCGGGTCTTAGCCCGAGTCCGAGCCCTGGGGTCGGGCGGAGGCGGAGTTCGCCGTCTTCCGGGTCTTAGCCCGAGTCCGAGCCCTGGGGTCGGGCGGAGCGGAGTTCGCCATCTTCCGGGTCTTAGCCCGAGTCCGAGCCCTGGGGTCGGGCGGAGCGGAGTTCGCCGTCTTCCGGGTCTTAGCCCGAGTCCGAGCCCTGGGGTCGGGCGGAGCGGAGTTCGCCGTGGCGCCTTTGGCAAGGCCTGACTGCCTGTCAGACTCACTCTGTCGAGTGGCACTGCAGTCGGAGTGGCGCAGGCGGCGCTGTCCTTCTGTCAGACTGGCCAGTGGAGCGGTGGAGTGACGGCGGTCACTTCGGCTCTGCCGGGGGCGCGTGTCAGGATAAAGGTGTCAGGCCACCTTTGCGTTAAATGCCCCTGCAATTTGGTCAGTCGGTGTGGCGATTTAGTCAAGGTTGCTTCTGAGCGAAGCCAAGGCCTCGGGCGAGCCGGTGATGTGTCCGCCATAAAAAGGGGGCCTCGGGCGAGACGGAAGACTCTCGAGGTCGGCTGCCCTTGGCCGAGGCTAGGCTCGGGTGAAGCGTGATCGAGTCACTCGTGTGGACTGATCCCTGACTTAATCGTACCCATCAGGTCTTTGCAGCTTTATGCTGATGGGGGTTACCAGCTGAGAATTAGGCGTCTTGAGGGTACCCCTAATTATGGTCCCCGACAATAACAAACACTTAAAATAAAATTCATTATCATAAATATCATTAATAACTAAATGCATTATTTTTATTTTATGATTTTTATAGTGTTATAGTTTTCTTTTCCGTAATTCTTTTTTTTCTTTTCTACAATTCTTTTTTTCTTTACTACAATTTGCGATCAATGTTTACTTATTTTAATTAATTTTTAGTCACTAACATCTACAGGTACGTCCAGTTTATAAGATTTGATAGTGATCCTTGCTTTATAGCGACCCACCGCTAGTCCCCGACGATATCTACAGCGACCAACCATAAGTTATTAAATTTCTAGACTTTTAGCGACCAACCGACCGTTGCTATAAAAGGATTTAGCGACTGACCGTCGGTCCCTGACCTTTAGCAACCAACAGTTGGTACCTAATTAGGGTCGCTAAAGATCAACCGTCGTGTAGTGCATGACGTCACCCGAAGTTGCCTTCGGTTTAACCGTGATCGAAGGCTGAGCTCACTAGTAGACGTCTATTCTGCTGACACCATACTGTCTACTGTACGTGTACGTCTATACTTATACAGCACATTATTTTGCAGGCTACTGAGCTCAGCCTTATAACACTTTTTAATATCTATATTGGTTAAAATTTTAAAACGTTTTGGTTAGGCACAAATCTGTAATAATCGGGTTTGAGGCTTGTTTACTAAAGAGAGGTTGAAATCTAGAATATTCTAAAAAAGGTCACAAAAAAAACCATTGTTCACTTTGCTTCAATGTAAACACTGATTTCATGATGAGTCATCACTCATCAGTGCCGCAATCTTCACCCAAGGAGAACTAACCCGAAAAAACAAAGGCAAACCAACAAAAAGGAAAACGATCCATCCATCCATCCATCCAAGAAGTGTCGGTTTTCATGGGGATATTATGCTCTTATTTCAACACTTCCAGTTGTTAGAAATAGTGTAAATAGATTTTAATCCTATAAAACTCATTTTTATCGTATGGAAATTTAGTCACCTCTCTTGATTCAAACCATACCATGTCAACTTATTTAATGACTATATAATTTTTTCTATGGAAATTAACCTAACTTACCTTAGGAACCAACTCGGCCGATCCCTTCAGATGAAGCGGAGGATTTTCTCTATCAACATCAGCACCGATCCATCTTTCTCCTCGAGACCTCGATGTCGTCCTGCTCCCATGTCCTCGCAGGAAGCCCGGAGGGCGCTCCAAGTGTCGCCATCACAGTGCGCCGTCGTCGTCTGGAGCAAAATTAAAATTAAGTGCAAAGCGGGACACAGTTTAAAATTCGTTGGGAGTTTTCTGATCACCATTATTAGCTTGGTTCACACGACACGTACGCTTGTTGACCAGTCTAGTCGGTGCACAGATTCGTGGCTTTTATGGATTGGACTATTGGAGTGAGGGAGCATCGCGGTGACACCTTCTCTTTTGTACTCCAAAATGTGGGGTGAGATTGCTGGAAGGTGGACCTTTCTTCTTGGAATCTTGCTGTCTTTTTGGTCATTATTAGTATCCTCGTCCATACTGTTGTGCCTTGCGACATTCGAAGGTATCTTCATGTGTACTAGCTTTATAATCACACAGTGTGTAGATCCGTTCCTCTCCTCTTGTGCGGGTCTACTAGTGGATGATTACGAGAAACCATCAAACCCAACACGAGATCAAAATTTCCTTCCAACTCATATTTTCCTCGAACTTTTGGCAGATAAAATACAATATTTAGTCGTATCAATTTAATATCTGCTATATATATGAACCATATGTTTACTTTCATACTAAATTTATTTATTATAGATATTTTTTATAAGGAAGATCCACCACACTGATTAATCCTTTTCTCTGCTTCTCGTACACCGGTGGACAGTTATTTCTCCCTCCCCCTCCCGTTTCTCACCTACCTTTATCTTTTTTTTACTTGTCAGATTCATGTAAACATCGAGCCACCATGCGACATCAACTACTGACACCGAATCAGCATATCACGTCAGCTATCGAGTCTGGTAAACGTCCGTTTAAAATCCGAAGACTCGAACTGACTTTAGAGATTAAAATATATTTTAAGGCCTTGAGGACCTGTGTATAACACTTACATAAAAATTGGTAGGCTGCCATTTCGTGTTTTGTCATTCTCATTCTCTCCCTTCCCACACATTCCATTCTCATCATTCCCTCTGTTCGGTCACCATTCCTTGTTTCCTTTCTCATTTCCTCCTCCCCACAAATCACATTCACATTCCCACATATATCCCACGCATAGCTAAAATTAAATTAAAAAACACAAATGGCTTCCAAGGGGATTCGAACCCACAACACCAATGTCAAAGATGAATCCATGTTTCTGAAAGGAAAATGTGTCATTGGGCCATTTCTAAGTATTTTGGTGATTAAGTGTCCAACACAAGCGCCCAAGTGTTAAATTGTGCCAAGGACTCAAGAAGTGCAAATCAAGATTAAAGGTATGTTTCTATACTTAGTACATTGTTTTGAAGACTAATGTATTGTGTCTAAGTGCTAGAAACAGGAGAAACAATTTTGGAGAAGTTGGCTGTGTACAGCCAAAAGGCTGCTCGGTCTGGGTGCACCGGACAGTGTCCGGTGTGCCAGGCTGGCGTCTGTCAACTGGCTCCTCTCGGGACTTCGACGGCGGTGTACGGCTATAAATCACCGGACTGTCCGGTGGTGCACCGGACTGTCCGGTGGTGCACCGGACTGTCCGGTGAGCCAACAGTCGGCCCAGCCAACGGTCGGTCGCGTAATCCGCGCGCGACGCGTGGTAGAGCCAACGGTCAGAGGGGGCACCGGACTGTCCGGTGTGCACCGGACAGTGTCCGGTGCGCCAACGGCTCTGAACCGCCAACGGTCGGCTTCGCCAAAGAAGGAAAGAAATCCGCACCGGACAGTGTCCGGTGGTGCACCGGACTATCTAGTGCACCAGGCGACAGAAGGCAAGAATTGCCTTCTGGAATGCTCTCAACGGCTCCTAGCTGCCTTGGGGCTATAAAAGGGACCCCTAGGCGCATGGAGGAATCATCAAGCATTCTCTAAGCATTCCTAAGCACCAAGACTCCCATTCCGCGCATTCGATTCTTTGTGATAGCAACTAGAGCTCCATTTGAGTAGAGAACTCTTTGGGTTGTGTTGTGAGCTCGAGTTGTGACTTGTGTGCGTATTTGTGCTCTGATTTTGTGTCTTGTGTGTGTTGCTCATCCCAGCCTTACTTCCGTGCTTCTTTGTGAACATCATATTGTAAGGGCGAGAGGCTCCAAGTTGTGGAGATTCCTCGCAAGCGGGATATAGTAAAAAGCAAAACACCGTGGTATTCAAGTGGGTCTTTGGACCGCTTGAGAGGGGTTGATTGCAACCCTCGTCCGTTGGGACGCCACAACGTGGAGTAGGCAAGTGTTGGACTTGGCCGAACCACGGGATAAACCATTGTGTCTATATGTGTTGATCTTCTTGTGGTTATCGTGTCTTGCAAGAACTCTTCTCTAGCCACTTGGCTTTATTGTGCTAACTCCTAATCAAGTTTTGTGGCATTAAAGTTCAAGTTTTACAGGATCACCTATTCACCCCCTCTAGGTGCTCTCAATTGGTATCGGAGTCGTTCTCTTCAAGAAAGGGACTAATCGTCCGAAGAGATGGATCCTAAGGGCAAAGGGATGGTGGTCAATGATAAGGAGAAGGAGTCTTTCGTCAATGATCCAAAGGATGACAAGCCTACTGACTCAGGCTCGGGCCATAAAAGAAAAGACGGGAGGAAGAAAAAAATAAGGCGCATCAAAGAGATAGTCTACTACGACAGCGACGAATCTTCCTCTTCCCAAAAGGACGACGACAACGACTACGAGAAAAAGAAGACGGTTAATTCAAACTTTTCCTTTGATTATTCTCGTATTCCGCAAAGTTCCAATGCTCATTTGCTTTCCATTCCCCTCGGTAACCCCCCCCCCCAATTTGATGGAGAAGACTACGGATTTTGGAGTCACAAAATGTGTAGCCACTTGTTCTCTCTTCATCCAAGTATATGGGAGATAGTAGAAAATGGAATGCACTTTGATAGTACGGATAGTCCCATGTTCATTAATGAGCAAATTCATAAAAATGCACAAACTACTACTGTTCTTCTACCTTCATTGTGCAGGGATGAATACCATAAGGTGAGCGGCTTGGATAACGCCAAACAGATTTGGGACACCCTCAAAATCTCACATGAGGGGAACGACGTCACCATGCTCACCAAGGTGGAGTTGGTGGAGGGCGAACTTGGGAGATTCGCAATGATCAGGGGCGAGGAGCCAACCCAAACGTACAACCGGCTCAAGACCCTCGTCAACAAAATAAGGAGCTATGGAAGCACGCGATGGACGGACCACGACGTCGTCCGCCTAATGCTAAGGTCTTTTACTGTCCTTGATCCACATCTTGTGAACAATATTCGTGAGAATCCTGGGTACACCAAGATGACGCCCGAGGAGATACTTGGAAAGTTTGTAAGCGGGCGGATGATGATCAAGGAGGCAAGATACGTTGACGATGCATTAAACGGCCCAATCCACGAGCCTCAAACCGTTGCTCTCAAAGCAACGAGGAGCAAGGAATTGCTACCTAGCAAGGTAGCACAAGTTGAGGCGGTGGGACTCAATGAGGAAGAGATGGCCCTCATCATTAAGTGTTTCAAGACGGCGCTAAGGGGTCGCAAGGAGCATCCCAACAAGACCAAGACGAAGGGGAAACGCTCATGCTTCAAATGTGGTAAGATTGGTCATTTTATCGCTAAATGTCCCGATAATGATAGTGACCAGGAACAAGGGAACTAGAGGGAAAAGAAGGAGGCTTACAAGAAGGCTAAGGGCGAGGCACACCTTGGAAAGGAGTGGGACTCTGATTGTTCGTCGTCCGACTCCGACAACGAAGGGCTCGCCGCCACCGCCTTCAACAAGTAGGCCCTCTTCCCCAACGAGCATCACACCAGCCTCATGGCAAGGGAAAAGAAGGTAAGCACTCATAATACTAGTACTTACGCTTCCTCAAGTGATGAAGAATCTAGCGATGATGAAATAGACTATTCATGTTTATTCAAGGGCCTAGATAGAACTAAGGTTGATAAGATTAATGAATTAATTGATGCATTGAATGATAAGAATAGGTTATTAGAAAAGCAAGAGGATCTTTTATATGAAGAACATGATAAGTTTGTAGAGGCACAAAAATCCCTTGCTTTAGAAATTAAAAGGAATGAAATGCTTTCTTGTGAATTGTCTACATGCCATGACTCTATTTCTAGCTTAAAGAGCATAAATGATGATTTGAATGCTAAGTTAGAAATAGCTAATAAATCAACATCTTGTGTAGAACATGATGTAGTTTGCAATAGGTGTAAAGATTTTAATGTTGATGCTTGTAGTGAACACCTAGTTTCAATTTCTAAATTGAATGATGAAGTGGCTAGTCTTAATGCCCAACTTAAGACTAGCAAGAGTGAATTTGACAAACTAAAATTTGCAAGGGATGCCTACACAATTTGTAGACACCCCTCAATTAAGGATGGTCTTGGCTTCAAGAGGGAAGTCAAGAACTTAACAAGTCATAAGGCTTCCATCTCTGCCAAGGAGAAAGGGAAGGCCCCTATGGCTAGTAGTGCTCAAAAGAACCATGCTTTCATGTATCATGATAGGAGACATTCTAGGAATGTTTATAGAAGTTATGATGCTTTTGATTCTCATGCCATGATTGCTTCTAGTTCTTCTATTATGCATGATAGAAATTTGGCTAGGAAAAATGTTGTTCATCATATGCCTAGAAGAAATATTGTTCATGTCCCTAGGAAAGTAATGAATGAACCTTCTACAATTTATTATGTTTGCAATGCTTCTTTTGCTATTTGTAGAAAGGATAAGAAGGTAATTGCTAGGAAATTAGGGGCCAAATGTAAGGGAGACAAGACTTGCATTTGGGTCTCTAAGACTATCGTAACTAACCTTGTAGGACCCAACATGAGTTGGGTACCTAAGACCCAAGCCTAAATTTTCCTTGCAGGTTTATGCATCCGGGGGCTCAAGCTGGATTATCGACAGCGGATGCACAAACCACATGACAGGGGAAAAGAGGATGTTCTCTTCCTACGTCAAGAACAAGGATCCCCAAGATTCAATCATATTCGGTGATGGGAACCAAGGCAAGGTGAAAGGGTTAGGAAAAATTGCTATTTCATCCGAGCACTCTATTTCTAATGTGTTCTTAGTTGAGTCGCTTGGATATAACTTGTTGTCTGTGAGTCAACTTTGTAATATGGGATATAACTGTTTATTCACAAATGTAGATGTGTCTGTCTTTAGAAGAAGTGATGGTTCATTAGCTTTTAAGGGTGTACTAGACGACAAAACTTTATTTAGTTGATTTTGCAAAAGAAGAGGCCGGTCTAGATGCATGCTTAATTGCTAAGACTAGCATGGGCTGGCTGTGGCATCGCCGTTTAGCACATGTGGGGATGAAGAACCTTCACAAGCTTCTAAAGGGAGAACACGTGATAGGTCTAACTAATGTAACTTTCGAAAAAGATAGACCTTGTGCAGTTTGTCAAGCAGGTAAACAGGTGGAAAGCTCTCATCATGCCAAAAATGTGATGACAACATCAAACCCCTGGAGTTACTTCATATGGACATCTTCGGACCCGTCGCCTATCTAAGCATAGGAGGAAGTAAGTATGGTCTTGTTATAGTTGATGATTTTTCCCGCTTCACTTTGGTATTCTTTTTGCAGGATAAATCTGAAACCCAAGGGACCCTCAAGTGCTTCCTAAGGAGAGCCCAAAACGAGTTTGAGCTCAAAGTGAAGAAGATAAGGAGCGACAATGGGTCCGAGTTCAAGAACCTTCAAATAGAGGAGTATCTTGAGGAGGAAGGAATCAAGCACGAGTTCTCCGCTCCCTACACACCACAACAAAATGGTGTGGTAGAGAGGAAGAACAGGACACTACTAGACATGTCAAGGACGATGCTTGGTGAATTCAAGACGCCCGAACGGTTTTGGACGGAAGCCGTGAGCACGGCTTGCCACGCCATAAACCGGGTCTACCTTCATCGCCTCCTCAAGAAGACTTCATATGAGCTTCTAACCGGTAACAAACCCAATGTGTCTTACTTTCGTGTATTTGGGAGCAAATGTTACATTCTAGTGAAGAAAGGTAGGAATTCTAAGTTTGCTCCCAAAGCTGTAGAAGGGTTTTTGTTAGGTTATGACTCGAATACAAAGGCATATAGGGTCTTCAACAAATCATCGGGTTTGGTTGAAATCCTAGCGACGTTGTATTTGATGAGACTAATGGCTCTCCAAGAGAGCAAGTTGTTGATCTTGATGATGTAGATAAAGAAGACGTTCCAACGGCCGCAATACGTACCATGGCGATTGGAGATGTGCGGCCAAAGGAACAAAAGGAGCAAGATCAACCTTCTTCCTCAACAATGGTGCATCCCCCAACTCAAGATGATGAACAGGTTCATCAAGAGGAGGCGTGTGATCAAGGGGGAGCATAAGATGATCATGAAATCGAGGAAGAAGCACAACCGGCACCTCCAACTCAAGTTCGAGCGACGATTCAAAGAAATCATCCCATCGACCAAATTTTGGGTGATATTAGCAAGGGATTAACTACTCGCTCTAGATTAGTTAATTTTTGTGAGCATTACTCTTTTGTCTCTTCTATTGAGCCTTTCAGGGTAGAAGAGGCCCTGCTAGATCCGGACTGGGTGTTGGCCATGTAGGAAGAGCTCAACAACTTCAAGAGAAATGAAGTTTGGACACTGGTGCCTTGTCCCAAGCAAAACGTTGTGGGAACCAAGTGGGTGTTCCGCAACAAACAAGACGAGCACGGGGTGGTAACAAGGAACAAGGCACGACTTGTGGCAAAAGGTTATGCCCAAGTCGCAGGTTTGGACTTTGAGAAGACTTTTGCTCCTGTAGCTAGGCTAGAGTCAATTCGCATATTGTTAGCCTATGCTACTCACCATTCTTTCAGGTTGTTCCAAATGGATGTGAAGAGCGCTTTCCTCAATGGGCCAATCAAGGAGGAGGTGTACGTGGAGCAACCCCCTGGCTTCGAGGATGAACGGTACCCCGACCACGTGTGTAAGCTCTCTAAGGCGCTCTATGGACTTAAGCAAGCCCCAAGAGCATGGTATGAATGCCTTAGAGACTTTTTAATTGCTAATGCTTTCAAGGTTGGAAAAGCCGATCCAACGTTATTCACTAAGACTTGTGATGGTGATATTTTTGTGTGCCAAATTTATGTCGATGACATAATATTTGGTTCTACTAACCAAAAGTCTTGTGATGGTGATATTTTTGTGTGCCAAATTTATGTCGATGACATTCTACAGTACCTGTCCGGTGCACCAGGGGACTCCGCGCTGAACTCCTCAGCTTCGGGAATTTTCAGAGCCGGCGCGCTATAATTCACCGGGCTGTCCGGTGCTCCAAAGGAACGCGGCTCTGGAACTTGGCAGCCTCGGGAAATCAAAACGGTTGCTCCGCTATAATTCACCGGACATGTCCGGTGTACACCGGACTGTCCGGTGCAACTGCGGAGCAACGGCTACTTCGCGCCAACGGTCACCTGCAGGCGCATTTAATGCGCGCTAGAAGCGCGCAGAAGTCAGGCACGCGCGCGCTGGCACACCGGACATTGAACAGTACATGTCCGGTGTGCACCGGACATCCAGGCGGGCCCAGAAGTCAGAACTCCAACGGTCAAATTCCAACGGCATTGGTGACGTGGCTGGCGCACCGGACATGTCCGGTGTGCACCGGACTGTCCGGTGCACCATACGACAGACAGCCTCCACCAACGGTCATGTTTGGTGGTTGGGGCTATAAATACCCCAACCACCCCACCATTCATTGCATCCAAGTTTTCCAGCTTCCAACCACTATACAAGAGCTAGCATTCATTGCAAAGCACACCAAAGAGATCAAATCCTCTCCCAACTCCACACAAAGCTTTAGTGACTAGAGAGAGTGATTTGTAGTGTTCATTTGAGCTCTTGCGCTTGGATCGCTTCTTTTCTTTCACATTCTTTCTTGTGATCAAACACTCACTTGTAATTGAGGCAAGAGGCACCAATTGTGTGGTGGCCCTTGCGGGAAGTTTGATTCCCAAGTGATTTGAGAAAAGAAGCTCACTCGGTCCGAGGGACCGTTTGAGAGAGGGAAAGGGTTGAAAAAGACCCGACCTTTGTGGCCTCCTCAACGGGGAGTAGGTTTGCGAGAACCGAACCTCGGTAAAACAAATCCGTGTGTCTCACTTGTTATTTGCTTGAGATTTGTTTTGCACCCTCTCTCGCGGACTCGTTTTTATTTCTAACGCTAACCCGACTTGTAGTTGTGTTTATATTTGTAAATTTCAGTTTCGCCCTATTCACCCCCCTCTAGGCGACTATCAATTGGTATCGGAGCCCGGTGCTTCATTAGAGCCTAACCGCTTGAAGTGATGTCGGGAGATCACGCCAAGAAGGAGATGGAGACCGGCGAAAAGCCCACTACAAGCCACGGGAGCACTTCATCGGAAGAGTCCCGCACCAAGAGGAAGGAGAAGAAAGACTCCTCCAAAGGAAAGGAGAAGAAGAAGGACTCCTCCAAAGGGAAGGAGAAGAAATCTTCTTCACACAAAGAGAAGAAGGAGAAGTCTTCCTCCCACAAGCCGCAACGGAATGGGGACAAGAAAAAGAGGATGAGGAAAGTGGTCTACTACGAGACCGATTCTTCATCAACCTCCACCTCCAGCTCCGACGCGGCATCCGTCACTTCTAAGCGCCAAGAGCGCAAGAAGTATAGTAAGATCCCCCTACGCTACCCTCGCATTTCTAAACAAACACCTTTACTTTCCGTCCCATTAGGCAAACCACCAACATTTGATGGCAACATTTGATGGTGAAGATTACGCTAGGTGGAGTGATTTAATGCGATTTCATCTAACCTCACTCCACAAAAGTATATGGGATGTTGTTGAGTTTGGTGCACAGGTACCATCCGTAGGGGATGAAGATTATGATGAGGACGAGGTTGCCCAAATCGAGCACTTCAACTCTCAAGCAACAACAATACTCCTCGCTTCTCTAAGTAGAGAGGAGTATAACAAAGTACAAGGGTTGAAGAGCGCCAAGGAGGTTTGGGATGTGCTCAAAACCGCACACGAAGGAGATGAGCTTACAAAGATCACCAAGCGGGAGACGATCGAGGGGGAGCTCGGTCGGTTCCGACTTCGCAAAGAGGAGGAGCCACAAAATATGTACAACCGGCTCAAGACCTTGGTGAATCAAGTGTACAACCTCGGGAGCAAGAAATGGGATGACCACGAAATGGTTAAGGTTATTTTAAGATCACTTATTTTTCTTAACCCTACTCAAGTTTAATTAATTCGTGGCAACCCTAGATATACACTAATGACTCCCGAGGAAGTAATCGGGAATTTTGTAAGTTTTGAGTGCATGATCGAAGGCTCGAGGAAGATCAACGAGCTTGATGATCCCTCCACATCCGAGACTCAACCCGTCGTATTCAAGGCGACGGAGGAAAAGAAGGAGGAGTCTACACCAAGTAGACAACCAATCGACGCCTCCAAGCTCGATAATGAGGAAATGGCGCTCGTCATCAAGAGCTTCCGCCAAATCCTCAAACAAAGGAGGGGGAAAGACTACAAGCCCCGCTCCAAGAAGGTTTGCTACAAATGTGGTAAGCCCGGTCATTTTATTGCAAAATGTTCTATATCTAGTGACAGTGACCGTGGGGACGACAAGAAGGGCAAGAGAAGAGAAAAGAAGTACCACAAGAAGAGAGGCGGTGATGCCCACGTGTGCCGCGAGTGGGACTCCGACGAGAGCTCCACCGACTCCTCCGACGACGAGGACGCCGCCAACATCGCCGTCACCAAGGGTCTTCTCTTCCCCAACATCGGCCACAAGTGCCTCATGGCAAAGGACGGCAAAAAGAAGAAGGTTAAATCTAAATCCTCCACTAGATATGAATCCTCTAGTGATGAAAATGTTAATGATGAGGAAGATAACTTGCGCTCTCTTTTTGCCAACCTTAACATGGAACAAAAAGAAAAACTAAATGAGCTAATTAGTGCCATCCATGAGAAGGATGATCTCTTGGACTCCCAAGAGGACTTCCTAATCAAGGAAAATAAAAAACATGTTAAGATTAAAAATGCTTATGCTCTAGAAGTAGAAAAATGTGAAAATTGTCTAGTGAGCTAAGCACTTGCCATGAGACTATAGACAATCTTAGAAATGAGAATTCTAATTTATTAGCTAAGGTTGATTCTATTGCTTGTATTCCCAATCTTAGAAATGATAATGATGATATGCTTGCTAAGATTGAAGAATTGAACTTATCTCTTGTTAGCCTTAGGAATGAAAATGAGAAATTAATAGCTAAGGCTAAATATCTTGATGTTTGCAATGCTACTATTTCCAACCTTAGAACTAAGAATGACATATTACATGCTAAGGTTATAGAATTAAAATCTTGCAAACCCTCTACATCTATCGTTGAGCATGTATCTATTTGTACTAGATGTAGAGATGTTGATATTAATGCTATTCATGATCACATGTCTTTAATTAAACAACAAAATGATCATATAGCAAAATTAGATGCTAAAATTGCCGAGCATAACTTGGAAAATGAAAAATTTAAATTTGCTAGAAGTATGCTCTATAGTGGGAGACGCCCTGGCATCAAGGATGGCATTGGCTTCCAAAGGGGAGACAATGTCAAACTTAATGCCCCTCCTAAAAGATTGTCTAATTTTGTTAAGGGCAAGACTCCCATGCCTCAGGATAACGAGGGTTACATTTTATACCCTGTCGGTTATCCCGAGGACAAAATTAGGAGAATTCATTCTAGGAAGTCTCACTCTGGCCCTAATCATGCTTTCATGTATAAGGGTGAGACATCTAGCTCTAGGCAACCAACCCGTGCTAAGTTGCCTAAGAAGAAAACTCCTAGTGCATCAAATGAACATAGCTTTTCATTTAAAACCTTTGATGCATCATATGTTTTGACTAACAAATCCGGCAAGGTCGTTGCCAAGTATGTTGGGGGCAAACACAAGAGCTCCAAAACTTGTGTTTGGGTTCCCAAAGTTCTTGTTTCTAATGCCAAAGGACCCAAAACCGTTTGGGTACCTAAAGTCAAGAACTAAAATTGTTTTGTAGGTTTATGCATCCGGGGGCTCAAGTTGGATACTCGACAGCGGGTGCACAAACCATATGACAGGGGAGAAGAAGATGTTCTCCTCCTATGAGAAAAACAAAGATCCCCAACGAGCTATCACATTCGGGGATGGAAATCAAGGTTTGGTCAAAGGTTTGGGTAAAATAGCTATATCCCCTGACCATTCCATTTCCAATGTTTTTCTTGTTGATTCATTAGATTACAATTTGCTTTCTGTATCTCAATTATGCAAAATGGGCTACAACTGTCTCTTTACTGATATAGGTGTCACTGTCTTTAGAAGAAGTGATGATTCAATAGCATTTAAGGGTGTGTTAGAGGGTCAGCTATACTTGGTAGATTTTGATAGAACTGAACTCGACACATGCTTAATTGCTAAGACTAACATGGGTTGGCTCTGGCACCGCCGACTAGCACATGTTGGGATGAAGAATCTTCATAAGCTTCTAAAGGGAGAACACATTTTAGGACTAACAAATGTTCATTTTGAGAAAGACAGGGTTTGTAGCGCATGCCAAGCAGGAAATCAAGTTGGTGCCCATCATCCACACAAGAACATCATGACGACCGACAGGCCGCTTGAGCTACTCCACATGGATCTATTCGGCCTGATTGCTTACATAAGCATCGGCGGGAGTAAGTATTGTCTTGTAATAGTGGATGATTATTCTCGCTTCACTTGGGTGTTCTTTTTGCAGGAAAAATCTCAAACCCAAGAAACCTTAAAGGGATTCTTGAGACGAGCTCAAAACGAGTTCGGCTTAAGGATCAAGAAAATCAGAAGCGACAACGGGACGGAGTTCAAGAACTCTCAAATCGAAGGCTTCCTTGAGGAGGAGGGCATCAAGCATGAGTTCTCTTCTCCCTACACGCCACAACAAAATGGTGTAGTGGAGAGGAAGAATAGAACTCTATTGGACATGGCAAGAACCATGCTTGATGAGTACAAGACTTCGGATCGGTTTTGGGCCGAGGCGGTCAACACCGCCTGCTACGCCATCAACCGGTTATATCTACACCGAATCCTCAAGAAGACATCTTATGAACTCCTAACCGGTAAAAAGCCCAATATTTCATATTTTAGAGTCTTTGGTAGCAAATGCTTTATTCTTGTTAAAAGAGGTAGAAAATCTAAATTTGCTCCTAAGACTGTAGAAGGTTTTTTACTAGGATATGATTCAAACACAAGGGCATATAGAGTCTTTAACAAGTCCTCCGGACAAGTTGAAGTTTCTTGTGACGTTGTGTTTGATGAGACTAACGGCTCTCAAGTAGAGCAAGTTGATCTTGATGAGATAGGTATTGAAGAGGCTCCGTGCATCGCACTAAGGAACATGTCCATTGGGGATGTGTGTCCTAAGGAATCCGAAGAGCTTCCAAATGCACAAGATCAACCATCCTCCTCCACGCAAGCATCTCCACCGACTCAAAATGAGGATGAAGCTCAAGTTGATGAAGTAGAAGATCAAACAAATGAGCCACCTCAAGATGACGACAATGATCAAGGGGGAGATGCAAATGATCAAGACAAGGAGGATGAAGAGCAAAGGCCGCCACACCCAAGAGTCTACCAAGCAATCCAACGAGATCACCCCATCGACACCATCCTCGGCGACATTCATAAGGAGGTAACTACTAGATCTCGTGTTGCACATTTTTGTGAACATTACTCTTTTGTTTCCTCTATTGAGCCACACAGGGTAGAGGAAGCACTCCAAGATTCGGATTGGGTGGTGGCGATGCAAGAGGAGCTCAACAACTTCACTAGGAATGAGGTATGGCATTTAGTTCCACGTCCTAACCAAAATGTTGTAGGAACCAAATGGGTCTTCCGCAACAAGCAAGATGAGCATGGTGTGGTGACAAGGAACAAAGCTCGACTTGTGGCCAAGGGATACTCCCAAGTCGAAGGTTTGGATTTCAGTGAAACCTATGCACCCGTAGCTAGGCTTGAGTCAATTCGCATATTATTGGCCTATGCTACTTACCATGGCTTTAAGCTTTATCAAATGAACGTGAAAAGTGCCTTCCTCAATGGACCAATCAAGGAAGAGCTCTATGTTGAGCAACCTCCCGGCTTTGAAGATAGTGAGTACCCTAACCATGTTTATAAGCTCTCTAAGGCGCTTTATGGGCTCAAGCAAGCCCCAAGAGCATGGTATGAATGCCTTAGAGATTTCCTTATCGCTAATGGCTTCAAAGTCGGAAAGGCCGATCCTACTCTATTTACTAAAACTCTTGAAAATGACTTGTTCATATGCCAAATTTATGTTGATGATATTATATTTGGGTCTACTAACGAGTCTACATGTAAAGAATTTAGTAGGATCATGACACAAAAGTTCGAGATGTCTATGATGGGGGAGTTGAAGTACTTCTTGGGATTTCAAGTGAAGCAACTCCAAGAGGGCACCTTCATTAGCCAAACGAAGTACACTCAAGACATTCTAAACAAGTTTGGGATGAAGGATGCCAAGCCCATCAAGACACCCATGGGAACCAATGGGCATCTCGACCTCGACACGGGAGGTAAGTCCGTGGATCAAAAGGTATACCGGTCGATGATAGGTTCTTTACTCTATTTATGTGCATCTCGACCGGATATTATGCTTTCCGTATGCATGTGTGCAAGATTCCAAGCCGACCCTAAGGAAGCTCACCTTACGGCCGTAAAACGAATCTTGAGATATTTGGCTTATACTCCTAAGTTTGGGCTTTGGTATCCTAGGGGATCCACATTTGATTTGATTGGTTATTCGGATGCCGATTGGGCGGGGTGTAAAATCAATAGGAAGAGCACATCAGGGACTTGCCAGTTCTTGGGAAGATCCTTGGTGTCTTGAGCTTCAAAGAAGCAAAATTCGGTCGCTCTTTCCACCGCCGAAGCCGAGTACATTGCCGCAGGCCACTGTTGCGCGCAATTGCTTTGGATGAGGCAAACCCTGCGGGACTACGGTTACAAATTAACCAAAGTCCCTTTGCTATGTGATAATGAGAGTGCAATCAAGATGGCGGATAATCCCGTCGAGCATAGCCGCACTAAACACATAGCCATTCAGTATCATTTTTTGAGGGATCACCAACAAAAGGGAGATATCGAGATTTCATATATTAACACTAAAGATCAATTAGCCGATATCTTTACCAAGCCTCTTGATGAACAAATTTTTAACAAACTTAGGCATGAGCTCAATATTCTTGATTCGCGCAACTTCTTTTGTTAACTTGCATACATAGCTCATTTTACATACCTTTGATAATATCTCTTTCATATGCTATGACTAATATGTTTTCAAGTCCATTTCAAACCAAGTCATAGGTGTATTGAAAGGGAATTGGAGTCTTCGGCGAAGACAAAGGCTTCCACTCCATAACTCATCCTTCGTCGTCACTCCAAGCAACTCTCCATTCTTTGGAGAGAAGGCATGAGCACCAAGCAAAAGGACTCCATCTTTGGTATTATCTTCACTCATTTGTTTTTTACCAAAGAGGGAGAAGGTATTTCAAGAGGGCTCTAATGCTTCCGTTTTTGGCGATTCATGCCAAAGGGGGAGAAAGTATGAGCCCAAAGCAAAAGGACCGCACCACCACCAATTTCAAAAAAAACTTAGTTTTTCAAAGAGTATTTTCAATTGGTATCCTATTGTGTTCAAAAGGGGGAGAAAGTAGTATTTCAAAAATGATATATCAAAACCCTCTTGAACACTAAGAGGAGGATCTCACTTAGGGGGAGTTTTGTCTAGTCAAAGGAAAAGCATTTGAAACAGGGGGAGAAAATTTCAAATCTTGAAAATGCTTTGCAAAATCTTATTCATTCACCTTTGACTATTTGCAAAAGAACTTTGAAAGGGATTTACAAAAGAGTTTGCAAAAACAAAACATGTGGTGCAAGCGTAGTCCAAAATGTTAAAAACAAAGGAACGATCCATGCATATCTTGTAAGTATTTATATTGGCTCAATTCCAAGCAACCTTTGCACTTACATTATGCAAACTAGTTCAATTATGCACTTCTATATTTGCTTTGTTTTGTGTTGGCATCAATCACCAAAAAGGGGGAGATTGAAAGGGAATTAGGCTTACACCCAGTTCCTAAATAATTTTGGTGGTTGAATTGCCCAACACAAATAAATTGGACTAACTTGTTTGCTCTAGTGTATAAGTTATACAGGTGTCAAAGGTTCACAACAAGCCAATTAAAAAGACCAAAGTTGGGTTCAATATGGAGAGCTAAAAGCATACCGAAGTGTGCCCTGGTCTGGCGCACCGGACATTCTACAGTACCTGTCCGGTGCACCAGGGGACTCAGCGCTGAACTCCTCAGCTTCGGGAATTTTCAGAGCCGGCGCGCTATAATTCACCGGACTGTCCGGTGTACACCGGACAGTGTCCGGTGCTCCAAAGGAACGCGGCTCTAGAACTTGGCAGCCTCGGGAAATCAGAACGGCTGCTCTGCTATAATTCACCGGACATGTCCGGTGTACACCGGACTGTCCGGTGCAACTGCGGAGCAACGGCTACTTCGCGCCAACGGTCACCTGCAGGCACATTTAATGCGCGCCAGAAGCGCGCAGAAGTCAGGCACGCGCGCGCTGGCACACCTGACATTGAACAGTACATGTCTGGTGTGCACCGGACATCCAGGCGGGCCCAGAAGTCAGAACTCCAATGGTCAAATTCCAACGGCATTGGTGACGTGGCTGGCGCACCGGACATGTCCGGTGTGCACCGGACTGTCCGGTGCACCATACGACAGTCAGCCTCCACCAACGGTCATGTTTGGTGGTTGGGGCTATAAATACCCCAACCACCCCACCATTCATTGCATCCAAGTTTTCCAGCTTCCAACCACTATACAAGAACTAGCATTCATTGCAAAGCACACCAAAGAGATCAAATCCTCTCCCAACTCCACACAAAGCTTTAGTGACTAGAGAGAGTGATTTGTAGTGTTCATTTGAGCTCTTGCGCTTGGATCGCTTCTTTTCTTTCGCATTCTTTCTTGTGATCAAACACTCACTTGTAATTGAGGCAAGAGGCACCAATTCTGTGGTGGCCCTTGCGGGAAGTTTGATTCCCAAGTGATTTGAGAAAAGAAGCTCACTCGGTCCGAGGGACCGTTTGAGAGAGGGAAAGGGTTGAAAAAGACCCGACCTTTGTGGCCTCCTCAACGGGGAGTAGGTTTGCGAGAACCGAACCTCGGTAAAACAAATCCGTGTGTCTCACTTGTTATTTGCTTGAGATTTGTTTTGCACCCTCTCTCGCGGACTCGTTTTTATTTCTAACGCTAACCCGGCTTGTAGTTGTGTTTATATTTGTAAATTTCAGTTTCGCCCTATTCACCCCCCCTCTAGGTGACTATCAGGGATGAAGGACACCAAGCCCGCAAAGACTCCAATGGGAACTGACGGACACACCGACCTCAACAAAGGAGGTAAGCCCGTTGATCAAAAGGCAAACCGGTCTATGATAGGGTCCTTACTTTATTTATGTGCTAGTAGACCGAATATTATGCTTAGTGTATGCATGTGTGATAGATTTCAATCTGATCCAAGGGAATGTCACTTAGTGGCCGTGAAGCGAATTCTTAGATATTTAGTCGCTACGCCTTGCTTCGGGATCTGGTATCCAAAGGGGTCTACCTTTGACTTAATTGGATATTCAGACTCCGACTATGCTGGATGTAAGGTCGATAGGAAGAGTACTTCGGGGGCGTGCCAATTCTTAGGAAGGTCCCTGGTGTTGTGGAGCTCTAAGAAACAAACTTCTGTTGCCCTATCCACCACTGAGGCCGAGTATGTTGCCGCAGGACAGTGTTGCGCGCAACTACTTTGGATGAGGCAAACCCTCAGGGACTTTGGCTACAATCTGAGCAAAGTCCCACTCCTATGTGATAATGAGAGTGCTATCCGCATGGCGGATAATCCTGTTGAACACAGCCGCACAAAGCACATAGACATCCGACATCACTTTTTGAGAGACCACCAGCAAAGTGGAGATATCGAAGTGTTTTATGTTAGCACCGAGAACCAGCTAGCCGATATCTTTACCAAGCCTCTAGATGAGAAGACCTTTTGCAGGCTGCGTAGTGAGCTAAATGTCTTAGATTCGTGGAACCTGGATTGATTTATAGCATACATATGTTTTATGCCTTGATCATGTTCCTTAATGCATTTTGTTGTTTATTTATGGTGCTCAAGTTGTACAAGCACTCCCCAGACCTCACAAGTCCATTTGCAAGTGATGCACATATTTAGGGGGAGATGCGCTACAACTTGACCCTTTGAGACTGACTGTGTGCTTGAGTTTGCTTAATTTAGTCTCAAAGGAGGTTTGAAAGGGAAAAGGTGAACTTGGACCATGCAAGATTTCCACTGCACTCCGATGAAAGAGTAACTGATTCCAAGTTCATCTTTGTACTCTTATTGCCTTTTTACTCTTAGTTGAAGATTTTGGTGAGGCAATGGGGTTAAAGGGCCAAAATTGATCCCGTTTTGGTGCTTGATGCCAAAGGGGGAGAAAATAAGGCCAAAGCAAGAAATGGATCAGCTACCACTTGAGAATTTTGAAAATAGTAGAATAGAGCTTTTGGTTTGTCAAAATTCTCTTATTGTCTCTTCTGTCAAAAGTTGGCCTCTTGTGGGGAGAATGGTTGATTATGGGAAAAGGGGGAGTTTTTGAAATATTTGATCAATTTCTCTTGGAATAACTCTCTTTATGTCTCAACAAGTGTGTTTGACTTAGAGATAGGAAATTTAGGTTGATTTGCAAAAACAAAACCAAGTGGTGGCAAAGGACGATCCAAATATGCCAAATTTGAATCAAAACAAATTTGAGTTTTCATTTGCATTGATGTTGCACTTCCTTTAGTTGCTTTTTATTGTGTTGGCATAAATCACCAAAAAGGGGAGGTTGAAAGGGAAATGTGCCCTTGGGCCATTTCTAAGTATTTTGGTGATTAAGTGTCCAACACAAGCGCCCAAGTGTTAAATTGTGCCAAGGACTCAAGAAGTGCAAATCAAGATTAAAGGTATGTTTCAAGACTTAGTACATTGTTTTGAAGACTAATGTATTGTGTCTAAGTGCTAGAAACAGGAGAAACAATTTTGGAGAAGTTGGCTGTGTACAGCCAAAAGGCTGCTCGGTCTGGGTGCACCGGACAGTGTCCGGTGCGTCAGGCTGGCGTCTGTCAACTGGCTGCTCTCGGGACTTCGACGACGGTGTACGGCTATAAATCACCGGACTGTCCGGTGGTGCATCGGACTGTCCGGTGGTGCATCGGACTGTCCGGTGAGCCAACAGTCGGCCCAGCCAACGGTCGGCCGCGTAATCCGCGCGCGACGCGTGGCAGAGCCAACGGTCAGAAGGGGGCACCGGACTGTCCGGTGTGCACCGGACAGTGTCCGGTGCGCCAACGGCTCTGAACCGCCAACGGTCGGCTTCGCCAAAGAAGGAAAAAAATCTGCACCGGACAGTGTCCGGTGGTGCACCGGACTGTCCGGTGCGCCAGGCGACAGAAGGCAAGAATTGCCTTCCTAGAATGCTCTTAACGGCTCCTAGCTGCCTTGGGGCTATAAAAGGGACCCCTAGGCGCATGGAGGAATCATCAAGCATTCTCTAAGCATTTCTAAGCACCAAGACTCTCATTCCGCGCATTCGATTCTTTGTGATAGCAACTAGAGTAGAGAACTCTTTGGGTTGTGTTGTGAGCTCGAGTTGTGACTTGTGTGCGTATTTGTGCTCTGATTTTGTGTCTTGTGTGCGTTGCTCATCCCAGCCTTACTTCTGTGCTTCTTTGTGAACATCATATTGTAAGGGCGAGAGGCTCCAAGTTGTGGAGATTCCTCGCAAGCGGGATATAGTAAAAAGCAAAACACCGTGGTATTCAAGTTGGTCTTTAGACCGCTTGAGAGGGGTTGATTGCAACCCTCGTCTGTTGGGACGCCACAACGTGGAGTAGGCAAGTGTTGGACTTGGCCGAACCACGGGATAAACCACTGTGTCTATCTGTGTTGATCTTCTTGTGGTTATCGTGTCTTGCAAGAACTCTTCTCTAGCCACTTGGCTTTATTGTGCTAACTCCTAATCAAGTTTTGTGGCATTAAAGTTCAAGTTTTACAGGATCACTTATTCACCCCCCTCTAGGTGCTCTCAGTTTCTTACTTGGAAAACCCGAACAAACACCACTACCACAAGGCGCTCGCGTTGACGTCGCTCATCGACGACGAGAAGAAGCTTGACGACTGTCAGTTCGACCTCTGGAAGCAGTCCTACGTGGCCGCATACGCCGCTGTGTACGGCAAGCTCCGGCGCAGCCGCCGCTTGGACGCGGTCCAGAGCGACACCGCGTTGTCCATCGTCAAACAGGGTACCTCATGGTCGTTGCCAATGTCGACGACTCTCGGGTTGTTCTAGGCACCACAACCGACGACGGCGCCATCACGCCGTCCAGCTCATCATCCACCTGAAGCCCAACCTGCCACGTAAGTCGCTACTGACCGACCATGAATTCTTGTGCGCTGGAATGACGATCATTGCTGCTGTTGTGTGAGTGTCCTCGAACAAGATGTATGTAGAGGAGTAGCACATCCGGTGGTGCAACGACCAGGTGTACTACCTCGCTGATGAGCCCGGGGTGCACTTCATTTGGCAGCCCAACCAAGAGTCATCGGTATTCGCCATGTCGCGCGCGTTCGACGACTACTATATCAAGGATTATGGCGCCATCTCGGCGCCGGAGGTGACGCAGAGGAGGACCGACAACAATGACCACTCGTCATCGTCGGGGTAGCTTTTGTGTCGTCCTGCCTTTAATTCTCTTTGTAAACACATACTTGCCTTTTTGTTTAAGCAAACATGTATGGTGGTGCGTGCCTGATGACTAACGATGTACGACATAACTTCTACCGACAGGTGTGGCACATGCTCTCCAATGATGAGACTATGTAAATCGTGACATATATCGAAGTCTGCATGACACTGATGGTTGCAATGTAGTATTGAAACAACTAAATTAAAATAACAAAATTTATGTATGGCTAGGATCAGAAATGAATTATGAAACATTTTTCTTATAACAATATAAGACACATTTTGTATATAAACTATCATGGTATTATGTGTTCCCGTTGCAACGCACGGGTACTCACTTAGTAATATATATGCACGTATGTTCATAGAGGTATAGCCAGGTAGGGTTAAATGTAGTTATGCAATGCATCATAAAATGGATGATCTGCCCTGCACAGAGGATCACGGAGGCTACCAGTACGTATTACAACAAGCCAAGAGCATACCATAAGCTGATTCATCGGTGACACGAACTAGCATACACTGTTCAGCTGCCTTTATCTGACCTTTTTAGGCCGTCGAGTCGAGCCGCTCCGCTGCATGTACACAAATAGCACAACCTAACACAAAGCCGTTTCTTAAGCAAAAACTTTGTGCGCTCGTAATGCGTGCACGCCTTTGAGTTGGTGTGTTGATGATGTGTTCAGCTGTCGGTCCTGACCGTCCGCCACATGGTGGAGGCCCATCCTTTGATTGCGTGGCCATGTCATAAACTAGCATACTACACTGTTCCATTGCTTTCTGATCGTCAATTTGCGGTCTGAGAAACCCAACTGCCTTTGTATTTATAACTCCACACTGTCCCCCTTTTTTCTTATTACTCCGCTCCGTGAAGCAAAAGTCAAAGACGGACGATATGGTGATATTCAAAAGCTGGAGATTAAAAAATGCGGCGCTTTTCGCGAGACTGCTCTAGAGCCCACTACTTGAGTTCGCTGATTAGAAAACGGACCGTTTTTGTTTTCGAAACACAGTAAAACAGACGGCTAGTTTGGAAACTAGATCAAGAAAAATAAACTGTTTTCCTTCTCTAGAAACACGTTTCGTTCATATACTTTTACTGAAATCCAGGAGAGAATTTAGGGAGTTTGTTGGGGTCAGCCCCGGTAAAATTTATAAATCCTTTAGCAGGACACTTTTAAGGTTAAAGAAAAATTATATAGCATAACACACACACGGACGGACACGATCCTTTCGGCCCCGACACTAATAAAAGCACACTGACGAGACAGTGACGCTGTGTTGCATCCACGTTTTCCCAATATCCGCATCCTTATCCATCCATTCAGGCATTCGACGGTGGCGCTCGAGCACATAACATACACCCCCATTTCGCGCCCTTTTCCTGGCGCCACGACCACGACCGCGACCCTTTCGCGGCAACAGCTCTCGCTTGCGGCTGAACGCAGAACCGAATCGAAGACGATATCCGTTTTGACCTTCTGAAGCCCCAGCCGTGTCGACGCGCACAGTCGCGAAAAAGCTAAACATGACACAGGAACGATAAACAAATCCGAATCGGACGATGACCGATCGAGCTGGCGTACAATGCGGGATATCGCATCACCGCTGACAGCGCAAAAAAAAAATAAAGCGAAAGCCTGTCAACTTGTCGACAAGTATCGAGCGCGCACGCGGAAGCAGAGGAGATGCGTTATCACCGCCTGCGGTTTTATGATGATAGGAAATGACAGGGCAAGCCGCGAGCGGGCGATCAGGTCCGCCGGCGACAGGACCAACCCCACGACTCGGATCGGCGCTCCCAGCTGTCAATCTGGGCGAGCGATCGGCGGGGCGGATTTTCGCGCGCGGTCGCGGATATGACTCGGCGCCGCGTCGGACACGACGCTGACTCGGAGCCGCGGCGGCCGGGCGCCAGCCAAAGTGGGGGTAAAGCAAAAGAAAAGGAGAACTCAAAGAAAAGAACCACCTGCGTGCCTCATGCCCTCATCTCGTGCTGCGTGCGTTGCCAGTGACCGAACGTGTGTGACGGTGTCTTCCATACACGCGGAAGCAAAAAAAAAGAACCTTCTCCGTGGTCATCCAGAACGTAGTGGGGTGGGGCCGGCATGCCGCAATGGACCCTTCTATACTATACCTACCCTGTTTCCACCTCATCCCCGGCGTCAATTGAGGTCCTGCAACGTTGTACGTACGTGTACAACTAACTTATGAGTGGCAACGTTGATTTTTTCTTTAAGCGCGAACAGTTAGGTTGGTTTTGTCCCAAAAATATTAAGGTACATACATCCGAGTATCCGACGAGGCGACGACTATATCAGAGCCGGCCTTAATTAGAGGCCCGTCCCGAACTGCATGCATACACATGCACGTAACAGGGTTCGGTCGGTGGATATGAATATATACGGACCACGGCCTGCATGCATGCATGCGCGTGTGCGTGGATGCCACTCATGGATGGCACATGAACACAGAGTAGCAGCGGGCCCCTTGCACATGCTGGAGGAGTGCCATTACCCATTAGGTAGCCGTCCAACTGCACCTTGGAAATCTTCTTTTATCCTCCACTCCTCATGGCCTCATGGGGGATGATGACTGTTCCATTCAAAAGCGGCTTCGGCATCGGATAGACACCCAGCTTTTTGATGGCTGTGAACGTCAAAAAAAAAAATACTACTACATGTGTATACTATTGACAGGTTCCCCAGCTTATAAAGGACACCCTCATCTTCCCATTTGGAGCACGGAGCTCGAGCAGCCAGCGACGACAACCCACGCGCACACCAACCAACAAGCCACACCGGCCCACAGGCCACAGCTCACCAGCTAGGCTAGCAACCACCTCGATCGCAGAGGCAGAGGCCGCCGGAAGCTCAGCCGTGAATTCGGCAGGAAGGAAAGGAAAAAGTCTTGGGTGGTTTCAACAAGAGATAGAAGATGGAGAAGGCAGGGCAGCACGAGCATGTGATCGGCATCCCCGTGAACAACAGGGCGTTCGGTATCGAGGAGCCAGATTTCCCCAGCAATGGCCCCGCCAAGAACGCAGCCGCCGGCGCCGGGGGACGGCGCCGGGTGACCGGGGACAGGGTCGCCCAAGGCCTGAAAGAGCACGGTAAGTTCTTCTATCTCCGATCCAACCAAAACATTCGATGCTTCTACCGTGCATCCTTTGTCTGTCATCTTTCCAGCTGCCCATCCATCCGTGGATTGGCACCTCCTGTATCTCGAGAGACTGAACTGAACGTGCTCTTACCGTGTTTGCAGTGACGCTGGGCCCGAAGCTGTACGAGACCGTGAAGGGCAAGCTGTCGCTGGGGGCGAGGATCCTGCGGGCGGGCGGCGTGGGGAAGGTGTTCCGGCGCTGGTTCTCCTCCCCCGTCGGCGGGGGCGGCGAGCGGCTGCTCAGGGCGTCGCAGTGCTACCTGTCGACCACGGCCGGCCCGATCGCCGGCATGCTGTTCGTGTCCACCGAGAGGGTCGCGTTCCGGAGCGACCGCTCGCTGGCGCTGCCGCTGACGTCTCCGGCCGGCGGCGGCAGCGGCAGCGGCACGACGACGGTGCTGCGGGTGCCGTACAAGGTGTCCATCCCGCTGCGCAGGGTCGCGGCGGCCAGGCCGGGCCAGAACAGGGACCGGCCGGAGCACAAGTACGTGCAGGTCGTCACGCGCGACGGCTTCGACTTCTGGTTCATGGGCTTCGTCAGGTACCAGGCGTCCCTGCAGGAGCTGGAGAAGGCCGTCGCGCAGTCGCAGTCGCAATGACCTCAGGCGATCCGCCGGCCGGCCCGGCGATTGTTGTGCTCCTGTGTGGTCTGCTTCATCTGTGTGCATATGTAGTAGGGTTTCGGTTTTCTTGATGATGGATTATTGCTTGGCGTTTTTGGCATTGGAGCAAGTCCGGTATACATTATACAGGAGGAAAAAATGGGATATTAGATTGATTGCGTAATCGGTGATGCTGAGTAAATCTTCTACGGCGCCAGCGTAAAAGTGTCTCGGATGAGGTTTACATGTAACATGTGTCATGAAAACCACAAATGCTTGTGCGACGAACTAGATTGTGTGAACTGAACTCTGTTCCCATCTTTTACATCGAGGCAACCGCGCGTACTGATGAATGCTATACTATTTCTTATTGTAACCTGACTGCTGTGCTAAACTGAAGCACTCGTGCCGCGCGGAGAACTAATAGTACGAGTGAGGTTCAAGTTAATACAAGTGCCCTTTCAAGATTACCATGAAAATACAACAGAGAAGAGGGAAAGCTTCAGTATCAGCCTAGTGGTTTCGAGTTTCGGTTCCACAAAAGCTTAGAAACCCAACCAAAGAACTGTTTCAAACTATTGCCCGACTCTACCAATAAAATTCCACTAGTGAGAACCAAAAAATCTGAGTGTTCCACCAGTGAGAAGCCAAAATCTCACTAGCAGTCAACAGCAACACCCTCAATAACGGGGGGGGGGGGGGGGGGGGGGGGGGGGGGATGCCAGATCGCACATTCCCTTCACTTTCCTGCGACAGAGCCTGCACGACTATATACATATCTGGATAAAATTAATTACTAACATATGAAGAAGTCATAGAAGCATCGAGGGCGTAGATGTACGTGCTATCATGGGTTAGCAATACTCGGTTTGTTTTGATGTTTTCCATCCCAAGCCTAGATGACGTACCACCCAGTTCTCATCCGAGCGAATTTATCTGAGTATATTATATTTAGCCGACTTGTTCTCGGTTTGCTTTTCTCCTCCGAAACCACACCTACAAAACTAACACGCTAGATACTGATATATAGTATCCATCAACCGCTGTAAAAGAGTTTTTAGCAGTATTCTCGACAATTAAAAGTATGAAAAAATAGTATATGGATACTAGCTAGTAAAATGATAACCAGCCAGCATATCCTCTTGGATATTTCATACAGCCTACTTTTATAACTTTTTTATACAGCCTACTTTTATTATACAGCTTCTAGTCTCTCTTCCACTTTATTATACAGGCTGCTTTTATAACTATTTTTTATATTAAATTCGCTCTAGAATATTTGATACCCGTTTTGAACTAAAATGCGATAAATAAAACAGAACTGATGGAGCACTTGTGGAGGATCAAATGCAGGCGGCGCCCTGTCCCCCAATCCCCTGTGATCTACTACTGATCTTGCAGGTGGGACGTGCAACATTAATTGAGCAATCTATGATTAAGTTTCACGAGACGTTACACGATTTTTTTTTGGGCGGATGATTAGATTGCAATGTATGATTTCGACGAGAATTATAGCGGGTGCTTTTGTTTTTCTTTTGCCGTAGATTGCTTTTAAGCGGGACTCTCGGTCGGTACAGTACAGTAGAAACTGAAGCTGGGAACCTAATCAATAGCGCAACGGCAGGCATTGACAGCGAAGCAGCTGCAGCAGCCATGTTTAATTGGCTTGTGGGCATAAAGAAACGTGATGATGCCGCGCTTTGCATGTAGGCCTTTTGTTGCCGGTTCGTTTTCATCCTACATTGGAATTGGCTGGTGCGTGCGTGCCTTTGGAATCTGAACTGAAATACTTTAGTTGAATCGTATCATTTGGTATAGGCGTACGTTTTTAAGGTCCTTCATCACCAGAACAAAATTTTCTTCTTCGCCATGTTCGAAGCGAATAACTAGAGTAACACTGCGTCATTGGTTCCAGGAATCAAGGTACGTACACTTTGTAGCGGGGCATGGCCGTGCCCATTTCTTAGTCGTGCATGCGCCGAAAAACCGAAGCAGTTTGAGTTACATGAGATGTCAGGTTACTGCTAGCTACATCTGATTACGGGTCATCCAATCCGACCGAAAAACCCGGCCCGACCTGACCCGATCAATGCAACAGACGGGTATAAAAAATAATTTTTGACCCATAATAATTCACGGGTCGGGTACGAGCCGTGATTTTTGATCTAAACTCTGACCCAACTCGAAAAAACTCCACCCAAAACCAAAAAAATCCGACCTAACCCGACACGTCAAACCCAAACAGGGAGCCAAACAGGGAGCCACGGACCAAATTGACCCGACACTAGGCACAGGTCGGTTACAGACCGTGATAAATGACCCACGACATTTAAATAGGTCTAATAACTACTTGTGATACGGAGGATTGAACAGGAACATCACCTTTTAAAAAAAAAATCAGAACCGTGGACGTGGCACTGGTGGTGGCATTCCTCGCTTACTTGGAAGGACGGTATGGTCGGCCACGGCCAGAAACCACCCGGCGAGCCGGCAACATCTCCGTCTCCGCATCGACACGTATGGCACGGCGGGGATACGCCGATGGCGACGCTGAGAAACGAGAGGAGAGGAGGCCCATCCCCAGATCCGCTTCCGATACTCCTCCGTCCGACAACGCACTGTGCGCAGAACCACCGGGGGGGTGGGGGGGACACGCGCGTGGCGCGCCATGCCATTGCCATGCCCCCGCGGCGTCGGCGTTCAGCCCAGGAACGGCAAAGCTGCCGGCCTCCCGTCGCGTCGGCCCTTCCGGTTGCCGGGTTCATTGCGGTGCGGTGTACAAGGACGGCCCGGCAGGCAGCAGCCATGCGCGTGCCAACAGAACAGTGCCCGGACGGTTACGTGGTTACGTCGGTAGGCGGTCGGTCCGACTCGGCGCCGCGTCGGAGGTGACCGGGACGTCTGGACTCAGCGGGAGCACGCGCGCGTGGTGACTTCGACGGGGAGGAAAAGCTGTTGTCTTGCCGGATGCCGGGATCCTATTTCTCTCCAAAAGCTGGCCGTTTTACACGTTGGGCCGCTGGTCCCTAGTCACTACCCCCCGTCCACATCGCAGGCAGGCCACCACCTCCGTCCTCCTTCCTGCTTGTCTGCCGATCGCTTGCGGACGCGCCGGTCTTGGGAACAGCGTTCGCGGCGTGGCCTCCTCCATGCATGTGAGCATCCCCTGTCTACGTTTAGACACTCTCGACAGGCAGATGCAGCGCATGTTTAGCTTAACCCCTGATATCGTCCCGGTGCAATGCCTGAAGCTCTGCTCTAAACAAAACAGCAGCAGCGGTCCCGGGAGCCAAAAGCTCGGGCCCGGTGCGACTAGCGAGAATGTGCAGGCACATGGGGCGCTTCTCGGAAAGCGGCAGGCGCGGCGCGGGCGCCGGATCCCATAGAGAATTCCAGAATCATTTGCACCTGGCCATGGCCTCCACATGGACAGGACGCACAAGAATCGGGCGAGCAGTTTTCTGGTAGCTGCGATGCGACCAACCAGTTGGCCACGGGACCGGGTGTCTACGCTACGCCTGCTTTAAGCCGAACATGGACTGCGCCTTGCCTTTCTGAGCCGCTGGTGACTCGGCCGGCCCCGCCTGCTGACTCCGCAAATCCACTGCCTTTGCCAAAGCCGCTCCGCCCCAAAGGGTGTTCCAGTTCCACTTCCACCACCGCGGCCGCCGCGCCCTATAAATGGCCGCCATCGGCAGCTGCACTCCGGTACCAATCCCCGATTCCTTACACGCTAAGCCACGCAACGCAACGCAACTAGCCATGACGATGAAGTCCAGCAGCGGCGGCGGCCATGTCATCGGGGTCCCGGTCACCTCCAAGGCGCACGGGATAGAGGAGGTGTCCAGGGATCCGTCCTTCGGCAAGGGCGCCGGCGATCACCTCGCCGTCTCGTTGACGCACCCCAGCCCTTACGCGTCTTTCGGCTACAAGCACAGTGAGTCTCTCGTGCCATGCATGTGCATCATATATGAGATTAATAACTTCCGAGTTCACAGCATGCTTACTGACGTGCTTCTGTTCTGATGCAGCAGGCAGCAAAGGCCAGGTGACCCACTGGGTGAGCAAGCTGAGCAGAAGGGCGCAGGGCTTCAGAGAGCATGGTGAGTCGTCGTTAGTTAGCACTCCGTCCGTGATTACTTCTTCCTTCGTTCATTATCCAAAGGACCGCTAGCTGACGATGAGCACGCACGGTACGGTGTGCAGTGACCTTGGGGCCGAAGCTGTCGGAGACGGTGAAGGGGAAGCTGAGCCTGGGCGCGCGGATCCTGCAGGCCGGCGGGGTGGAGCGCGTGTTCCGCCAGGCCTTCTCCGCCGCCGACAAGGGCGAGCGGCTGCTCAAGGCGCTGCAGTGCTACATCTACACCACGGGCGGGCCCATCGCCGGCATGCTCTTCGTCTCCACCAGGAAGGTCGCCTTCCGCAGCGACCGCCCCATCACCGTCACCTCCCCCGGCGGCGGCGGCGACACGGCGCGGGTCACCTACAAGGTGGCCATCCCGCTGCGGAGGATCCGCAGGGTGCGGCCCAGCGAGAACGTCCACAGGCCCGAGGAGAAGTACATCCACGTCTCCACCGTCGACGGCTTCGAGTTCTGGTTCATGGGCTTCGTCAGCTACCAGAGGTCGTGCAAGTACATGCAGCAGGCCGTCTCGGAGATGCGATGACCGGTGTCTGTATCGCTGCCCCCTGTCGGAACGATGTGAAGTGACTAGGATGTTATGGGTCTCGCTTCGCCATCTTTTGTCGCCAAGCAGCCGTAGCTAAAAAGATTGCCCTGTCTTTAATTTTGGATCGGTGCAATTGTGTTCCTTCCGCGTACGAATTTGGACCAGCATCTCTGTTGTTCCCAAAGTGGTTGCTCTCGATCTACTAGTACACATGGACCGAAAAAATTAACCATTTGTGCATCTTTGTTGAATGCAACAGTTCTATGTGTTTCTGATTAGTTTATTTCTCTCTACCAGTAGTAGGTAAGCGTCAAAACATAAATAATGCAAAATACAATTTGACTTGTGCTGTGTTATTTTTAATATCTTTTACAAATTAAAATCAAGTGACCAATACCCCTCCTGTCAGGGACGGACCTACATACAAGCAAGTGTATTCAATTAAATACTCGTTATTTTTGGCAAAAATATTATGTATACATGTATATAAAATATTATAAAAAGTATAAACTCATACTATTTTACAATTATTTTGTCTAAACTTTAATTCTCGCCCTATTCATTTCTCTATCGTGCAACCCATTAAACAATACAATAGTGTAATTTTAGATTGTCAAAAAAATTATATTATACTAAAATTTCGAATATCCATGCTTCAAATCCTAAACCTGCCAGTGCCTCCTGTCCCCTTGCTGAAAGCTTCGCTAACATCTTCCGCTAGTCCAGTAAGGAGTCACGATGTCCTCAAGAGCTAGGATTGAGACCCTCATCTGACAGCCAACATGGAACAACAGCAGAAGACACACACCACGATGTGAGGCCACCAACATCTCGCTAAACGGTCAGGCGTCCAAATCCTATTCTAAATGGCCAACCGGCAGAAAAAATTTCATTACGGCGAGGCCCAATTGTTTTAGATGATCCACACAATAGTCCTTTTTAACATGGACCTTTGACACACTTCTCCTAAGAATATATGTTTAGCTAAACTTAAAAAACGATTTTTCGAGAATGTTGGTCCTTGTTCTTTTAGATGATCCACACAATAGTCCTTTTAACATGGACCTTTGACACACTTCTCCTAAGAATATATGTTTAGTTAAACTTAAAAAACAATTTTTCGAGAATGTTGGTCCTTATTCTCGAATGTTATATATCAAGAACAAAACAACACAATTGTTAATGATTAAATACGTTCGTCCTTCGAAACATCATCTCATTTTGGATATAATAATCTTCAGACGAAAATCATGAATGATGTACCTTCGTTGTCTTGGTAAATAAATAAATATAAATGAAGAAACATGAAATACATAAGAAGAATGTAAATAATGACAATATAACAGTAGATTATTTACATTCTTATTTTATTTCATAAACATGAGTAAATGTTCACAATATTTATATTTCATTGATACCTTCGGCTTGACAGAAGGTGAGAATGTGAGTGATGCAGGAGCGATTACAATGCAGCGTGAACAGTACGGTGTTACTGTTCATCTATTTATAGGCGCGGGACGCAGCCCGTGCAAAATTATATTCATGTCCCGATATTTATTGTTAATAATTAAGCAAGCTATCAAGGACTAAGTAGTCTTTTCTGTTTTAGGTCGGTTCCATCTTTCACCATCGTTATCATGCTAAGCTGAAGGTCCTTCAGCCACAACTTCGACGCTCGTTCACTCTTCCTTCAGACCGCACCTTCATATCACGCACATCTTCATCTCAAAGCCGAAACATCCTATAACAGTTCTTGTTATACTGAAAAACATATTAATTAAGTTTTTGAGGACCGTTGAAAGAGAAAGGTCCCCAACACGAGTGTGCACGTATTTATGATTGAGGTAGTAGGTTACAACTAATTCATGATTTTTTTGATAGAGTCCTCAATACATAGTTTGTAGGCAAAAATTTAGTGAGAAATGGAGTTGCTGTAAGGAGTCATGTTGCCCCCAAGAGCTAGGATTGGAGCCCTCAACTGCCTGCTAGCATGGAGCAGCGGTCTCGTCAAACTCGCCAAACGGTTAGCCGTCCAAATCCTATTCTGAATGGCCAACCAGCAAAAAAAAAACATTTTGGCGGGACTTATTAGTTCTTGCAAATGATCCACATAATGGTCTTTTTTTTTACCTGGACCTTCGAGAGACTTCTCCCAACAATATTTTTTAGTTAAACTTAAAAAAATGGTTTTTCGAGAACCGAGGTATGCACGTATTTTAGGATTGAGGCAGTATGTTACAACTAATTCATGATTTTTCACGTTAAAAAACAGAGGACATCCTTTTAGAGAAAAGAAACGTAGAAGCTATATATACAGTCGGCACACGGGCACAGAATATACACGGTGGGATGAGATCACCAAGCTATTTGATTCCTGAGCTAGTTTCCTACCAACCACGTGGCTGCACAATCCCGCCATGGCCGGCGCCTCCGCTTCGGCTGCCGTCCCCGGCGGTCCACGGCGCACTTCCAAGCGGCCGGAAACTGTACGCACCGCCGCCGTCGAAGCTGCTGCTGCTTCCTCGGCTTTGTGCCATGGCCGCCCGCTGGAAACCACCCCCTCTCCTGTAGCTGTAGCTGCTGCTCTTCCATTGCGTCTCGGCGGCGGCGGCGGCGGCAAGGGCGTTCCCTCTCCCCCGCCCGATCCAGCCCGTGCCGGCGTTCTTGTGCTCTTCCCGCGGCGACGCCGGCGTGCTCGGCTTCCACACGGTGTCCGGCCTCTGAACGCTGCAAGTTGCACCTCCCCCGTCAGGATTCAGGAACGAGAACGGCATCTTGGTCATGTCAGGCAATAGCAATATCTATAGAAATTGAAGATGGCATTTGAGTCTACATGCGCGGCGGCCTTGATCCCGGGTACGTGTGCCAGAGTGGCCTCTTGGAGATGTCAGCTCCCGTAACAGTCTGCATGGCAATCATAGTAATCCGTGAGAGTGTCCCAAAGACCATGATCGGTCTGTGAATAAACTGGAACAATAAGCAGCTTAATATGCACTGTAGGTGTTCGTGAATCCACCTTGTCAGGAACTCTGACATTGCCAAGCAGTCTTGGAACTGGGTTCGCCGCCTCAGGGTTGAAGAACATACCTGATCTGAGACATGAACACCCAGAACGTATAACTAATGCTTCAACCTGTCGCCCCAAGACACAGTGAGAGCAAACGTACATACATTGTCTGATCACTCGTTATGTCCTGCAGGTTTGGTGTGGGTGAGGGGAAGAAACCGTCGCAGAAGCCATCATTGTAAGCAGGCGCTATCCACCCTCCAATTCCACTGTTAAAAAAAATTGATTGAGACCACCTAACCGAACAAAAATACCAACTTAGAAAATAAATAAATAAATAAATAATAAAAACAACGCGTTGGTACTAATTTACACCATCTCAGTTCAGACTTTGTGCACCTCGTAGCTGAATCTATCGGAAGCTTCTGCATCGAACAGTGCGATGCTTGTTCAGTAACCTCGTTGTGTGGCAGAGAGCTTGAGCCTCCATTGTGTGGCACAGAGTTCGAGCTCCTGTGCAGAAACACCTTCTCTTTCCTAGTGGTATTCCGTCTCGATTCAAGGGTCTACAATTCCAGTAACAAGCCAAAGGGAAAACTTTTACCTATGGCTATAGCTTCATGCAACGGCAGTAAGATTTAGCGTAACACGAGCACAGATGACAAGCGATCGATTGCTTTTACCGTGAGCTTTCTATCTACCATTTCGCTGGCCGAAAGCCGCAGTTCCTCAGAGATGCCCTGAAACAATTTGAGAATCAGCACCGCCACTTGATCACTATGCATGGACTGGAAAGTATCAGTTGGTTCAGTTCATCGATTCATCGTACACAGGATATAGTAAGCTCACCCTCCACAAGAAATATTTCCCATCCTTGGCATGCACCAACCTCGGGTAGTAAAAAGGGGTGTCCCTTTTTTTCTCGTAACATTTTGGGAGAGCACCCCAGCTGCACAAGGAGGGGGGGTGGGTTTGAAACTATCAACTCTTTACATCATAAAATCCTAGTAAGGGCTTGTTCGGTTAGCTCTCAATCCATGTTGATTGAGTGAGATTGGATGGGTTTAAATCCCAAGCAAGTCAAAGTTCTTCAAAAAAATTTCTAATCTCATCCAATCTATTGGATTGGATATAATGGGAATAACCGAACAAGTAACATGCATGCCAGCAGTAAGAACAATGGACGTGCCTTTGCATCGGTAAAACTGCCATAAGCTGATCGAATGGTCGTAATGGTTTGTCCACAGTGAAAGATATCTCGATCCTAGATAGACCTTTGAGATCAGATACGAAAGGAGCAACATAGAACGGGTAGTACCTGCAAAAAGTTGTAAAGCAGGTAAGACGTGGTAGAACAGAAGCATTTAATTTGTTTGGAGAAAAATGAAGCGTTTGTGCATGAGAATGAGATAGATAGGAATAGGATCCATAACCATGAATAAGCGTATGTGCATTTTATTTTACCAGCTCCATGATGGAACGTCTGCGAAATAGCATTGAAGCACCCAACAAAGTCCTTCTAAGTACTTTTGCGCCTGAATTCAAAGGGAGGAGAGGGGAAGAAATTAAAGGAGGGCGGATTATGGCAGATATAAAATGCCAGTTCTGCAGCTTCCCTAACCATGTCGTTCTGCAGCTTCCCAATTTCACTAGAAGTTTTGGCACCGAAATGCTCCCTGAAGAACCGAGACTTCCATCCTGGTAAGCCTAGTCTTATCTGCAATAGACATTTAAAGAATTGTAGCTGGGCCACAGTAGAAATATTTATCCAGCAGAAGGGCATCACTAACACTGTCATATGGGTTTTCTTCATTAAAAAGGAGATCATCTAATTTTTGTCTCAGTTCTGGTCTTTCGCTTTCTGGAGCTTCACGCAACATTTCATGATATGTCTCCAGCAACGAATCCTACAGGACAGAAACAAATACACTGAGAATGACAATAAATTCCACCTTGCAGCTTAGGGCTGGTAATGGATCACGATTCAAATGTTTAGGGTTGATTTGAGGCATTAATTAATTTTAGTTAATAAAATGAATAGAAATAAAGCTCGATCCAAATAATCCGATCCTTGAATTTTATAGCGTAAAATTTACCCCCTACTTGCAGCACAACACTATTGACTAGAGCGTCAACGTACCTGTTTCAGATCATATCTTTTGAGGAAAATTTTATCTTCATACATGGAGAGTTCATGAAAAAATGTTTCCAGCCTTGAGACTTCCAGATATGCACCATACTTATCTTTGACCTGTTTTCAGTGTCAACGAACCTAGGTCACCGGGTAATTCAATGGGTAATCATTGATGAAATAAAAGACTAGAGCTGGAATTCTTCAGGTACTTTGTCTGTGTTGGTAATATACCCTCCCATTTTGTTGAAGGTTGTTTTGTACACTTCGATGAGAAGATCAACCGCACCCTGTTAGATGGAATAGATGAGAGAAACATCTATGCTTTTATTTTCAGAGTAATGAACAAAGCAAAAAGGCATATGTAGTGATAACAAAGTTAACTTTCTACTACGCTATTACAATAGTCTAAAGGTTACCTCTTGCGTCTTAAGTGACGGAATATGTGGGATGAAATCGTTTCCCATAAGGAAACAAATAAAGATGAAGTCATCTATTAGCCTCTCAATATCAGTCTCGCAGACTGGGTCCAGTATCTTGAATTCAATCTCCAAGTACTCTCTCAGAACCCACATGTTCAAAAACTGGAAATTAAGATGGCACTGTTAGTGTATCAAAATGAGGAAATGAGTGGCATTATCTGGAGTTGGGAGGTGAGCAGGACCAGAAATGATTTCTTCGGATTCCCTTCCGTTTCTTCCTGATTTTGGTAGAGCACATCCTGTTGAAGTTAAACAGAGGAGCGGTGCATACCATTATAAAGTGCTGGAGTTACTCTGACAGGTAAAACTTTACACAAATCCTGGCCAAGTTAGTAGTATAGACAGAGGAGCGGTGCATACCATTATCAAGCATGTGATGCAATATGTTTAAGCATGACATTAACATTGACGAGGGATTAACAGACCTCACGCAGAATAGAGAAGTAGACTTCGTGAGATGCCAAAGCAAGCATTATCAGATCCGCATCCTGCAATGATTCTTCACAGTTAATCCCCAGTACAGATAGCTAGGCATGATGAAAACTGGATCAGTGATACACAACATTATTAGAAATGATGAGATCATCAAGAAAACCGATTAATATATATATATATATGTTCCCTACATGCCCAAACAAGCAGTGTCGAGTGTTGGGATCATAGCCTTCCATGCTGCATTGCGCACGGATGAAAGACATGATCTTGTGCTCTCCTTCTCCAGGAACACTCGCATCAGAGAGTATTACCTTCAGAACAGATATGTTAAACTTGTCAGCAACATCCACCTGGTAGATTCAGCAAGTCAATGTTTGTCAATACTTTATAGACCCTGCAGTTAGATTCAGCATGTATGTCTAATGGTTGAAGCTGAAATGAACATGAACTTCCCTTTAAGAAGAGAGAGAGAGAGAAGAACATAAATTGCATTTAGTAAAGCACAGGAGCAAACCATGATGTCTCTCCACCAGGGGTCACTGTTAAATCTGGCACGGATGTAGTACTCGAGGGCTTCTGATACCTTCTCCATGAACTCAGTACCTGGGCTGATGACATTGGGGTCAGAAACTTCGGAAATCTCTCGCGGTGGTTCCTCCTGCAAATCGAAGCATGGACGCATTTTTCGGCTGTTTCAGACATCACACTGTCAATGTAGAAAAAAATCATATGCAATTATTTCATTGACGAGAGAATCTGATATTTGTCATTACAGCAAGTCTTTCCATGGCGGAGTGGAAACGTCCCCTTCGTATTCGGTTCATTTTGGCAAAAGGAGCAACGCCGTCTGCAGATGGAACAGATAGGGAAGTGCATGCATGTGTAACTAAGTTGCTCAAATAACTGAAGGTAACAAACATCATCCTTAACACTTGTTGCTGGTTGTTAATGTACACCGCGGTAATAGAATAAACTCATTCCTCATATTATTAGTTACTAATTATTAGTATATAAGAAATGAAATGATGATGGATCAACTCATTTCATTCCATTTCACAAACCAAATAAAAAAAGTGAGAGGTGAGAATTTGTTCCTCAAACCAAACACGGAATTCAGTTCAGTTTGATGTGTAACAATCTATGCACGAACCTACTGCCAAGTACAGCAGACTTGTTGGCCTGACGATGCGGAACAAGCGGTCCATGTACTCGAACATGGACTCGAACACCTCATTGGCCGTCGTCGGAGGGCGCACCTGCAACGGTGTGTCAGTCAGTCAACACATACATTTATACCGTCCAGATTCGCATGGATTGAGGTGTGTGGATACATCTATGTCTGCATGCGTTAGCTGGTCCTGTGGGTGGAAGCAGCAATGGATGATGCAATTCATGTCGAGGTAGAGGTTGTCGTAGATGATGCCATCAGGGCACTCCTCTGGTTCGTCCTTCACAGGGGAGATGATGCTTGGGTACTTGCTGACGACCCATTTGTAGAAAGATGGTATTCCCATAGCAGCTGCGGCAATCGAGGAAGGAGAAGGCAGCAGGTGAAACCATGAAGCAGGAAGAGGATGGGGAGCCAGCAATGGAGGTTTCTAAAGGAAACGTCACACAGCCTCGGGCTACCTACCTTTTACTTCCCCTGTAAGCTTTCTCCATCTCCCCCACAGTCAACAGTATTCAGCTATCAATCAGGTTAACGACATGAAAGTTTTTGTGATTAGGAATGAGAGACTTTTGACAAAGCTATCGATGCCATTCATACTGCCTTTTATATAAAAAAAGGCAGACGGGTAAATGGAGTGACACTTCTCTAGCAAGCTGCGTAAAAGTCCCTTTAAAGTTTAAAGTATTGTTTTGTATTGTAGATTATATTGTTTGCAGAGTAAAGTTTGAAATATGAGTGAGATAGAGAGTGGACATGGAGTTTGTTGGAGATAGTTTTATACAGAATAGTCCATGAACTCTGCTGCGGCCTGGGTAAGGATTTCCCATGCCATTCATTTTACTTACTATTTTGGTCTATGCTATAACCATCTTGGTTAAAAGAATTCAACAACGTAGATTTGATGTCCCAACAATGCTTCAACACCTCGATTAAATCTAAATTCATCTTTCTGTCTTTCTGATGAAGCATATGGCTGGTTTAATGCTTTAGCACCTTGATTAAAGACCAATTTTTTCAAACAAGGGAGGCCAAAATACAGGCCCTGTCATTTTGTCTTATTAATTAGGTATCCAGTGGGTTTAATGTGTCGTCATGATAATCCAAGTTACCCCACCCCCACCCACTATCCACTATCCAGATTCCACCCCCTCTTTCTCAACGCAATCCAATCATCTATATTTTTATTAGTAGAGTAAGATACACTACTGATCCTCAAAATTTAACTAGAGGTGAAAACGGGTAGGGTACCCGAAATGGGTACGAGATACGGATACTGATTCAGAACAATTTTTTGATACGAGTACGAGTATTTTTTCACCTGGGACGGATACAGGTAGTATCCGGATAAAAATTCATCAGATATGGAACGGATACTGGACGATCAATACCTACATACCCGGCTGTCGGGTACCCGATATCATTTCCGTGGTCCAGCCCCAGCTTATCTGCCGATTTGCGTAACTGCGTTTGCCAAGCCCATATGTTGTGGGCCGTGACCGAGGCCTGAGGCTAATGCCCAATGGATGGGGCAATGGAGATTGGAGATTTGAAGCATGCTGCGTGCAGTCCAGATCTCCGGTAGGCTACTAGGCCGAATAAAAGCCGGCGATAAACGATTATTATATGGGTCGTCGTCGTCACATATGGTGATGGTGGTAGATTAGTTGGGGAGGAGGCCGCCATAGAAGGCCGTGACGTCACCCTGCGTTGCCGTACTGATCTGCTTCGCCATTGCCGTCGCGAAGGCGAAGAAGTTGCTGCCGGCGCCAACGAGGAAGCAGGAAACCAACAACACAGCTTGCACACCGCGCGCTGGCCAAGGATTATAAAACCAGTGGAAACCGGCGATAAACCTCTCACAGTTTAACGAAACCACTGGTGGCCAGTAACAGTTTACCATCGTTTTTTAAATTCAGTCTAAATTTTAAAATTTTAAAAAAATTTATAAAAATAATATGATAAAAAACTATATATTTTAATCAGTAATTTGGTATATAAGATATTTAAATTTAAATCAGTTTAGCCTATAAAATGTTGAATAATTAGACAAATTCTATATTAAATTCTGAATATAAATCATGACCAAATCAGAAGAACTGAAGTAAAAAGTTAAATCAGATGATGCGAACTGATTAGACATACTGATAGATGGCGCGCGCCGGAATCAGCAGGGTCGACGACGTCGAAGCAGCGAAGTCAGCACAGTCGACGAGGTCAGAAGATCACGAGCAGTCGCGTGAGGACGCTTCCCAAAAACCTTATTCACTCTCTCCCGGTGTAGGATCTAGAAGGCGAAGGGTTCCAGAGACCTGCTCTCCTGATCGCAGTTGCACCTCTGCGGTCGGGATGAAGAGAACTAGAAGGCGGCTCAGCTGTGAAGAGAGGCGAAAACAAAAACTAGGATGATATGGATGCTAGCTGCCAGGCTCCTTTTATAGGACCGAGTCCGCGACCAGATAGCTAACTCCGATCTTATCCGCCCACGAGAATCTCGCGTTCAGTTTAGATTTTATAGCGATCGGTTAGGATTCTAAACGTAACAGCCAAGTAACCAAAAATTCAAACGGCAAAAGGAAGCCGCGCCCCCGCAAGGCGAGGGGCCGAATTTCGGCGGACCATTCACGCGCATGTCGTGCGCCCGCGCCCTCCACCCCGCCCCGGCCAGGCGAGGCGAGGCGGGTGGCTCTCCACACTCTCTCCTCTCATCCATGACTTGATGAGTGAGTGTGGCTTCCATATTTAAGCTAGCTCTACTCCACTAGAACTAGCAATATGGTGCTATTGGTTCCACCTATTCCCTAGCCATACACTTATATGGGCTTTTGAGATTTTCATAGGATTTATTTGAATTTCTCAATTGGGCCTAGCCCATAAATCCTAACAATCCCCCACCAGATCTCAAATGCCCATCTGCAGTTTTCGCACTGTTCACTGTTGTTTAATATACTAGTTTTTCAACAGAGACTGTTAAGTTGAACTTCCGCCTAGAACTCCAAGCTACACCAACCCACAACTTGGACAATGGACTATGCCTTGAATTACAAGTTTTGCGTGAATGTGTTTCACTTGAAGTCATGACCAGTACTTGGCTACCAGTAGTCCCCTTCTCGGGTGGAGCATATACGTCGTACTTCAAGGTCTCTTCATGAGTTTACTATAGATCACCCAGATCTCATAAACTGCGACGTTAGACAGTCTAACTCATATAGGTGTGTTCTTTCAAGAATGTTCTGTAGGACAACATCTTTGCTAATACAAGCCAATAGAACACATTAAGGCACAAAGCCAACCTGCCTTACAACATTTGAGAGTATTGCATCTTTTCTTAGAGAGGATCAAAAGTTACTCTCCTCAGTTCACCAATGGCTTGTTCTTCCCAGGACCTAATTCACTGGATCTCCGATCACATAGACTGGGTTTCCACCATGGCAACTTTATTCGGGTCTCATACCCATCTCTCTCGATGCGATTTCTATCACATTACGTGGTAGTCCCTTGGTAAAAGGATCTGCCATATTTTTATCTGTTGAAATATAAGTCACACTTATAACTTCGGAGTTTCTCAACTTTCTGACATACTTCAATCGTCTTTTGACATGTCTTGATGACTTTCCATTATCCTTAGAACTCGTCACTTTAGCAATCACTGTCTGATTGTCACAGTTCATAAGGATAGCTGGTATTGGTTTCTCAACCACCGGCAAGTCTATCAAGAGTTCACGCAACCATTCTGCCTCAACGGTTGCTGTGTCAAGTGCAGCTAGCTCGGCTTCCATGGTTGACCTCGTCAAAATGGTCTGCTTGCATGACCTCCATGATACCGCACCTCCACCAATAGTAAAGACATAACCACTGGTGGCATAAAGCTCGTCTGCATCAGATATCCAGTTCGAATCACTATATCCTTCAAGTACTGCATGCTGACCAGAATAGTGAATTCCATAACTCATTGTACCTTGCAGGTAGCGCATAACCCGCCCAAGTGCATGCCAATGATCAGTCCTGGGGTTTGACATGAACCTACTCAATTTGCTCATAGCAAACGAGATATCGGGCCTTGTTGCACCAGCAAGATACATGAGTGAACCGACAATCTGAGAGTATCTCAATTGGTCTAAACCAATTCTCTTGTTCTTTCGCAGTGTCACATTGGGATCATAAGGTGTTGGAGAAGGTTTGCACTCAGAGAAGCCAAATCGCTTCAAAACCTTTTCAACATAGTGAGATTGCGAGAGAGTAATCCCACCATCTGCCTTAATTAGCTTGATGTTTAGAATCACATTAGCTTCTCCCAGATCTTTCATATCAAAACTCTTTGATAGAAAAGACTTGACTTCATTGATCACATCAATGTTTGTGCCAAATATCAATATATCATCAACATATAAGCACAATATAACTCCTTCGCCCCCACCACAGCGATAATATACACACCTATCTGCCTCATTAATGGCAAAGCATGCAGACGTTAGGGTCGTGTCAAACTTCTCATGCCGCTGCTTTGGTGCTTGCTTCAGACCATACAAAGATTTCAATAACTTGCACACCTTGCTTTTTTGACCTTTTACTACAAATCCATCAGGTTGTTCCATATAGATTTCCTCGTCCAGCTCTCCATTAAGAAAAGCTGTCTTTACATCCATCTGATGAACAAGGAGACCATACGAGGCAGCCAAAGAAAGTAGTACTTGAATAGTGGTCATTCTAGCAACAGGTGAGTAAGTATCAAAGAAGTCTTCTCCTTCTTTCTGAGTATAGCCTTTAGCCACAAGCCTAGCCTTGTACTTTTCAATTGTACCATCAGGCTTGAGCTTCTTTTTAAACACCCACTTACAACCCACAGGTTTGCATCCATAGGGTCGATCAGTGTTTCCCACATACCATTTGAAAGAATAGAGTCCATCTCATTATGAACTGCTTCTTTCCAATCATCTGCATCTGGAGATGCAAATGCTTCTACAATGGTAGTAGGAGTATCGTTGTAACGCCCTGAATTTGGGGGTAGCATTTTTTCTTTTCACTCACCAAATTCGGGCGTTACTCTCTTTTCTCTTCCCGTTTCGCTTCCTTATTCCCAATTTCAAACCAGTATAGTGACAGGTGTCGCATCATGTATAAACAAAACCTAAATGTCATGGGTGTTGCATCATGCCGACGCGCATTTCTTTGTCTGATGTCGCGTGTTCGTCTCATTCCGTTTTGGTTTTCGATTCACGATTGGAGTCCGTTTAATGGTCGTGCGTGTCGTGGGTTTCGATCCGCAATGCGACCCAGTCCAGCCCAGCCTAGCCCGGTCTGGCCTGGTCCGACCCGCGCGCCCCTAGTGCCCCTGCCCACCCCATGCGCGCCCCTCCCCTCCCCCGGATCCATTTGCCTCATTTGACTTCTCCCGCGCAGCAACCTCTCTCTCTCCCATCTCTCTCTATCTCCCGTGTTGCCCTAGGTTTTGGAGACGGTGATCGCCGAAGTTGGATCCCCGAGGTGAGCTCCCCTCCCCTCCCTACTCTCTCTCCCTCACCCTCCCCTTCTCTTCCCTGCGCGCGCCCTCCCCTTCTCTCCCCTACGCGCGCGCCCTTGCGGCCCCGGTGCGGCTCGCCCCTGCTCGCCCTGGCGGTGGCCCGCCCCTGCCCCCCTCGGCGCGGCGGCCTTCGGCCCTGGCGACGCGACCCCGCCCCTGCTCCCTCCCCGCGGCGGTGCGGCCCGCTGAAAGCTATCTTGTGGTTTTGGTGTTTGGATGACAACTCAATTAAAGGACTAACAAGTGTGCCGAGTGTTGAACAGGTGCTTAATGTAAAGCTAACAGGGTTCAACACAAGTGAACAGTGTGATGGTCCAAGGACTAGATTATGGATACATAATGGACATCACAAGTAAGATGGACATTGCATAAAGTGAGACTCAGGTGCGTAGCTCGGAGACAACTGATCAAGCTAAGGACAGAGGCAAGAAAAGCTTCGAGGTACCAAGTGCACGGGAGAAGGTCAAAGAGGCTGAGGAACCCAAAGCCAAGGGTGAAGAAGAAGGCTTGCGAAGTCAAGGGTGATCAAGTTGAGAACAGCTACGGCACATCAAGGATCACTACATAAGGACGTGACTTACAACCAATGAGGAAATGTCTATAGTTATGTGGTGTAAGTCATAAGGCTCAAGACCAAGCTCTAAGAAGGAGATCAAGGTTACTAGAAGAAGAAGCAGTGTCAAAACCAGAACTGGAAGCAGCCCAAAAAGAGCTAAGTGCACCTTGACTTTTAGTTTGGGTTGTTCCTATGTTTGGAGATGTTCTATGTGACCTTTGCAGGATGTTGGAGCTAAGAAATGTCAACCTAGATCAAGTCAAGCTGACTTGATGATTTATGAGTCCAACATCAAAGCTCAAGCATGTCAAATGCTATAGATGTAAAAATCAAAGAGAATGTATGTTTCTAGACTTAGTACATTGGTTTTTGTGTACTAACATATTTGTCTAAGTGTTAGAAACAGAGAAAAGAAGAAAAGAAAAGAGATGAAAAATGCTTGGCTGTGTACAGCCAAGACTCAGCTCAGTCTGGCACACCGGACTGTCCGGTGGTGCACCGGACAGTGTCCGGTGCGCCAGGCTGAACTCTGGTGAACAGGCCACTCTCGGGAGAAGCCGACGGCGTACGACTATAATTCACCGGACTGTCCGGTGGTGCACCGGACTGTCCAGTGAGCCAACGGTCGGCTGGGCCAACGGTCGGCCGCGTAATCCGCGCGTGACGCGTGGCCGAGCCAACGGTCAGATGGAGGCACCGGACTGTCCGGTGTGCACCAGACAGTGTTCGGTGCGCCAACGGCTCCAGGACTGCAATGGTCAACTGCTCCATTTCTGGAAGGAAATCAGGCACCGGACAATGTCCGGTGGTGCACCGGACTGTCCGGTGCACCACCCGGCAGAAGGCAAGATTTGCCTTCCTGGATTGCTCCAACAGCTCCTAGGCCCCTTGTGCCTATAAAAGGGACCCCTAGGCGCCTCAAGCAATGTATATGTGCAGCCAACAAGTGTAGACATCACTCGAATCAATTCTCACTCTCCCTCTTGTGTGTATCTCTCTAGTTTATGTCGAAGGCAAAGCTATAAGCCTTTAGAGAGTGGAGAAGTGCTGCTAAGAGAAAGAGCAAGGTCTTGAGTGTATCGTTACTCTGCCGAGGTGCTGTCAAGAAGTTTGTAAGCAGCCGCGATTTTGTTGTAACCCAACTCAATATAGTGAAAGGCTCTATCTTCATACTGACAGATCTGAGCAAACGGAGGAAGGAGTTGAAACAGACTCCAAGCCCAGGTGTGGCTAACTCCAACGAGGACTAGGCAAGCATTTCAGGCTTGGCCAAACCTCGTTATAAATCTTTGCGTCTGTGTGCTCTGTTTCGTATTGTATTCTGACTCTCTGTCTTACTCGCTTTTATATCTGCACTTCACTGCTTACTTGTGGTACTAGCTTTCCTTGAAGTGCAGGATATTCTTAAGACAGGAACTTCAATTCCACTGCAACCTACTCGAAGGGTTCTACACTCCACTGCGATCCTGTCTTCGAGTAGAGTAAGATTTAAGTTTTAAAGTGATAATTTTTATTCGCCTATTCACCCCCCTCTAGGCGACATCTAGATACTGTTCCCGGGCAAAAGGGAACTTTCAATTGGTATCAGAGCTAGGCCTCTCCAGTGTGGGCTTAGCCGTCCGGAGATGACGATGTCGTCACAAGAGGTAACTGTAGAACTTCTTTTAGGCGATGGCTCTAATTACAGGTCTTGGTCTATCTCTATTTATAATGCTTTCATGAGTGTAGAAGTATTTTTCCCTCTAATGTTAGTAAAAATCCTTCTGATGATGAACTAAGATGTCTATCTCTAAATCACCATGCTTGCAACATCTTAGTTGATTCTCTTTCTAGAGGTGCCTATTTTGCCATCATGAGTAGTGATAGTGACTTATTTGCTGATGCTCATGATCTATGGACTAAACTTAAGTTGAAATTTTTTAAGTCCATATGCACTACCTCTGCTCCCTCTATTGCTGGTGATACTAACTTGTCCAAGGAAGAAGAACAAGAATGATGGCAACCAAACGATGAATCCACCTCATCAACAGGTTTGTCTTCCACTAGTAATAAATGTTTTATTGCTAACAATGATGATGGAAACAAAAGCAATGATGGGGAAGAGGATGAGGAGTCTACATCTTCACAAGGTACATTTTCCTGTTTTGCTTCCACTAATAGTAATGATAGGGAAAATGAGACCGACGATGTGGAAGAAGAGGAGATTCGCCGTTTCTACACCCATCTCAACAAAGAAGACAAAGCGCTCTTGATTAAGCTGTTGAGAAGGAACAAGGAACAAGGCGAGACGCTTCTCAGGCTAGAGGAAACTCTCATCAAAACAAACAACAGCCTAGAGAAGATGACCAAAGAACATGAGGAGCTAAGGTGCTCTCATGATGTCTTGGTCCAACGGTATGATTCAATTTTAATTGAGCAAAGTAGTTGTCGGCGTTTCGATACCGGGGGGTCCCTAAGCCGACGAGTGAAATGTCGCCGCGTGCCCCAGCCCAGATGGGTCGGCGCGAGGCCGAGCGCGAAGGGGGGAAGTGAGGTGGCCGGAGATGGGCGAGAGAGAGGTGGAAATCCCGCGGCCTTCGTGTTCGTCCCGCGCCCAGGTCGGGTGCGCTTGTAGTAGGGGGTTACAAGCGTCCACACGGGAGAGGGAGCGAGCAGCCTTACGCGAGCGCCTGTCTCGTCCTCGTCCCCGTGTGGCCAATCTTCTCTAAGAGGGCCCTGGTCCTTCCTTTTATAGGCATAAGGAGAGGATCCAGGTGTACAATGGGGGTGTAGCAGAGTGCTACGTGTCTAGCGGGGGAGAGCTAGCGCCCTAAGTACACGCCATCGTGGCGGCCGGAGAGATTTTGGCGCCCGGTTTGGGTGATGTCGTGGCCGTCGGAGGAGTGCTGGAGCCTGGCGGAGGGACAACTGTCGGGGCTGTCGAGTCCTTGCTGACGTCCTCTTGCTTCCGTAAGGGGGCCGAGAGCCGCCATCGTCAGGGAGCGTGCGGGGCGCCATCATTGCCTATCTGGCGGAGCGAGCCAGATGGGACGCCGGTCTTGTTCCCCGTAGCCTGAGTCAGCTTGGAGTAGGGTAATGATGGCGCCTCCCGTTGATGTGGCCAGCCCGCGCCCTAAGTTGGGCGATGCGAAGGCTCCTCCGAGGTCGAGGTCGAGTCCGTCTTCCGTGGACGAGGTCGAGTCCGAGCCCCTAGGTCGGGCGAGGCGGAGGCCGTTGGCTGAGGCCAGGGCGGAGTTCGAGTCCTGGGGTCGGGCGAAGCGGAGTTCGTCGTCTTCTGGGGCTGAGCCCAAGTCCGAGCCCTGGGTCGGGCGGAACGGAGTTCGCCGTCTTCCGGGGCTTAGCCCGAGTCCGAGCCCTGGGTCGGGCGGAGCGGAGTTCGCCGTCTTCCGGGGCTTAGCCCGAGTCCGAGCCCTGGGTCGGGCGAAACGGAGTTCGTCGTCTTCCGGGGCTTAGCCCGAGTCCGAGCCCTGGGTCGGGCGGAGCGGAGTTCGCCGTCTTCCGGGCTTAGCCCGAGTCCGAGCCCTGGGTCGGGCGAAGCGGAGCTTCCTATGGTGCCTGCGGCCGGGCCTGACTGCCTGTCAGCCTCACTCTGTCAAGTGGCACCACAGTCGGAGCGGCGCAGGCGGCGCTGTCTTTCTGTCAGACCGGTCAGTGGAGCGGCGAAGTGACGGCGGTCACTTCGGCTCTGTCGGCTGAGGGGCGCTTGTCAGGATAAATGTGTCAGGCCACCTTTGCATTAAATGCTCCTGCGATTTGGCCGGTCGGTGCGGCGATTTGGTCAGGGTTGCTTCTTGGCGAAGACAGGGCCTCGGGCGAGCCGGAAATATGTTCGCCGCTGGAGGGGGGCCTCGGGCGAGGCGGAGATCCCCCGGGGTCGGCTGCCCTTGTCCGAGGCTAGGCTCGTGCGAGGCATGATCGAGTCCCTCGAATGGGCTGATCCCTGACTTAATCGCACCCATCAGGCCTTTGCAGCTTTATGCTGATGGGGGTTACCAGCTGAGAATTAGGAGCCTTGAGGGTACCCCTAATTATGGTCCCCGACAGTAGCCCCCGAGCCTCTAAGGGAGTGTTAGCACTCGCTTGGAGGCTTTCGTCGCACTTTTTTGCAAGGGGACCAGCCTTTCTCGGTTGCGTTTTGTTCCGGTGGGTGCGCGCGAGCGCACCCGCCGGGTGTAGCCCCCGAGGCCTCGGAGGAGTGGTTTGACTCCTCCGAGGTCTTAATGCCTCGCACAATGCTTCGGCTGGTCTGGTCGTTCCCTCATGCGAGCTGGCCGTAGCCCGGGTGTACAGTCGGGTCCCAAGTTCTCGGGCTGGTATGTTGACGCTGTCAACGGTTTGGCCGGAGCCGGGTTTGCGAGAGCAGCCCCCGAGCCTCTGCACAGGGCGAGAGGGCGATCAGGGACAGACTCGACTTTTTACATACGCCCCTGCGTCGCCTTTCCGCAAGGAGGAGGGGGGAGAGCGCCATGTTGCCCTCGGTGGGCGCCGAACATGGTGTCTCCGGTGAGCTACAGGCGGGTGATCCGAGCAGACGTCCGTGCCCCATTCGTTAGGGGTCGGCTAGAGGCCCAGAGGCGCGTCCAAAAGGACCTGCGGGTGATCTGCCAGACCCGGTCCCCTGGCGACGGGGTCCGAGGGCTCGATGCCTCCCTCTGATGGGATTCCGTTATAAGATCGTTCCCGCTGGTCTCGGAAATGTCCTAGGGTACCTCGGGAGCGCAGCCCGAGCCTTGGTTATGTATCGAACGTACCCATGGTCATCCCTCGCTCTGTGTCTGAGGCGGCTGTGAACCCTTCGGGGGCCAGCCTTCGAACCCCTGATCAGTAGTGGGTGTGGAGCCCGAGTAGCCTGAGGCGGCCGTTGAACCCTTCCGAGGGGCCGACCTTCTAACCTCTGACCAGTAGTGGGTGTGGAGCCCACGTGCTCTGAGGCAGCTGTTGAACCCTTCTGAGGGGCCAGCCTTCGAACCTCTGATCAGAAGGGAGGCTCGGAGCCTGGTTCCTTCATGGGGAAGGATCCTTTTCGGGGTATCCCCCTTTCCCGGTCCCTGTTGCAAGAGAGAGAAAGAGGAAAAAAGGAAAAGGATACGAAATCGAACGACGCGGCGTACCTTTTTTTTACGCGGTCATTATGGCGAAGGCGAAGCGTCGCTCACTTCTCCTGCCAGAGGCGCCGCCTGTCCCGCCGCGGAGTTAATGCGATGGGGCGAGTGGTTCGCGGGGCGACCGTTGCGCGTGCGTGAGCCGTTCGAGGAACGGAACACGGGCGCGTTGTCTTCACGCCGTGAGAGAGGGTTCTCTCGCTGCCCCCGGATGGGACGTAAGCTTGGCTAACGACGTGATCGCTGCTCCTGCCCGCCTGCCACCGCCATTACTGCCGGCCCGTTTTTGGCCGTATTGACCATCGCGCCAGGCTGGCGCTGCTGGGTCGTGCGCTGGGTCGCCTCGAGTCGCGGTGTTGGTTCCGCAGTCGAGGAGGCGCGGTGGTGGCGCAAGTGGCGGTGCAGTTGTATGCACGAAGCATTCGGCGCGCCGGTTGCATGACGCGTGGGCCTGGGCCTCCATGCTGGGCGTGTTGGGAGTCGGAGAAGTGCGCCCACTTGGCGCGGTTGCATGCCGCCTGCATGGCTTCCCGCCCTTTCGCCTGTTGGTCTGGGCAAAAGTGGAGAGCCGCTTGTAACCGTTGGGCGGTTGCATGCACCGCGCACGGCGGTTTGTCTTCTTCTGCTCTGGGCCGGCTTGCATGACATGTGGGACCCAGCCCCCGCGCCGTAGGGGAGGACCTTGGAGCGTGTTGGAGAAGACTCAGCCCACGACGGCTGGGGACGCAAGTAGGGAGAGTCGCCTTTAAAAGGAGGGTGACCCTCTTGGAAGGCGACCATGTCTTCGCGCTCCCTTATGCATCGTGTCTTTCCACCTTCCAAGCCCCCAGATGGGGGATACCCGCCGTCTTTCCGCCTCGTCGTTGGAGGAACGCAACTCCGCGGGAGTTGGTACCTTTCAGCCATCGTTCGGCTTCAAGGATTTTCATCATGCAGCCCGGTTGCACCCCTCCGCCGGCGGTCACCCAAGATGGTGACCTCCAGTTCGATGGCGGGGGAGAGCGAACCGGGCCGCGACCTCTGCCCCTCCCTCAGCCTCAAGGATTTTCATCACTGTCACACCCGGTTTTTAGAAGGCAAACCGAATGCGAACCATGTACGTGCCAGGATCAGCAATTCACATACACAGCAGTTACATAACATGGACATCATCACACAATGCTCAGATAGTATTAAAAGGGGAATAATAGTCGATTACATCATATGTCTGAGACGTCCATATAGTCCTTACAATAATTCAAAGTGCGAAAACGAAACGTAGATAACCGCGGCCTTCACAGGCAGCCGACTGGGGGTTACCGCTAACCCACACCTAGAACTCGTCGTAGTCTTGGAACTCCTGGAAGTCTCCTTCCACAGCTTCATCTTCTCCTAAGCAGTGGTTGCAATGCTGACAACCTGGGGGGGTTTGGTGTGTAGAGCAAGAGTGAGTACACATCAACATACCCAGCAAGTATCCTGTTTGGCTGTAGTGGACTAGCTTTATGTGGGGATAAGTCAAGCAATTGCTTTTAATTGGGCAAATTATTATTTACTAATAGAAGGCCAGGTTTTAGCATTAACCCAAGTTATTAGCCCGATGTACCCTTTCCAAACGGAAAGAATACCACTTACCAGCACCATAATCATAACCAGAACCATCGATCCCATAGCCATCTGTACCATAATGTCTCTGATCAAGTACCACTAATCATTGGAGCTCCCTTGGCCGCTCATAACCGCGAGCACGGCTGATATATTAGTTTTCAAACACTCTGCAGAGGTTGTGCACTTTACCCACAAGCCGTGATTCCCTCTTGCCTCGGGCCGATCAAACCCTTAAACACTACCAAGGTGAATAGGCAGGGTTTCACTACGTAGCCTTTACAAAGATTCCCCGGGGCTGTAGCCGCCCGTTAGGTTTCCTAAATGTACCGCACTCCTCCCCAAGGGACAAATCAACCTTGGCAGAGCGAGCCGCATACACCGAGCCCCATTGACGGCACGACGGTGAAGCGAACTACACCCCGGATCCTCTAATTATTCAGCTAAGGGCACCCCATTCCACCCTCATGGTTGCACTGTTTTCCCGGGCGGTCATCCATAGAACAGGTCCTTACAGAGAGGCACTCGAGAAATCGCTCGAGCCCCCTTAAAGGCCACAAGTATAACATCATAATAAGAAGAGGGAAAACAGCGTATCATAGATAATCTCATCATGTTCAATGATTATAGTTGAGCAATAGCATAAAGCTAAACAATAATAATCCAACCCAAATAGGTAAACAAGGACATGGATAACAAAAGCTAGTCAATCCTTAAGTATAAATGTGTAATGCGGGGGGTGAATTAAAGAATGAATATGACAGAGATAGGTCAAAGGACACTTGCCTCCACCAACCGACTGCTGCTCAGGGGCTTCTCCTGCGAATTCTTCGGGCTCCTCGACCGAATCGTTCTCTATGCGATTGCAAGCATACATACATCCATCCATTCAAATTAGGAAACAAACAGTACATCATACAAGAGAACAAATAAAGTAGATATGCATAGAATATCACATACGATAATGAATTTATCATGGTTAGAAAGAAACAAGAGAAGGTCTCGCAGGGGTTAAAGCTTATGCTCAAGGCACGCTACAGGTAAACGAATAACTAAACGCTACGTGCCTTAGTTCTACTTAATTCCAATTAGTTCTAACAAACGGATTAGCTACATGCATAATTCGAATCATGACCATTTCCAGTTGATCGACATTAGATGAGGTAGATAGTTACTTACATGTATTAACTAACGTAAACGATTTCTAATTTGAGTTTCCGTTTATTGATTACATAACACGATCACTACACATGGAATGCATAGGGGGGGTAGACGGGTGGCTCGGGGTAGACGATCGTGTCGAGGACGCGACAGGGCGCTATGCGTTGCGTCGCAGGCACGACGAGCCACGCTAACGCACCATACACCACGCGAGCACGTACGCGCAAGGCCGCGCCGACGTGTCGCGAACGAGTCGCGCACACGTCGGGGCCGAGCCGCGCACTCGCTACGCAGGGGCACCACGGCCGCGCGAGCCGAAGCCGCGCCGGGCCGGGGCCGCGCTGCGCAGGGGCGGGACACGCCAATGCGGGCGGGACCGAGCCGCGGGTGCGGCGAGCTCGCCGGGGGCTCCGTGCGTGCACGGGCCGCGCCGGGGCTCCGCGCGCACGCCGAGGCCACGCCGGGACCGGGGCTGCGCGGGCGGGCGAGGCCGCGCAGGGGCCGGGGGTGAGCGTCGCAGGCAGGGAAGGCCGGGGCGGGACCGCCGCGCGCGCCGAGCCGCGCCATGGCCGCGCGAGCCGCCGCGCCGGCGAGCCGCGGGCGGGCTGCCATGGCTGGGCCGCGCCCAAGCCGGGGAGGGGCGGGGCGGACGGGGCGGGGCTCGCTGCGCCGCGGGAGGGCGCCGGGGCCGGCGAGGCCGGGCCGAGCGCCACCGTGCCGAGCACGGGTGGGCGAGGCCGGCGGACGAGCGCGCGCGGGCGGGGCGGGATTCACCGCGCCGCGCGAGGGCGCCGGGCCGCCATGGCTGGCCGAGCCGAGGGGAGGGTCGGGGCGGACGGGGCCAGGGCGGGGCGGACGGGGCCAGGGCGGGGCGCCGGGCCGCCATGGCCGGCGAACTCGGGGCCGGGGCGAGCGCGCCCACGGCGCGGGGAGGGCGCCGACGAGCTCGGGGAACGGGGAGGGAGGGGAGAGGGAAGGGGAGAGGGGAGGGAGGGGCTCACCGCAGGCGGGGATCGGCGGCGGCGGCGGTTCTGGGCGAGCAGCAGGGGATCGGGGTGGAGCAGGGGAGGGGAGAGGGATTCGGGCGGAGAGAGAGGGTGACAGGCGGGACCCGCATGGAAGGGGGCGGCGGCGGGCGCAACCGCCGCGCGCTGCACGCGGGGAAAGCGGGAGGGGGGCGCGCGGCTGGGCCGCCAGCTGGGCCCAAAGCGCGCGGGGGGGGGGGGGGGGGGGGGGGGGGCAGCTGGGCCGCGGCGAGGCCGGCCCACGGCGGGGAGGAAAGAAGGGGGGGGAGGGAGGCCGGCTGGGCCGGATTGGCCAGCTGGGCCGGGCGCGAGAGGGGGGGGGGTGGCTGCGCGCCTGGCTGGGCCACGCCAGCTGGGCCGCCCAGGCCGGCCGGGCTGAAAGGGGAGGAGGGGGGAAGAGAGAGAGAAGGAAAGGTTTTTTCCTTTTTTAATCATTTCTTCTGAAAGCATGTTTTCACAAATTCAATCCACAAACAAAAGATATGCAGGGACCGGCATGGTGCAACAATCCAAATGAAATACTCTTAGGGTTTATTATTATTATTCTACTTGGAGTTTTGGAAATAGGTAGGGTTTTAGCGAAAAGAATTAGGAAAGAGAGGTAACGCCCGAATTTAGCGAGCGATAGAGAAAGAAAAAAATTCAACTCGAAATTCGGGGCGTTACAATCACCAGGGCTGGGGAGGGGAGTGTGCCGAGTTGGGGTCGGCCCCTGCGTTGGCGGTGGCCCGCTCCTTCCCTCAGTGATCGGGGGGAAGGGCGGTTGTCGTCCGTGATGCTGGCAGCTGCCGCGTGCCTGGCTCTCGAACCCGAGTGGCTTCGGAGCCGTTCTCGGCGTCGGCTTCCGCCACGGCAGCTGGAAGAGGTTCTTCCACCGACGAGACAGCCGGGGCCGCCCACGGACCGACCTCCAACTCTACGGCCTTCTGCCCGTCCTTGCCTCACGAGTTTGGGCATGGGCGGGGGCCTCCTGGCAGCAGCATCCGACCTGAGGTCATCGCTGCCGTTGTTCGGCCCCCCGGAGCAGAAGTCGTCGTCGTCGCCGGTGCCGGAGCGGGCGACGGCGCGCCGTTCGTCGGTCTTCTGTTGCTCCGCAGGCCCCCCATCGAGTGGGGTTGTTCGTACCCGCGGAGGTGGAACCAGAGTTCCGTTTGTAATGGCACTTCGAATGCCGGTGTTTTTTGTTCATTGTGGCTGTCGAGGCCTGAACATGTATGTAATTTCGGCACGGAGATGTAACACCCCTGGTGTTACTATAACTAAAACTTGAGCATGACATCATAAGCATTGGCATTGCATATGTTTGACACACCTAGAGTGCATTCACTAGGCAAAAATTTCAAACAAGTTGTATTGTTGTAATGTTTTACAATTAGGACCCTGGATAGGAAGCTTTAACCCTAAAAAGGGATTAAAGGGGTAAAACTTAACCCAAGTTAAGAAAACCTAAAAGCTTTAGGGTAAAAGTCATAAAATGACCCCAAGAATAAACTTGAATCACTTTTATACCCCTGGGATACCAGAAACCCTAATTGGAACCCTGGAAAACCCTAAAACCAAACCCTAGGGGCTTATGTGCAAAAATTAGTCCACTTTTGGGCTAAAGTGCAAAAACCAAGCCAAATAAGTATTTGAAGTCAATTGGTTCACAAATATGTGGACTTGAAGGCCAAACCCTAAGTTTTGGACTTAAATGCAAAATGGACCTCATTTGAGTTTTACACTAAGTCTGAAATTCAGTGTTAAAGGCTCCACTTTAGGGCTTTGTAACTTTCAAAGCATAGGGTTTTTGCCCTAGGTCACCACATCAAAATTGTAGCCCAATTATAGGAGCATAACTTTGCTTAAGAGTGTCAGCAGAGTTGTTAAGAAAATATTGGAGATAATTAAACCTAAATATTGGCTGTCAGGCTGATTCTGTCTGAAATTCAGATATTCAGTGTAGCAAAGCCAACTTTGAGTATAAATTCCACCTTGATTTCGTACTCAAATGTGTTCAAGTCCTATAGTCGAATTGTAGCTGGTTTGTAACTCTACAACTTTGGTACAGAGGTTTAATGAAGTTCACATGCAAATTTCAAAGAAAATCGAGCCTAAACCTTGTCTGTCAGTCGCTCTGAATGGGGGTTCACCATGGTACAGTAGCCCGGATTGGATCAGGCTGCCAGCGCGGAACTCCCACCGCCGACGACACCTCCGCCGTGATTCGTGCCGTTGCCGGCCTGACTTGTGCACGGGATGGGCAGATAAGGGCACACGATAAAAGATCTTCGCCGACGGTGAGCTGGAAATCACTCCGGTGACCCCCCCCGTGTCTCTCTTTTCCTCCTTACGGCTGGAACGGATGTGCTCGCCGGTGACCGCCGCTTCCCGGCTGTGTGCCGCGTGTCCAAACCTTTCCACCGCGTCGCCATGACTCCCTGTACCCGTCCCATCGTCGACGGGGAGGTTGCCACGACGGTAGACACGAATTCACCGCGCAAGCCTCTTCTTTATCTCCGGCCGCCAACACGGCTCGGCCAAATTGGGCACCACCGCCCGCGGGCGCTATAAATTGACCGTACCCCCAGCTCCGCCATGCATCCAAGCAGCTATTGCAACCGCTTGCATCCCAAACCTCCCACCAGAGAACTTGAATTCGGAATTTCCCCCAACCTCGCTCTCCGCCACCGTGAAACAAGTCTCACCGTGGCCAGCCCAAATTAGGTCAGTTCATGTTGCTCTGTTGCTTGTTCTAACATTCTCATGTGTCCTTGATGCTCTCCAAACCATCCAATTGAACTTAACTGCCATGAATTAATTGGAACACGAACACCTATCCGCGTCGTGCACTGTCCTCGCGGGCAGAGCTTGGCAGATCACCAAATATGAAATTGATTGGGGGAAAGAGTCCTTAGGAGTTGAATTTGGTGTCTGCTGCTCAAAAACCCTAGCCGTTGCCCCTTTTGGCCGGTTCTGGCGCTCGCCGGAGCACGGCCACGCATGAACGGCGTCGTGGACTTCAAATCGTGAATAGATAGAAACCGGAGGGTCTTTTTGTGAAGTGTCTGTGACTCATAAGCATAGTAACTGAACCCAACTTCCAATAGCCAAAACCGTGAGGGCCTTCGTGCAAAGTCGCCAGCGCGGGCGCGCGCGTGCGCCTTTCCTCTCTGATGTTGGGCCGCTGGGCTGAATCCGGCCCATCACTGTTGGAACATTTTCCTTTTTTATTTTACAGCAGAGCTTTAGAAATATGTAGAAAAATGTAGAAAAATGCTAAAATTGTGAAACTAATTTTCCTAGGTTTGTTATTTTCCCTAGAATTTAGTAAAAATAGTTTTGTGATTTTTAGTGGAAGTAAGAAATCTTAAGGTATTTAAAGTGGTTAAAAGTATTGGTTATAGATTTTTAGAAAATAATTGGTAAGTCCAAAAATGCCCAAAATTTTTATATGAGTGTTATACACTATTTAGAGACCTTGGGTAAAGTTTGAATTGATTTGGACCTTGTTTGATCACCAAACCCAAAACCACCCCCTGCCCTATGAACTCCTTTACCGACTCCGGAAACCCTAAGTTCCCGGAACTCCGTGAAGGAAAGTTGTATTCAAGACATAAATAATAAGTTTATACTATCTTTGCATCCTCATGAGCATCCCATGGCATCCATTCTTATACTATGTATGGTTATGATTAGAACGTGAAGAAGAGATAGAAGTCACCGAAGACAGGACACCACCACCTTCGGAATCCCAGGCCGGGAATAGTTTCTACTTCGATATCTGTGGATCCGAACCCGAATCACCTGTAAACGAAGGCAAGCCCCGGTGCATTTGCCACCTTCCTTGCTATTTTAAAATCTTTCTCACTTGATTGCTGCATTAGGTGATAGGAGTTGCTTGATAAAACCATTCCTGCATTACCTTCCTTGAATTAGATTACCTTCCTTAATCACCTGTTTTACAAAAGCTTTTTGATGCTTAGCTTTGCTTTAGAAAAACAAAAGGTTTTGTTTTTACAAAAATATGTTGTGGCAAAAGTGGGTGGGCTGTTTTCGAAAATAAAATTTGATGGTGGATCCATCAGGGCCCTGATGGGTTCAACATCGGAAAAGATGTACCTCTGCCAGGTACCAAGTTTTGGGTTAAATGATTAAGCTGAGACCGGGCGGGTGACTTGCACGAGAAGAGAGTCTCGGTGTAGTGTCTCCGTCTGAGTCGATTAAGGACCTTGTCGATGTAGGCCTGCTGACCGAGGACCCTTTAACTGGTCACATGCCTCGTCATGGGTAAGCCTTGCCTCGGGTCGACTAAGGCCGGAATAAGATAACACGAAATGGGCGTGGAGCTGTGGCGAGAGTATCGTGTACCCTCCGTGGCAAGAGGTTGGACGGTGGTGTAGCTGTGCTCTCGGTTTGCGTGAACCTGATCCGGTCTTAAGAACCCCGGTGGCGGGTTGACATATGCAAGGGTTAAGTGCTACATATGTCGTGTGATTGGAGATCCTCAGCTGAGTATAATCGATTCGGATCGCCGTACCTCCGCGGTTATGGAGACTTGGCCACTGACTTACACGTAGCATTCCACTAAAGATAAAGGGTTTTTGTTGAGAAATTGGCTAGTACAGGACCAGTGATTGAACTAGGGTAGAAAGAACTCTAGTGCAGGTAATTTTACCTAACTTGACAAATAAAATTGGATTTTTAAGGATCCACTTTAGTAAGCATTTCTGCAAAACAGAGTCTTTGAATATTGAAAAGCCTTACCTTGACTCCCATATAACCAGCATACCCTTGAGAGTCTTTTCTTTAGTCGGGTAAGACTTGCTGAGTATCCCATACTCAGGGTTTATCCCTTCGTTGTTTTTAGGTGAGGAAGTAGCAGACTTTTGCTGCTTCTGTGCCAAGGTGGTTCCAAAAGAAGAAAAACAAGACTGAAGTGCGGGAGGACTCGGTCCGCCACTTAGGATCTTTTGTTTATTAAACTTATCGGGAGGAGTTTGTGCCTCCCTTGGTTTGTATAATATTACTACTCTGCACTCACTATTAGCTCTGGTCTGTAATAACATAACTCAAGCTTGCTTTTGAAATAAATGTAAGTTTATGTAATTGCTTCCGCATGTCTTTATCTCCGATGTTCTGTAATGTCTGCAAGACGGGTGAGACGTTCCTGGTAAGGTAAAGAAAGATACCAAACTTGTCAAGTAGTTCAGGGGCACCTACAGGGTTGTCTGAGGTCCGTTGGACAAGGACAACTATAGGTGGGCCTAATTACTTGGGAGGTTCCGTCACAGCTGGTATCGGAGCGTAGCCCTTCTTTGCAGATATTATGAGGCATCTTCAAAAGGATTTTCAAAAGGTCTTACCTAAAAATTCTTTTCTCTTCTTACCTAAGTATTCTGAAGAGTCTATCTTAAAGACCAGATAGGATGAGTGCAACGTATAGAAGGTTGAATCGACTAAGGTTGATTCTGTAATTACACATGCATCATGCTAAGAATCATATTAATAACATTTTCCCCCTAGAAAAGATGCCGCCACGCACCAGGCTAACGACACGCAAGTCTACGGGACCAATTGGGGTGCCTCGGCATCAATTGGCTCCCAGACATGAAAGCAGCAGCAGTGGAAGTAATGACCCCATCGGAGATCTTGAAGCCCGTGTGAGTCGACTTCAAGCAGCGCTGCAACACAGGACCGATGCTTGGGTAGCCGACGGAGATAGGATCAATGAACTGAGAAGGGACATCCGACATCTGCAGGATCAGCTCGCTGATCGAGACTTAGCACTTGACTGGGCCGTACAATCTCGTTTGCTAATGTGTGCTAAGGAAGCAAGGGCTCAGGCCCGAATTAAAGAACTTAGCTCGACTGTCGATGACCTGCAGGTTTACTGCAATACGTTGCACGAGGAAGTCCATATACTATACTCACAATTACACCCAGGTGAGCCTACACAACCTACTGAGGCGGAAGCCGGACCATCTCACGTTGCAGGACGTGCGCTGGGTGGGGAGTTAGACCTTTTTGAGCCCCCTCCTTCTTTGAGGTTGGTTGATGTCTGGACTCCCACACCTGACGATGAGGCCGCCAAGAGTAATGGCAAGCAGGAATAATGGTGTAATAGAGGTAGAGTAGTGTATTGTAGGGTGTACTGTTGTATAATAGGTTGAACTTTTGTATAATGGGTATTGTATCCTGTTATGTAATATCGAGTCTGTATCATTACTTTTTATAGTAATGTAAAATGGAAGGTTTTCTCTGGCACATTATGTTTACTTCAAATGTTTTTGCCACAGATGCCGACCAGGACTCGAGGACAGGACGCAGCAGGAACTTCTGGGGGACGGGATGTTACCCCAAACCCACCTCCAGTTCCTCCCACGTTAGCCGAGGCGATTGCCGCCTTGGTGAATGCCACCGCAGACAATACCCGCTTCCTTAGGGAAATGGCGGGTCAGCAGCAATTCCAGCAGCAGGCGGGAAGAGGTTATCCGCAAGGCCCCCGTGAGACCACCTATCTGGATTTCTCGGAAACCCGTCCACCCCTATTCGTCAAAGCTGAAGATCCCCTAGAAGCTGATGAGTGGATTCGGGTTATTGAACAAAAGTTTGGTCTTCTCCGTTGCTCAGAGACGCAGAAGCCGTTGTTCGCAGCACAACAACTCCGTGGTCCTGCCAGTACCTGGTGGGGAAATTTTGTGGCTATTCAACCTGTCAACCATCAAGTCACCTGGGATGAGTTTAAAGCAGCCTTCCGTGAACACTACATCCCCGAAGGAGTGCTGCATATGAAACAAGAGGAATTTATGAAGTTACAACAAGGTGGAGATACCATCAACCAATATCTCAACAAATTTAATCACCTGTCGCAGTATGCCATCGACCAGGTGAATACGGATTTAAAGAAGAAGAACTGTTTTATGCGAGGACTGAATGATCGGCTACAAAGGAAAATGGCCACATGCATAGATCTCACGTATGGAAAGGCTGTCAGCACAGCCTTATCTGTTGAAGCAAAGTACACAAATTCTGGGAAGAATAAGGGATTCGGTGGTGAGAGGCCTAATCAGGGCCAGGCGAAGAAGCCACGGTTTGTGATCCGACCTTCAAACCAAAATCGCACCTTTTCTCGTCCACCCTCATTCCCCTTTAAACAGCCAATCATTATTCGCCCCCACAATACCCCCACTACCCCAAAACAGCCGGGTGCCCCAGGCACTCGATTCCCTGCCTTGCCTAGTTCTTCAACTGGGTGTTTTAATTGCGGCAAGTCGGGACATTTTATCAAAGACTGCCCATATCCTAGGCAAAATCAATCTAATGCTTCGCAAGGATCTGGGAAATCAGCTCAGCCTAAAGGAAATGTTGTGGGGAAGAATACAAAGAAGACAGGGCGTGTATATTACACTCAAGTGGCTACTACACCGGAAGGAGAGCCGGTGATGATGGGTACGTTTCCCGTGGCCAGTCACCCAGCAATTATTCTTTTTGATTCTGGTGCTTCACATACATTCATTAGCAAGAAATTTGTGGAGCAACATCATATTGCATACCATGAATCAAAGGAGGGATTTAAAATTCATTCACCTGGGGGACATATTTATACTAGAGAAGTGGCCTATGGAGTGCCAGTAACAATGGCCGGACGGAACTTTCCTGCTAACATGATTGTTCTGAAGGGCCAGGATATAGATGTAATCTTGGGTATGAATTGGTTAACCCAACACAAGGCAATTCTCAACACTGAACTCAGAACCGTCAGGTTGAGCTATAACCAAGAAGAGATTCTTTTGACTCTCCCCGCAACCAATCCGGCCAAAGCTTCTGGTAGAGTATATGAAGTCATTGTACCGGAGATCAAGAACATTCCGGTAGTATGTGAGTTTCCAGATGTATTTCCGGAAGATTTGCCTGGACTGCCCCCTGAAAGAGATGTAGAATTCGTAATTGAGCTAAAGCCCGGTACGGCTCCCATCTCCCGAAGATCGTACCGTATGCCCCCTAATGAATTGGCGGAACTGAAGATCCAATTACAAGATCTACTGAATAAAGGATTCATCCGGCCAAGCTCGTCCCCTTGGGGTTGTCCCGCCATTTTTGTTAAGAAGAAGGATCAAACCTTGAGAATGTGCGTGGATTATCGACCCCTAAATGAGGTCACTATCAAGAATAAGTACCCTCTTCCAAGGATCGACATCTTATTTGATCAACTGACTGGGGCGAGGGTATTTTCCAAAATTGATCTCAGGTCGGGCTATCATCAAATCCGTATTCGGCCCGAGGATATACCGAAGACCGCGTTTACTACGCGGTATGGATTATTTGAATACCTGGTAATGTCTTTCGGGCTCACCAATGCTCCTGCCCATTTCACCTATTTGATGAACTCGGTGTTCATGCCCGAGTTGGACAAGTTCGTGGTAGTCTTCATCGACGATATCTTGATATATTCTAAGAATGAAGAGGACCATGCTCAGCATCTACGGATTGTATTGACGCGCCTCAGGGAACATCAGCTATATGCCAAGTTCAGCAAGTGCGCGTTCTGGCTGGAAGAAATTCAATTTTTGGGGCACGTGTTATCGGCTAAAGGAATTGCGGTAGATCCTAGCAAGGTCAAAGATATTCTGGAATGGAAACCCCCAACAACTGTTCACCAAGTCCGGAGTTTTCTTGGACTAGCTGGGTATTATCGCAGATTCATACCAGATTTTTCTAAGCTTGTGAAGCCAATCACAAGTTTATTAAAGAATGACATTAAGTTCAATTGGTCTTCTAAGTGTAATGAAGCCTTTGAGCAACTGAAGACACTATTGACCACTGCTCCGGTATTGGCTCAACCGGACATCACTAAACCTTTTGACGTATATTGTGATGCATCTGGCAGTGGGCTCGGCTGTGTACTGATGCAAGAGGGCCGAGTGATTGCATATGCTTCAAGGCAGTTGCGCAGACATGAGGAGCACTATCCAACTCATGATCTGGAGCTAGCTGCTGTGGTTCATGCCCTAAAGATTTGGCGTCACTATCTACTGGGAAATATTTGTCACATATATACAGATCATAAAAGTTTGAAGTACATCTTCACCCAGTCAGAGTTAAATATGAGGCAAAGACGATGGCTTGAGCTCATTAAAGACTATGAACTGGAGATCCATTATCACCCAGGCAAAGCCAATGTGGTGGCAGATGCACTGAGTCGTAAGACTTCCTGCCACTGTCTTATGGCGAAGACCTCCGAGAACACTTTGTGTCAAGAAATGGAAAAGCTGAACCTGGGAATAATCCAACAAGGGACTCTAAATCAACTAAAGCTTGAGTCAATCATTTTACAAAGGATAATTGATGCTCAAAAGGATAATCTGGGTATGAAGCACATACGAGAGAAGATAAAGGCTGGAGTAGCCAAATGTTTCAAGGAAGACGATCAAGGTGTGATATGGTTTAAAAACCGCATAGTAGTGCCAAAGAACGAAGAACTCCGCCAGCAAATTCTTGATGAAGCACATCTTAGTCGTTATTCTATTCATCCGGGAAGCACTAAGATGTATCAAGACTTAAAGCAACATTATTGGTGGACAAAGATGAAAATCGAAATTGCACGCTATGTGGCGAAGTGTGACACTTGCAGACGTGTCAAGGCCATACACATGAAAACTGCTGGGCCATTACAATCCTTGCCAATCCCAACATGGAAATGGGAAGACATCAGTATGGACTTTATTGTGGGACTGCCCAGGACAGCAAAGGGGTATGACTCTATTTGGGTGATTGTCGATCGGCTTACAAAGATTGCTCACTTTCTGCCAGTCAAGACAAATTCCCCGGTTACTGTCTACGCCCAATTGTACATTGCTCGTATTCTTAGTCTGCATGGTGTTCCAAAGACCATAGTGTCGGATCATGGACCTCAATTTGTAGCCAAGTTTTGGGAAGCACTTCACAAATCCTTGGGTACTAAGTTACTCCACAGTTCGGCCTATCATCCTCAAACCAGTGGACAGACTGAGAGAGTGAACCAAATACTTGAAGATATGCTACGGGCATGTGTCCTGGACTTCTCACCAAAATGGGATGAATGTTTGCCCCTAGCGTAGTTTTCATACAATAACAGTTATCAAGAAAGTATCAAGATGGCACCTTTTGAAGCTTTATATGGACGTCGGTGTCGAACTCCGCTAAATTGGTCTGAACCTGGAGAAAGATATTTCTTTAGGCCTGATATGGTGAAAGAGGTCGAAGAAAAGGTTCAGAGAATTATTCATAATATGAAAAAGGCACAAGCTCGTCAGAAGAGTTATGCAGACACACGGCGAAGGCCCTTATATTTCCTGGAAGGAGACTATGTTTACCTGAAGGTCTCACCAATGAAGGGTGTATCACGTTTTGGGGTTAAAGGGAAACTTGCACCTAGGTACATTGGCCCATTCCTGGTACTTGAGCAATGTGGACCAGTGGCATACCGACTTCAACTACCCGAAACATTGTCTGCTGTGCATAATGTGTTCCACGTGTCACAATTGAAGAAGTGTCTTCGGGTTCCTGATCGAACCATTGAAGTGACTGATGTTGTTCTGGAACCAGATTTAACATACTCGGAACATCCTATTCGAGTTCTGGATCAAAAGGACAGGATCACTCGAAGAAAAACTCTCAAGTTTTATAAGATACAGTGGAACCAGCATTCTGAAGATGAGGCTACATGGGAAACTCAAGACTTCTTGAATAAGAATTTCTTAGGCTTTTTAGCCTCTTGTAAATTGTAAAGTCTGTATAGCTGTGTAATAAAGAAGTGACCCCCACATCACCTCTGCCTTGTACCAAAATTAAGGAAATAAAAATGTGATGTGTTTCCTTTACCATTACCTACCCTAGGATTTTTAATCTCGGGACGAGATTCATTTATGGGGGGAAGGATGTAACACCCCTGGTGTTACTATAACTAAAACTTGAGCATGACATCATAAGCATTGGCATTGCATATGTTTGACACACCTAGAGTGCATTCACTAGGCAAAAATTTCAAACAAGTTGTATTGTTGTAATGTTTTACAATTAGGACCCTGGATAGGAAGCTTTAACCCTAAACAGGGATTAAAGGGGTAAAACTTAACCCAAGTTAAGAAAACCTAAAAGCTTTAGGGTAAAAGTCATAAAATGACCCCAAGAATAAACTTGAATCACTTTTATACCCCTGGGATACCAGAAACCCTAATTGGAACCCTGGAAAACCCTAAAACCAAACCCTAGGGGCTTATGTGCAAAAATTAGTCCACTTTTGGGCTAAAGTGCAAAAACCAAGCCAAATAAGTATTTGAAGTCAATTGGTTCACAAATATGTGGACTTGAAGGCCAAACCCTAAGTTTTGGACTTAAATGCAAAATGGACCTCATTTGAGTTTTACACTAAGTCTGAAATTCAGTGTTAAAGGCTCCACTTTAGGGCTTTGTAACTTTCAAAGCATAGGGTTTTTGCCCTAGGTCACCACATCAAAATTGTAGCCCAATTATAGGAGCATAACTTTGCTTAAGAGTGTCAGTAGAGTTGTTAAGAAAATATTGGAGATAATTAAACCTAAATATTGGCTGTCAGGCTGATTCTGTCTGAAATTCAGATATTCAGTGTAGCAAAGCCAACTTTGAGTATAAATTCCACCTTGATTTCGTACTCAAATGTGTTCAAGTCCTATAGTCGAATTGTAGCTGGTTTGTAACTCTACAACTTTGGTACAGAGGTTTAATGAAGTTCACATGCAAATTTCAAAGAAAATCGAGCCTAAACCTTGTCTGTCAGTCGCTCTGAATGGGGGTTCACCATGGTACAGTAGCCCGGATTGGATCAGGCTGCCAGCGCGGAACTCCCACCGCCGACGACACCTCCGCCGTGATTCGTGCCGTTGCCGGCCTGACTTGTGCACGGGATGGGCAGATAAGGGCACACGGTAAAAGATCTTCGCCGACGGTGAGCTGGAAATCACTCTGGTGACCCCCCCCCCGTGTCTCTCTTTTCCTCCTTACGGTTGGAACGGATGTGCTCGCCGGTGACCACCGCTTCCCGGCTGTGTGCCGCGTGTCCAAACCTTTCCACCGCGTCGCCATGACTCCCTGTACCCGTCCCATCGTCGACGGGGAGGTTGCCACGGCGGCAGACACGAATTCACCGCGCAAGCCTCTTCTTTATCTCCGGTCGCCAACACGGCTCGGCCAAATTGGGCACCACCGCCCGCGGGCGCTATAAATTGACCGTACCCCCAGCTCCGCCATGCATCCAAGCAGCTATTGCAACCGCTTGCATCCCAAACCTCCCACCAGAGAACTTGAATTCGGAATTTCCCCCAACCTCGCTCTCCGCCACCGTGAAACAAGTCTCACCGTGGCCAGCCCAAATTAGGTCAGTTCATGTTGCTCTGTTGCTTGTTCTAACATTCTCATGTGTCCTTGATGCTCTCCAAACCATCCAATTGAACTTAACTGCCATGAATTAATTGGAACACGAACACCTATCCGCGCCGTGCACTGTCCTCGCGGGCAGAGCTTGGCAGATCACCAAATATGAAATTGATTGGGGGGAAAGAGTCCTTAGGAGTTGAATTTGGTGTCTGCTGCTCAAAAACCCTAGTCGTTGCCCCTTTTGGCCGGTTCTGGCGCTCGCCGGAGCACGGCCACGCATGAACGGCGTTGTGGACTTCAAATCGTGAATAGATAGAAACCGGAGGGTCTTTTTGTGAAGTGTCAGTGACTCATAAGCATAGTAACCGAACCCAACTTCCAATAGCCAAAACTGTGAGGGCCTTCGTGCAAAGTCGCCAGCGCGGGCGCGCGCGGGCGCCTTTCCTCTCTGATGTTGGGCCGCTGGGCTGAATCCGGCCCATCACTGTTGGAACATTTTCCTTTTTTATTTTACAGCAGAGCTTTAGAAATATGTAGAAAATGTAGAAAAATGCTAAAATTGTGAAACTAATTTTCCTAGGTTTGTTATTTTCCCTAGAATTTAGTAAAAATAGTTTTGTGATTTTTAGTGGAAGTAAGAAATCTTAAGGTATTTAAAGTGGTTAAAAGTATTGGTTATAGATTTTTAGAAAATAATTGGTAAGTCCAAAAATGCCCAAAATTTTTATATGAGTGTTATACACTATTTAGAGACCTTGGGTAAAGTTTGAATTGATTTGGACCTTGTTTGATCACCAAACCCAAAACCACCCCCCTGCCCTATGAACTCCTTTACCGACTCCGGAAACCCTAAGTTCCCGGAACTCCGTGAAGGAAAGTTGTATTCAAGACATAAATAATAAGTTTATACTATCTTTGCATCCTCATGAGCATCCCATGGCATCCATTCTTATACTATGTATGGTTATGATTAGAACGTGAAGAAGAGATAGAAGTCACCGAAGACAGGACACCACCACCTTCGGAATCCCAGGCCGGGAATAGTTTCTACTTCGATATCTGTGGATCCGAACCCGAATCACCTGTAAACGAAGGCAAGCCCCGGTGCATTTGCCACCTTCCTTGCTATTTTAAAATCTTTCTCACTTGATTGCTGCATTAGGTGATAGGAGTTGCTTGATAAAACCATTCCTGCATTACCTTCCTTGAATTAGATTACCTTCCTTAATCACCTGTTTTACAAAAGCTTTTTGATGCTTAGCTTTGCTTTAGAAAAACAAAAGGTTTTGTTTTTACAAAAAGATGTTGTGGCAAAAGTGGGTGGGCTGTTTTCGAAAATAAAATTTGATGGTGGATCCATCAGGGCCCTGATGGGTTCAACATCGGAAAAGATGTACCTCTGCCAGGTACCAAGTTTTGGGTTAAATGATTAAGCTGAGACCGGGCGGGTGACTTGCACGAGAAGAGAGTCTCGGTGTAGTGTCTCCGTCTGAGTCGATTAAGGACCTTGTCGATGTAGGCCTGCTGACCGAGGACCCTTTAACTGGTCACATGCCTCGTCATGGGTAAGCCTTGCCTCGGGTCGACTAAGGCCGGAATAAGATAACACGAAATGGGCGTGGAGCGGTGGCGAGAGTAGCGTGTACCCTCCGTGGCAAGAGGTTGGACGGTGGTGTAGCTGTGCTCTCGGTTTGCGTGAACCTGATCCGGTCTTAAGAACCCCGGTGGCGGGTTGACATATGCAAGGGTTAGGTGCTACATATGTCGTGTGATTGGAGATCCTCAGCTGAGTATAATCGATTCGGATCGCCGTACCTCCGCGGTTATGGAGACTTGGCCACTGACTTACACGTAGCATTCCACTAAAGATAAAGGGTTTTTGTTGAGAAATTGGCTAGTACAGGACCAGTGATTGAACTAGGGTAGAAAGAACTCTAGTGCAGGTAATTTTACCTAACTTGACAAATAAAATTGGATTTTTAAGGATCCACTTTAGTAAGCATTTCTGCAAAACAGAGTCTTTGAATATTGAAAAGCCTTACCTTGACTCCCATATAACCAGCATACCCTTGAGAGTCTTTTCTTTAGTCGGGTAAGACTTGCTGAGTATCCCATACTCAGGGTTTATCCCTTCGTTGTTTTTAGGTGAGGAAGTAGCAGACTTTTGCTGCTTCTGTGCCAAGGTGGTTCCAAAAGAAGAAAAACAAGACCGAAGTGCGGGAGGACTCGGTCCTCCACTTAGGATCTTTTGTTTATTAAACTTATCGGGAGGAGTTTGTGCCTCCCTTGGTTTGTATAATATTACTACTCTGCACTCACTATTAGCTCTGGTCTGTAATAACATAACTCAAGCTTGCTTTTGAAATAAATGTAAGTTTATGTAATTGCTTCCTCATGTCTTTATCTCCGATGTTCTGTAATGTCTGCAAGACGGGTGAGACGTTCCTGGTAAGGTAAAGAAAGATACCAAACTTGTCAAGTAGTTCAGGGGCACCTACAAGGTTGTCTGAGGTCCGTTGGACAAGGACAACTGTAGGTGGGCCTAATTACTTGGGAGGTTCCGTCACAGGAGCCGTGTTGTTTCCTCACTTTCGAGCGCTAAGACTCGCCTATTGGTTGTCTGAACCGCTTCACCAAGCGTGAGTCGCCCCGTGTAAAGGTGACGAGTGAGGTATCCGTATCCCGGAGGCGTAGGATTCCCTCGGCTTGGTCAGCCTTGTTGTCCGAGGCTTCCCTTGCTTAGTTAGAGGAACCCCTCGGCCGCTCTTCGATGAGCCGAGGCCAGGGGTAGCGGTGTCAGCGCGAACAGAGGCAGAGTTGGCTCAAAAAGAAAACCTGGTCGGCCGGAGCCTGGCCGGGTCATCCGTTAGCGGGACCGACGCCGGAATTGATCTGCCAAGGCCTCGGGCCGGGCTGATGTCCTTGGGGACAGCTGGCCGAGGCCCCGGGGTGACCGGCCGAGCCGCCTGCTCGGGCCGGATTCTCGGAGAAGACCCTGGCGGCGATGGCCCGGGCTTGGTGATGACGTTGTCCTTTAGAGCGGAGACCCTTGGACCGCGTCGCCGTCCAAGGCTAGGTCGGACCTCGCCGAAAGTGTTGTCGACGCCGAGGGCGCTGCTGCTCCCCTTAGCCGTCAAGATCTGAGCCTGCAGGATCGGATTATCTTGTAGCATGTGTTTTCTGCGGCCGCCGAGGCCAAAACACACCCTTGACGTGTTGTAAAGCCGCGCCTCCTTTCCTCTTGTTTCGAGTATCTGGACTTTTTTGTTGGTAACAGAATTGTTTGTGCGAGCGAGAGTTGCTTCTCACGGAAGGTGATGAGTGAGGTATCCGTATCCCGGAGGCGTAGGAGTCCCTCGGCTCGGTCGGCCTTGCCGCTTACGCGCACTCTTACCCGTCCATGGGGTTCTGTCGCCGACGTAGTCGAGAAGGCTCGAAGAATCGCTCCGGCAGAAGGGCTTCCAAACGTGAAGGCTTGTTCGGTCCGCGGAATCACTTATCCGAACGTGAGTTACTTATCGCAGAAGGTGACGAGTGAGGTATTCGTATCCCGGAGGCGTAGGAGTCCCTCGGCTCGGTCAGCCTTGGCTGCTTACATGTACTCCATCATTTTCAGGATCCACTTTCGAAGTAGTCGAAAAGCACGAAAGACATTCTGGCAGAAAAGATCTTTTTTCGAGGAAAATTTCGACGCAGAGGGGGTTCCCCCCCTTTTAGCCCCCGAGGGAGGGTCGGGCTTTGCCGAGGCAAGGCTGACCCTTCCTTGATGACTAAACTTTGCGTGGGAGCAAGGTATATGAACAACTTGAAAACATCTTAAGGGTAGAAGCGACGTAGCTGTTGGATGTTCCAAGCGTTGCTGTAGACCTCGCCTTGACTGTTGGCCAGCTTGTACGTTCCGGGCTTCAGAACTTTGGTGATGATGAACGGCCCCTCCTAGGGGGGCGTAAGCTTGTGTCGACCTCGGGCGTCTTGTCGCAGTCGAAGCACCAGGTCGCCCACCTGGAGGTCTCGGGACCGGACCCCTCGAGCGTGGTAGCGTCGCATGGACTGCTGGTACCGCGCCGAGTGTAGTAAGGCCTTGTCCCGAGCCTCTTCCAGCTGGTCCAGCGAGTCTTCTCGACTAGCTTGGTTGCTTTGGTCGGCATAGGCCTTCGTCCTCGGGGAACCGTATTCCAGGTCTGTGGGCAAGATGACCTCGGCCCCATAGACTAGAAAGAACGGCGTGAAGCCCGTGGCTCGGCTCGGTGTTGTCCTCAGGCTCCAGACCACCGAGGGGAGTTCCTTCATCCATCGCTTGCCGAACTTGTTGAGGTCGTTGTAAATCCGAGGCTTGAGTCCTTGTAGAATCATGCCGTTGGCACGCTCTACTTGCCCATTCATCATGGAATGAGCCACGACGGCCCAGTCCACCCGGATGTGGTGATCCTCGCAGAAGTCCAGGAACTTTCTGCCGGTGAACTGGGTGCCGTTGTCAGTGATGATGGAGTTCGGGACTCCGAAACGATGGATGATGTTGGTGAAGAACGCCACCGCCTGCTCGGACCTGATGCTGTTTAGGGGTCGGACTTCGACCCACTTGGAGAATTTGTCAATGGCGACCAACAGGTGTGTGTAGCCCCCGGGTGCCTTCTGCAAGGGGCCGACGAGGTCCAGACCCCACACGGCAAAAGGCCAGGTGATGGGTATCGTCTGCAGAGCCTGAGCGGGTAGGTGGGTCTGCCTTGCGTAGAACTGACACCCTTCGCAGGCGCGGACAATTCTAGTGGCGTCGGCCACCGCCGTTGGCCAGTAGAAACCTTGTCGGAAAGCATTTCCGACAAGGGCTCGAGGTGCTGCGTGGTGGCCGCAAGCCCCCGAGTGTATTTCTCGGAGGAGTTCCTGACCTTCGGTGGTGGAGATGCATCGCTGGAGGATGCCTGAAGGGCTGCGGTGGTAGAGCTCCTTCCCTTCTCCCAGCAAGACGAACGACTTGGCGCGCCGCGCCAACCGCCGAGCTTCGGCTCGGTCGAGGGGTAGCTCTCCTCGGTGGAGATATCGCAGGTACGGGGTCTGCCAGTTTTGATCAGGCGTGACCCCGCTTTGCTCCCCCTCGACGCGCAGCGTCTCGCCCTCGGGGGCCGAGGGTACCTCGGGCTGAATCGAGGGTGCCTCGGGCCGAGTCGAGGGTGCCTCGGACTGTGCCGAGGGTACCTCGGGCTGGGCCGAGGGTGCCTCAGGCTCGGGCGTGTCATCGATCTTGACGGAGGGTTGATGCAGGTCTCGGGAGAAGACATCCGGGGGAACCGTTGTTCGCCCCGAGGCTATTTTAGCCAGCTCGTCCGCAGTCTCGTTGTAGCGCCGAGCGATGTGGTTGAGCTCGAGCCCGTAGAACTTGTCTTCCAGGCGCCGAACCTCATCGCAGTAGGCCTCCATCTTCGGGTCGCGGCAATGGGAGTTCTTCATGACTTGGTCGATGACGAGCTGCGAGTCACCGCGAGCGTCGAGGCGTCGAACCCCTAGCTTGACGGCAATCCGCAACCCGTTGACCAGAGCCTCATACTCAGCTACATTGTTGGATGCCGGGAGATGGAGGCGTAGCACGTAGCGTAGGTGCTTCTCGAGGGGCGAGATGAAGAGTAGGCCTGCGCCGGCTCCTGTCTTCATCAGCGACCCGTCGAAGAACATGGTCCAGAGCTCCGGTTGGATCGGAGCTGTTGGTAGCTAGGTGTCGACCCATTCAGCCACGAAGTCCGCCAAGACCTGGGATTTGATGGCCTTCCGAGGGGCGAACGAGATTGTTTCGCCCATGATTTCCACCGCCCACTTTGCAATCCTACCCGAGGCCTCTCGGCAATGGATGATCTCCCCCAGGGGGAAGGATGACACCACAGTTACCGGATGAGACTCGAAGTAGTGTCGCAACTTCCGTCGTGTCAGGATCACCGTGTACAGCAGCTTCTGAACTTGTGGGTAGTGGATCTTGGTTTCGGATAGTACCTCGCTGACAAAGTAGACTGGCCTCTGAACGGGCAATGCATGCCCCTCTTCTTGCTTCTCGACCACAATCGCGGCGCTAACCACCTGAGTGGTCGCGGCGACGTAGATCAAGAGGGCTTCTCCGGCAGCTGGGGGCACCAAGATAGGCACCTTCGTGAGGAGCGCCTTCAGGTTCCCAAGGGCTTCCTCGGCCTCAGGGGTTCAAGTGAAACACTCGGCCTTCCTTAAGAGGCGGTACAGAGGTAGACCTCTTTCGCCGAGGCATGAGATGAAGCGGCTTAGAGCCGCGAGACATCCCAAGACCCTCTGTACACCTTTCAAGTCCTTGATGGGCCCCATGCTGGTGATGGCTGCGATCTTCTCCGGGTTGGCTTCGATGCCCCGCTCGGAGACGATGAACCCCAAGAGCATGCCTCGGGGCACCCCGAAGACACACTTTTCGGGATTGAGCTTGATGCCTTTCGCCTTGAGACATCGGAATGTCACTTCAAGGTCGAAAAGGAGGTCGGAGGCTTTCCTCGTCTTGACTACGATGTCATCGACGTAGGCCTCGACCGTGCGGCCAATATGTTCGCCGAACACATGGTTCATGCACCGCTGGTACGTCGCGCCCGCATTCCTCAAGCCGAACGACATGGTGACATAGCAGTACATGCCTAAGGGTGTGATGAAAGAAGTCGCGAGCTGGTCGGACTCTTTCATCCTGATTTGGTGATACCCTGAGTAGGCATCGAGGAAAGACAGGGTTTCGCACCCAGCAGTGGAATCCACGATTTGATCGATGCGAGGCAGAGGGTAGGGAACCTTCGGACATGCTTTGTTCAGACCAGTGTAGTCTACACACATCCGCTATTTCCCCCCTTTCTTTCTCACAAGCACAGGGTTGGCAAGCCATTCGGGATGAAATACCTCTTTGATGAACCCTGCCGCCATTAGCTTGTGGATCTCCTCGCTTATGGCTCTGCGCTTCTCCTCGTCGAATCGGCGCAGAGGCTGCTTGACGGGTCGGGCTCCGGCTCGGATGTCCAGCGAGTGCTCGGCGACATCCCTCGGTATGTCGGGCATGTCCGAGGGACTCCACGCAAAGACGTCAGCGTTCGCGCGGAGGAAGTCGACGAGCACTGCTTCCTATTTGGGATCGAGCTCGGAACCGATCTGAATCTGCTTGGAGGCGTCGCTGCTGGGGTCGAGGGGGACGGACTTAACCGTCTCCGCTGGCTCGAAGTTGCCGGCATGACGCTTCATGTCTGGCACCTCCTTAGAGAGGCTCTCCAGGTCGGCGATGAGGGCCTCGGACTCGGCGAGGGCCTCGGCGTACTCCACGCACTCCACGTCGCATTCGAACGCGTGTTTGTACGTGGGGCCGACGGTGATGACCCCGTTGGGGCCCGACATCTTGAGCTTGAGGTAGGTGTAGTTGGGGACGGCCATGAACTTCGCGTAGCATGGCCTCCCCAGTACCGCGTGGTAGGTTCCTCGGAACCCGACCACCTCGAACGTCAGGGTCACCCTTTGGAAGTTGGAGGGTGTTCCGAAGCAGACGGGAAGATCAAGTTGTCCGAGGGGCTGGACGCGCTTCCCGGGGATGATCCCATGGAAAGGCGTAGCGCCCGCCCGGACCGAGGACAGATCGATACGCAGAAGCCCGAGGGTCTCGGCGTAGATGATGTTGAGGCTGCTGCCTCCGTCCATGAGGACCTTGGTGAGCCTGACGTCGCCGATGACGGGGTCGACGACGAGCGGGTATTTCCCCGGGCTCGGCACATGGTTGGGGTGGTGGGCTTGGTTGAAGGTGATGGGCTTGTCAGACCAGTCTAGGTAGACTGGCGCCGCCACCTTCACCGAACAGACCTCCCGGCGCTCTTGCTTGCGGTGCCGAGCCGAGGCGTTCGTCGCTTGCCCACCGTAGATCATGAAGCAGTCGCGGACCTCGGGGAACTCTCCTGCGTGGTGATCTTCCTTCTTGTCGTCGTCGCGGGCCCTGCCACCCTCCGCGGGTGGCCCGGCCCTGTGGAAGTGGCGCCGAAGCATGACGCACTCCTCAAGGGTGTGCTTGACGAGCCCCTGGTGGTAGGGGCACTGCTCCTTGAGCATCTTGTCGAAGAGGTTGGCACCTCCGGGGGGTTTCCGAGGGTTCTTGTACTCGGCGGCGGCGACAAGGTCCGCGTCGGCGGCGTCGCGTTTCGCTTGCGACTTCTTCTTGCCCTTCTTCTTGGCGCCGCGCTGAGTTGACGCCTCGGGGGCATCTTCCGATGGGCGGCCTTGGGGCTGCTTGTCCTTCCGGAAGATAGCCTCGACCGCCTCCTGGCCGGAGGCGAACTTGGCGGCGATGTCCATCAGCTCGCTCGCCCTGGTGGGGGTCTTGCGACCCAGCTTGCTCACCAGGTCGCGGCAGGTGGTGCCGGCGAGGAACACGCCGATGACATCCGAGTCGGTGATGTTGGGCAGCTCGGTGCGCTGCTTCGAGAATCGCCGAATGTAGTCCCGGAGAGACTCTCCCGGCTGCTGTCGGCAGCTTCGGAGGTCCCAGAAATTCCCGGGGCGCACGTACGTGCCCTGGAAATTGCCGGCGAAAGCTTGGACTAGGTCGTCCCAGTTGGAGATCTGCCCCGGAGGCAGGTGCTCCAACCAGGCGCGAGCGGTGTCGGAGAGGAACAGGGGGAGGTTGCGGATGATGAGGTTGTCATCGTCCGTTCCACCCAGTTGGCAGGCCAGACGGTAGTCCGTGAGCCACAGTTCCAGTCTCGTCTCCCCCGAGTACTTCGTGATAGTAGTCAAGGGTCGGAACCGGGTCGGGAACGGCGCCCGTCGTATGGCCTGGCTGAAGGCCTGCGGACCGGGTGGTTCGGGCGAGGGACTCCGATCCTCCCCGCTGTCGTAGCGTCCCCCACGCCTGGGGTGGTAGCCTCGGCGCACCCTCTCGTCGAGGTGGGCCTGACAGTCGCGGTGATGGTGCTCGTTGCCGAGGCGTCCCGGGGCCGCAGGCGCTGTGTTGCGCGTGCGCCCGGTGCAGACCGAGGCTTCCCGCATGAATCGGGAAGTCGCGGCATGATGTTCCGAGGGGTGCCCCTGCCTTTGGGAGGCGGAGCTCTCGGCCCGTCGGACCGCGGCGCCTTCCAGGAGATTCTTGAGCTCTCCCTATATTCGCCGCCCCTCGGTGGTTGATGGCTCCGGCATCGCGCGGAGGAGCATTGCTGCTGCAGCCAGGTACTGGCCGACCCCACTAGATGCGGGTGGCGGCCTGACCCTGACATCGTCGGCGATGCGGTGCTGGAAGCCCTGGGGTAGATGACGTATTTCTCCGGCCGGAGGTTGGCCCGCCCATGCCTGCCCGACGTCCCGGTGGATTGGCTCAAGCGCTCCTGCTCCCTCGTCGAGCCTGGCCTGCACCCCTCGGATTTGCTCGAGCTGTGGGTCGTGACCCCCCACCGGAACGGGGACCACAGCTAGCTCCCGTGGGATGTCTGTAATACCCAAATTTGTAAAAGCATAAGAACTAAGATTATTCTCCCTATATGTGTTGCCTTTACTCATTGGTACATGTGAATAACCACATTGAAAAGTGAATAATTAACAAGTGGCACATAAACAACCTGTGCATCATGCTGGATCTTACTTTGTGTGCATTTTGTGATGATATAAAAATATGGTAAACAAAAAAATAAATAAATAATAATTATGTTAATACCCCAATGGGGAAATTAAATCCTAAAAGAAATTCTAGAGTTTGGAAAAGAAATTCTAGAAGTGAAACCAAAAAGAGGAAAGATATAAAATAATATAAATAATAATATATCTTCAAAGTAGTTCTGTTTCTGGCGCAATATCATCTGAGAATATTTGGTCACAAGAGTTTGAATTAAAATTTGAATACAACTTGAATTTGAAAAGAGGGAGAGAAGAAAATAAAAAGGAAAAGACTAAAACCTAGTTTGGGCTGGCTTCTCCAATTCGGCCCACTCTTTCTCTCTTCTACCCCACGGCAGCCCATTTCCTCGTTCCCTTTTTCTTTTCTGAGAAGTCACTGACGTGCGGGCCTGGGTCCTCGGTGTCTCACGCCGCGCTGTGCGCCCCACGCTCATGCCACTGACTGGTGGGCCCACGGCACCGAGTCGTTCTTCTCGCCAGGATCGCGGATGGCCGGTTCGGACCGATTCCTCCTCCCTCAAACAGAACGCGAGTTCTCTGCGCGCTCCGTGGGAATCGGGGGTCTCTAGCTGGCTGTTCCGGTCTCTGGCCCGAGCCCTATATATGTGTCTCTTCTCCTCTATGACGCGTAGCCACATCTCATCCCCTCGACGCAGCAAGCCGGATGCCTGTGTGCATGCTCGGTCCGCCGCCATTGCCATCGATCCCACATAGCGGCAACGCCCTGCGACCGCCGCCCTTATTTGACCCTAGGAGCTTCGGTTCAGCCTGCTGTAGGTGTTTGCGGGCTCGCTGCGTGGGATTGACGGCCGTTGGCGAGCGAATTCATCGACGGAGTCGAAGCACCGCCGTGGCCGCGCTCGCTGCCGTGGCCAGGGAGTTCGGCACTACGATTCATGGTATTACCACTGCCTTGACACTCGTTAACTCATTAGGATCGATTAGATAGCTTCGAGTTCGCCTTTGGGGCAGTGAAACGTCGGTCAGTGCTCGCCGGGGACGTCCGCCGTGGGGGTTGATGCAGATGGCCTTCATGGGGCAGCGCAGCAACTAGCCCCAGCCCTCTTCTGGAAGAAACCTTCTCCTCCGCGTCTGCTCCGTCCCTGCCCACCACGTGCGGAGCGCTCGATTCGCTCACCGGAGATAGTGCTCCACCGCGTGCCGCTGTTCGTCGTGGCCGGCTCTCCAACCTTCGCCTTGGTCTTTGGTAAGCCCCTGGGTAGCTTCGCCATGGCTCGCGCTTCCTTTTGCACCGGTTAGCTTGCGTATTAGGGAATCCATGCGCCGGGTTGTCATCATGGCAACGGACTGCCGTCAAGACCGGTATGGCCGCCGTGCCCTGGTGGGCGGAGGGTGGAAGATGCTCCCTTAGCCGTTCATCTCAGATCAAGGGCTTTGATTAGGTCGGGACGACATGAGATTAGTGAAGGATCTGGGCCGTTGATCGATCCACGGATGGCTGTGATCAGGTCGCGGATATCCCTTCGCTAGGTTAAATCGTGGTCGTAGATTTCATATCCAGTGACCCCAGATGCGTACCGGTTCGTTATAGAGCTCATCTAATCTGAACCGCAGGCTCCTGATCGAACGGCCGAGAACCTACCTTACCCCTTCGGCCGTGCATTTGTCTAAAGAGACCCCGTAGTTTTAAGAATCAACCCGCAGTCCACATGGATGGGGTCTGTGTCTAGTGATTCTTTCACCGAGACCCCTGCTTTTCCCTGTATTAGTGCGCCCAGTCCTGATAATGGATAAAACCAGGAAAAATATTTAGAAAATAGTTTTTAGTACAAATTTAATTGCAGAAACTTGTTTAAATTGTAGAAAATTCATATGAACTCCAAATTGGTCCATTCTAGTTCCTAAATTTTTGTAATATTATTGTATAACCATTTGTGCCACTGTTTTGGCATGAAAGACACATTAACATTTATCTAGCAATTAATCTTAAATACATAAAACCTTCAGAAATTCATATCTTAAAATCTATAACTCCAAATTTAATGATTCCAGTTCCTATGATCTCATTTTACTGTCTAGTTTATTATTGTGTATTTTATTTACATGTTTGGTGTAATGTTAATTCTTGCTATACTATGTATGTATTGTGTTGATGCGAGTAGACGAGCAAGCTACAGGGGATTCTGAGGTTCAGCTGGTAGAGACTGCTGAGCAGGAGCTCGTGGAAGGCAAGTTGTGCCCTTGATCACTTATTTTTACCCAGCCATGTTCTGATTAATCATAATGATCTGCATAGGTTAATTTTGATGGGACCCAATAGGTTACCCTAGTTTGATTATCTTTATACCTTGTTACCACTGAACTTTTTGGGTAGTACTCGCTAGTGCTTTATGTGGTTTTGGGTATGAAGATACATTATTCATGATCACACTTTTATTATCTGTTTATTATCACTGTTCATGATAAGATCATTATGTTAATTGGAACATGGAGCGACCACCCGGGAAAACAGTGCTACCACAAGGGTTTAATGGGACGCCCTTGGCCGATTAATTAGGAAAGCTAGTGGAAGACTACCTTACCCGAAAGGGGCAAGGGCAGTAGGGGAGTGGTCAGTGTAGGGAGGCCCTCGGGAGGATTTTGCTGCGATGGCGGTCCTGCAAGGGATTCCTGCATTGGAACTTCCTATAAACTGTAGCGGGTTTTCTGAAGCTAGTGGAACTTTGTAAAGGCCTCGTAGTGTTACCCTGCCTCGCCTCCTCGGTAGAGGTGTATGGGAAGTCGCGATCCCTTGGCAGATGGGTAACATGACTTGTGGGTAAAGATGCACAACCTCTGCAGAGTGTAAAACTGGTATACTAGTCGTGCTCACGGTCATGAGCAGCTCGGACCCTCACATGAGTAAATTATGGAACTTAAACTCAATTTGTCATATGCATTGCATCGCAGGTGAGGTTGTTACTTTTGTTCTACTACTTAATTGGGTTGGTATTTACTTATACTTAGTAATTGCTAATAAAATTTTGACCAACTTTAAAAGCAATGCTCAGCTTCAACCATCCTCTTTGGTAAGCCTTACACTTCACGTGAGCTCCCACCTTTGGCGAGTTCATGCACATTATTCCCCACAACTTGTTGAGCGATGAACGTATGTGAGCTCACTCTTGCTGTCTCACACCCCCCACAGGTCAAGAACAGGTACCACAGGATGAGGCGCATGAAGGATGCTATGACGAGTTCGTGAGAGGTCTAGGTCGTCGTCTCCCAGTCAACTTTGGGTTGCTGGACCGTTGTCTCCTTATAATGTAATTATTTATTTATTTTGTATAGAACTCCTGTTATATAGTAAAGATGTGACATTCGATCCTGTGCCACTATACATCATATGTGTGAGACTTGGTCCCAGCATATCTGGTGTTTATGTTCGCGCCCGGGTCTTGGTGCCCCTAAAACCCGGGTGTGACAGAAGTGGTATCAGAGGAATGTTGACTGTAGGACGAAACCTAGATAGAACTGGACAGACCCTTACCTACTTACCTTACTCTGATTCTTTCTATACTTATCTTGATCCTGTCTCACCTTCTACTGTTCTACTCTGATTAGCCTTACCTTTGCTACTCTGATCCTTTTCTACACTTATCTTGATCTTTCCTCGTCTATTTCCGCTTCACTCTGATTATTCTTACATTTTCTTTCTTAAGACAAAGGTGGAATTCACACTTTGAAATCTTGCGGCTAAAGTGATCTTTAGGAATAAGAGACCTACTCTTAGGATAAAAAAAACTATTTTTATAGGTATCCATACGCTTGAGTGTTTGTTCTTATGATACTTGTTTGATTTGGATCTTTGATTGAGTGTGATGAGTTGTGGAGTAATGTCCACAATTACATCTGCATATACATATAGGAAAAAAATGCTTATAAAAATAACTAGACAAACTAGATTATCCCTCATTAAAGTATCTAGCCTAATAATATCCATCTCATCTCAAAAGATTCTATCCTACACTCATAGATCCATCTTATCTTAAAATATACTCATCTTATCTTGAAAAGATCTTATGTCACCCTAATAGATCTAACTGACCTCAAAGGATTCTACCTTATCCTTTTGGATTCATCTTTCCCTAACTAGCATATTTATCCCACTCTAGAATAACAACCATGATCTAATCCAAAGTAATTAGATATTATCTAGTCTAATCTAGTTATATCCAACCTAATCCAGATTCTATCTAATCTAAATATGACCCAATCTAAAGTGTGTTATTAACAGGTCAGTTAATTTGGTGATATAGGTTAGACACTGTCTCTACAAACATATCTTAACCTAAATTAATGTCTTCCACTAACTCATCCATGAACAATGACCTAACCTACATCACAGGTTGCCTAGTTCATCTATTCCAAAAGCAAAACTCTGTTAAAACCTACCTACCTCGTGTACCCCGGCTATCCTAACTATATATCCTTAGCCATATATCCTTAACTCGGGTGACAACCCCAAGAATAAAGGCCAAAGAAGACCAACCATGTCAAAAGAGGATAAGCATCAACTCAAGTCTTCAAGGATCAAGTTGGATCGCCAGAGGAATCAAGATCCAGAGTTCAGGGATCAGGATGAAGTCTTTCCTTATTATACCCTTGCCACAACCTCTACTTGCCATAACTGTACCTCATCTGACATAATAAATGGCTAGACATACATATCAAAAAAAAACTTCAAACAAAACTTTGATTTCCAAAACCCAAATGAGAAAATAAAATTCTAGACCAAACTTATTGTATCCCTTTTCTTACAAATCTCGAGGACGAGATTATTTTTAAGGGGGGTAGGATTTGTAATACCCAAATTTGTAAAAGCATAAGAACTAAGATTATTCTCCCTATATGTGTTGCCTTTACTCATTGGTACATGTGAATAACCACATTGAAAAGTGAATAATTAACAAGTGGCACATAAACAACCTGTGCATCATGCTGGATCTTACTTTGTGTGCATTTTGTGATGATATAAAAATATGGTAAACAAAAAAATAAATAAATAATAATTATGTTAATACCCCAATGGGGAAATTAAATCCTAAAAGAAATTCTAGAGTTTGGAAAAGAAATTCTAGAAGTGAAACCAAAAAGAGGAAAGATATAAAATAATATAAATAATAATATATCTTCAAAGTAGTTCTGTTTCTGGCGCAATATCATCTGAGAATATTTGGTCACAAGAGTTTGAATTAAAATTTGAATACAACTTGAATTTGAAAAGAGGGAGAGAAGAAAATAAAAAGGAAAAGACTAAAACCTAGTTTGGGCTGGCTTCTCCAATTCGGCCCACTCTTTCTCTCTTCTACCCCACGGCAGCCCATTTCCTCGTTCCCTTTTTCTTTTCTGAGAAGTCACTGACGTGCGGGCCTGGGTCCTCGGTGTCTCACGCCGCGCTGTGCGCCCCACGCTCATGCCACTGACTGGTGGGCCCACGGCACCGAGTCGTTCTTCTCGCCAGGATCGCGGATGGCCGGTTCGGACCGATTCCTCCTCCCTCAAACAGAACGCGAGTTCTCTGCGCGCTCCGTGGGAATCGGGGGTCTCTAGCTGGCTGTTCCGGTCTCTGGCCCGAGCCCTATATATGTGTCTCTTCTCCTCTATGACGCGTAGCCACATCTCATCCCCTCGACGCAGCAAGCCGGATGCCTGTGTGCATGCTCGGTCCGCCGCCATTGCCATCGATCCCGCATAGCGGCAACGCCCTGCGACCGCCGCCCTTATTTGACCCTAGGAGCTTCGGTTCAGCCTGCTGTAGGTGTTTGCGGGCTCGCTGCGTGGGATTGACGGCCGTTGGCGAGCGAATTCATCGACGGAGTCGAAGCACCGCCGTGGCCGCGCTCGCTGCCGTGGCCAGGGAGTTCGGCACTACGATTCATGGTATTACCACTGCCTTGACACTCGTTAACTCATTAGGATCGATTAGATAGCTTCGAGTTCGCCTTTGGGGCAGTGAAACGTCGGTCAGTGCTCGCCGGGGACGTCCGCCGTGGGGGTTGATGCAGATGGCCTTCATGGGGCAGCGCAGCAACTAGCCCCAGCCCTCTTCTGGAAGAAACCTTCTCCTCCGCGTCTGCTCCGTCCCTGCCCACCACGTGCGGAGCGCTCGATTCGCTCACCGGAGATAGTGCTCCACCGCGTGCCGCTGTTCGTCGTGGCCGGCTCTCCAACCTTCGCCTTGGTCTTTGGTAAGCCCCTGGGTAGCTTCGCCATGGCTCGCGCTTCCTTTTGCACCGGTTAGCTTGCGTATTAGGGAATCCATGCGCCGGGTTGTCATCATGGCAACGGACTGCCGTCAAGACCGGTATGGCCGCCGTGCCCTGGTGGGCGGAGGGTGGAAGATGCTCCCTTAGCCGTTCATCTCAGATCAAGGGCTTTGATTAGGTCGGGACGACATGAGATTAGTGAAGGATCTGGGCCGTTGATCGATCCACGGATGGCTGTGATCAGGTCGCGGATATCCCTTCGCTAGGTTAAATCGTGGTCGTAGATTTCATATCCAGTGACCCCAGATGCGTACCGGTTCGTTATAGAGCTCATCTAATCTGAACCGCAGGCTCCTGATCGAACGGCCGAGAACCTACCTTACCCCTTCGGCCGTGCATTTGTCTAAAGAGACCCCATAGTTTTAAGAATCAACCCGCAGTCCACATGGATGGGGTCTGTGTCTAGTGATTCTTTCACCGAGACCCCTGCTTTTCCCTGTATTAGTGCGCCTAGTCCTGATAATGGATAAAACCAGGAAAAATATTTAGAAAATAGTTTTTAGTACAAATTTAATTGCAGAAACTTGTTTAAATTGTAGAAAATTCATATGAACTCCAAATTGGTCCATTCTAGTTCCTAAATTTTTGTAATATTATTGTATAACCATTTGTGCCACTGTTTTGGCATGAAAGACACATTAACATTTATCTAGCAATTAATCTTAAATACATAAAACCTTCAGAAATTCATATCTTAAAATCTATAACTCCAAATTTAATGATTCCAGTTCCTATGATCTCATTTTACTGTCTAGTTTATTATTGTGTATTTTATTTACATGTTTGGTGTAATGTTAATTCTTGCTATACTATGTATGTATTGTGTTGATGCGAGTAGACGAGCAAGCTACAGGGGATTCTGAGGTTCAGCTGGTAGAGACTGCTGAGCAGGAGCTCGTGGAAGGCAAGTTGTGCCCTTGATCACTTATTTTTACCCAGCCATGTTCTGATTAATCATAATGATCTGCATAGGTTAATTTTGATGGGACCCAATAGGTTACCCTAGTTTGATTATCTTTATACCTTGTTACCACTGAACTTTTTGGGTAGTACTCGCTAGTGCTTTATGTGGTTTTGGGTATGAAGATACATTATTCATGATCACACTTTTATTATCTGTTTATTATCACTGTTCATGATAAGATCATTATGTTAATTGGAACATGGAGCGACCACCCGGGAAAACAGTGCTACCACAAGGGTTTAATGGGACGCCCTTGGCCGATTAATTAGGAAAGCTAGTGGAAGACTACCTTACCCGAAAGGGGCAAGGGCAGTAGGGGAGTGGTCAGTGTAGGGAGGCCCTCGGGAGGATTTTGCTGCGATGGCGGTCCTACAAGGGATTCCTGCATTGGAACTTCCTATAAACTGTAGCGGGTTTTCTGAAGCTAGTGGAACTTTGTAAAGGCCTCGTAGTGTTACCCTGCCTCGCCTCCTCGGTAGAGGTGTATGGGAAGTCGCGATCCCTTGGCAGATGGGTAACATGACTTGTGGGTAAAGATGCGCAACCTCTGCAGAGTGTAAAACTGGTATACTAGTCGTGCTCACGGTCATGAGCAGCTCGGACCCTCACATGAGTAAATTATGGAACTTAAACTCAATTTGTCATATGCATTGCATCGCAGGTGAGGTTGTTACTTTTGTTCTACTACTTAATTGGGTTGGTATTTACTTATACTTAGTAATTGCTAATAAAATTTTGACCAACTTTAAAAGCAATGCTCAGCTTCAACCATCCTCTTTGGTAAGCCTTACACTTCACGTGAGCTCCCACCTTTGGCGAGTTCATGCACATTATTCCCCACAACTTGTTGAGCGATGAACGTATGTGAGCTCACTCTTGCTGTCTCACACCCCCCACAGGTCAAGAACAGGTACCACAGGATGAGGCGCATGAAGGATGCTATGACGAGTTCGTGAGAGGTCTAGGTCGTCGTCTCCCAGTCAACTTTGGGTTGCTGGACCGTTGTCTCCTTATAATGTAATTATTTATTTATTTTGTATAGAACTCCTGTTATATAGTAAAGATGTGACATTCGATCCTGTGCCACTATACATCATATGTGTGAGACTTGGTCCCAGCATATCTGGTGTTTATGTTCGCGCCCGGGTCTTGGTGCCCCTAAAACCCGGGTGTGACAGAAGTGGTATCAGAGGAATGTTGACTGTAGGACTAGGGCGATCACCGTCCTCCGGCATGCCGAGATGGTTGCCTTCGGAGGGACCCCCTAGATCGACGTGGAAACACTCGCGGCTTGGGCCGCAGTCCTCGTCACCGAGGCTGCGGCTACCGTCGGAAAAGTCGGAAAGGCAGTAGTCGCATGCGGTCAAAAAGTCCCGCATGGCACTGGGGTTGCCAAGTCCAGAGAAATCCCAGCAGAAGTCGGGCGTGTCGTCTTCCTCGAACCCAGAGGGCCCGTAGGTCGAGACGTCCGTCAGCCGGTTCCAGGGTGACCGCACACGATACCCCAGAGGGTTTGGACTCGCCTCTACGAGGGCGTCCGCCAAAGCGAGGTCGCTTGGCGGTTCGAGGCTGAATCTGAAAGGCGTGATATGGGAATCAGTCGGTACCTCTTGGTCGACGGGCGGCGATGAAGTCACGTCGGGGACTGACCACACCGTCGTCTCAGGTACGAGGGTGACGTCCAGCAAGCCTTTCGCGAGCGCGCTGGCGTCGTCCGTTTGCCCGGAATTGGCGCGTTGCAGGGAGATGGCGCTCGTCCTCGTCTCAAACGCGAGGTCGACGCCCGACGCGCCCCCCGTTAGGGCGCTGGCGCCGTCGACTCGCTCGATAGCCGACGAGGCGCTGCCTCCTGCTTGGCCTTGGTTGCCCCGCCTCCTCCTCCGTCGGCGGGGGAGAGGACGGGGTGAGCTCGAATGTTGTTCTTCCACCACGCGGGGAAGACGTCGTCGATTCCGCCGCCGGCGGGCGGGCTGTCGGTCGCCATTGTCGCTGTCGCACGACGGTGGAAGGAGTATCATGTCGTAGCTGCCGTCGAGGGACACGAACTCAAGACTCCCAAAACGGGGCACCGTCCCGGGTTGGAGAGGTTGCTGGAGACTGCCCATCTGGAGCTTGACGGGAAGCTGTTCGTCAACACGCAGCATGCCCCTACCTGGCACGCCAACTGTCGGCGTTTCGAGACCGGGGGGTCCCTAAGCCGACGAGTGAAATGTCGCCGCGTGCCCCAGCCCAGATGGGTCGGCGCGAGGCCGAGCGCGAAGGGGGGAAGTGAGGTGGCCAGAGATGGGCGAGAAAGAGGTGGAAATCCCGCGGCCTTCGTGTTCGTCCCACGCCCAGGTCGGGTGCACTTGCAGTAGGGGGTTACAAGCGTCCACATGGGAGAGGGAGCGAGCGGCCTTACACGAGCGCCTGTCTCGTCCTCGTCCCCGTGCGGCCAACCTTCTCTAAGAGGGCCCTGGTCCTTCCTTTTATAGGCATAAGGAGAGGATCCAGGTGTACAATGGGGGTGTAGCAGAGTGCTACGTGTCTAGCGGGGGAGAGCTAGCGCCCTAAGTACATGCCATCGTGGCGGCCGGAGAGATTTTGGCGCCCGGTTTGGGTGATGTCGTGGCCGTCGGAGGAGTGCTGGAGCCTGGCGGAGGGACAGCTGTCGGGGCTGTCGAGTCCTTGTTGACGTCCTCTTGCTTCCGTAAGGGGGCCGAGAGCCGCCATCGTCAGGGAGCGTGCGGGGCGCCATCATTGCCTATCTGGCGGAGCGAGCCAGATGGGACGCCGGTCTTGTTCCCCGTAGCCTGAGTCAGCTTGGAGTAGGGTAATGATGGCGCCTCCCGTTGACGTGGTCGGCCCGCGCCCTAAGTTGGGCAATGCGAAGGCTCCTCCGAGGTCGAGGTCGAGTCCGTCTTCCGTGGCCGAGGTCGAGGCGGAGGCCGTTGGCTGAGGCCAGGGCGGAGTTCGAGTCCTGGGGTCGGGCGAAGCGGAGTTCGTCGTCTTCTGGGGCTAAGCCCAAGTCCGAGCCCTGGGTCAGGCGAAACGGAGTTCGCCGTCTTCCGGGGCTTAGCCCGAGTCCGAGCCCTGGGTCGGGCGGAGCGGAGTTCGCCGTCTTCTGGGGCTTAGCCCGAGTCCGAGCCCTGGGTCGGGCGGAACGGAGTTCGCCGTCTTCCGAGGCTTAGCCCGAGTCCGAGCCCTGGGTCGGGCGGAGCGGAGTTCGCCGCCTTCTGGGGCTTAGCTTGAGTCCGAGCCCTGGGTCGGGCGAAGCAGAGCTTCCTATGGTGCCTGTGGCCGGGCCTGACTGCCTGTTAGCCTCACTCTGTCAAGTGGCACCGCAGTCGGAGCGGCGCAGGTGACGCTGTCTTTCTGTCAGACCGGTCAGTGGAGCGGCGAAGTGACGGCGGTCACTTCGGCTCTGTCGGCTGAGGGGCGCTTGTCAGGATAAAGGTGTCAGGCCACCTTTGCATTAAATGCTCCTGCGATTTGGTCGGTCGGTGCGGCGATTTGGTCAGGGTTGCTTCTTGGCGAAGATAGGGCTTCGGGCGAGCCGGAAATATGTTCGCCGCTGGAGGGGGGCCTCGAGCGAGGCGGAGATCCCCCGGGGTCGGCTGCCCTTGTCCGAGGCTAGGCTCGGGCGAGGCGTGATCGAGTCCCTCGAATGGGCTGATCCCTGACTTAATCGCACCCATCAGGCCTTTGCAGCTTTATGCTGATGGGGGTTACCAGCTGAGAATTAGGAGCCTTGAGGGTACCCCTAATTATGGTCCCCGACAGTAGTAATGATGATGCTTTATCTTGTGTTGCTCAACTTAGAGTGAAAAATGCCATACTTGAGAGGCAAGTAGAATTGCTAAGTCATGATAAACTAGCTCTCACTGAAAAATATGATTCATTGTCTTATTCTCATGATAATCTCTTGGATAGACATATCATGCTTAATTTTGCTCATGAGGTTATAATTGCGAACTTAAATTCATGTGAACCTCATTCTCGCACGTGTGCGCATTTGAATTGTATATCACCATGTGCTAACCCCTGTTGCTCAAAGGAAAGCCAATCATTGATTGAGCAACAAGTTTTAGGGTCACAAAAGAAATGGTGTGGGAACAAGAAGCAAAGACAACTAAGGAGAAGACACATTGCTCAACTTTCTCAAGATATCCACGGGCGCGTGGTGAAGAAGCTTGAGAAAGGAAAAACTGCAGCAAGTGTTAAGCTCCATAAGAAGGATGTTCCTAAAGATGAAGAAATCAACATGAGCATGGAAAAAGGTAAAGATTCAATTAATCATGTTGTTTGCACTGACCATTTCTCTATGTCATCCCAGAACAAAAAGAGAAAAGGAAAAAAGGGGTGCTTTAAGTGCAATAAGGCAGGACACCTCGTTGCGTCGTGTCCATACAACGACAAGGGAGAAGGGATAAGGAGATGCTTCGGATGCAATGACAAGAACCATACGATCACTTCTTGTCCGCTACTGATGAACCAAGCACGAACATTCTCCAAGATGACTCTCACCAAGGAGAATGACAAACAGCAAGCGTCATGTCAGGTTGAGCGACGCTTCTGCTACAAGTGTGGTGAGCAGGGTCATCTACTCAAGGTATGTAATAAAGGTAAGGTTCCTAAACAAGTAAAGTTGTCTCAATATCATTCACTTAGGAGACCTAAATCACATACTCGTGCTAGAACTATAACGAGATCACCTAGAACTAGCACAAAGACTATTTGGGTGCCAAAGGCACTTTTAGTTGAACGACATGGACCCATCTCAAAGTGGGTACCAAATTGTGCTAACTAGACCATGCAGGTGCCTTGAGATGGATTGGAGACCATGGGAGAGCTTAAGACGGTTAACTCAAACTCTATGCTTAAGCTGTTAATTGTTTTGGTGTTTATTCATTGACCCAAGGTTGAAGTATTGTGAGACACTAATCCCATGTTCATCTCAAGTGAAATAAGGTGAATAGGTCCTTAATCATTATTGGTGAATCAAGCAAAGGACCTTGATGAGATTCTGCAACTTACTCTCCATGAGATGGTACCCTTGTATCTTAAGTACTTTGTTGATAATCAATACTGCTCTTAAGTCTGATTGATGTGCTACCTGTCCTTGGAGCAGTTATGCTTTGTTGATCACCTGTGTTGAGTACCCTTCAATCAATGATTAATAATCATCAAGATCGTAACCATGCTTGCTTAATCATGATTGTATGCTTTAGAGGTTATGTCTCTTGAATCATTTAATGGGTAGTTTTTTCATTAGATATATCCACCATGATTAACTCTTGTTGTGTTCGTGAATAAACCTGTATTCCATTGTGAGTTATGCTATATGGTTTTAATGATTAACCTGTGTGCAAATATGACATATTGTTTAGCTTATGATTACTCTAGTCTGGTATTGTGTGAATACAAACTCCATGTTGTGCCTCTAATGCACCCTTTTGAGCTAAGGTGCATGAGCAAAAGGAGCCCTCAATTAGTGACAACTGGTGCTCTCATGGCAATTCAGGAAAAGGCAAAGGTATGGAGAATGGAACTATGCAATTTCAGTGAATATCTTGAAGTTCCATTGATTGTGATCACAGTTATGGTGTTGCCTCTGAATTGGTAGTATCTTGGCCTAGGTGCTCCATACTTTAAAATGTTGTTTCTTCTGGTGTACCTAAAGAACCTTTTTAATTATGATGTGCTTAGACATTGCGCTTTATATGCATGATCGTGTTGTTTTTCATTTAGTATATGTGGTGCAATGATTGTCAAGAATGAAGCATGTCTAGGTTGCTTGTGAAATGTTATACTTCTTGAGGCATGCATTGTTGTATCAAGTCAACCTTTCATTTGATATTCAAATCGGTATCCCTTTGTGTTGAAATTGTTAGAGTATGCCTTGACCAAGATATGTTGTGATCCCCTCTAGTTCTGAGAAAGTTAGAATGTGCAAAGTGCAAGTTATTCAAAATACTTGATGCACAAGTTTAGGGGGAGCACACATAACTTGTGTCCTTTGAGACTAATTGTATTTTGAGCAATCTTGTGTAGTCTCAAGGTGGAAAAGAGAAGATGAGCAAGAAATGGAGCAATCAGGACTGGGGTACCTCTGTAAGTCAAGGAATTGGTATCTTAAGTCGTGAGTAATTGCATATTTTTAGATTGCTCATGCTCTATAAAATTTGGTGATACTAGATCCTTAAATATCATGGAGCTATGATAATAAATGATCTTGCAATTGGTATCTTTCAATTGGTAGCCGTGATAGTTTGCTTCAATTGACATCTTTTGGTAATCACTAGAATAGAAGCTTCATCTTGTGCCACAATACTATAACTTGCTCTAAGCTTGATGTCTTAGCAACAAAAAAAGGTTAGGATAAAGGATCAGGCACAAGTGTGGAGAAGCTCCCAAGAGACTAATACTCTCAAGAGAGGAAGTACACCACATCCGGGCAAAGGTAAAAAGGGAAGTATTGATCTTTTGCGTATATGTACCTTAACTTTCCTCCAAATGCTTGTGGTGCATTTGTTGAATGAGTAAGGGGGAGTATTGTTAGTGTGTGTTTACCTCCTCAATACCCTGTTGTCCCTTGACATCATCCTATGTTCTTGCTTGAGTATGGTTTTTGGTGTTTGATGTCAAAGGGGGAGAATTTATGTATTAAAGCTTATCTCAACCTGAGAGGAAAGCTTATCTTAAGGGGTGATGTGTTAGTTTGAGCATTGTTAGTGTGTAATTGTGTAGTTGATAATTCGTATCATATGCTTCTTGTTGTAGTATATGGTGATGGTGCGAAACTAGTGCTTTCGCTGCTATGAATTAATTGGCATCTATTGTGTTCATTATGAAATAGATAGTCATGTGGATAATGGTGCATGTGGTTAATGGTGCTTTAAGATTGTTTTAAATTAGTATCTTAGTTTAAATTGATATCTTAATGGTGAATAGTGGTAGGTTGATATTCCTGTGATATATCCACTAAATTGAATGGTGTTTAACTCTGATTATGTGCATTTGTGTGTTATAGCATCATGGTTTGATTCTTGACACAATGCATTCCAAAATGCTAAGGTGTAGAAATGTTTCGAATTGCCTAAGTATGTGCAAATTGACGTCTGAGGCCAAAATTATGTTTTTGAAGTAAGCACATATTTAGGGGGAGCATTCTATAAACTTAGAATTCAAAATTTGTGCTTCAAATCTTATTCTTATGTAAGCTTTAATTGTGTTGCCATCAATCACCAAAAAGGGGGAGATTGAAAGCTCTCTTGTGGTTTTGGTGTTTGGATGACAACTCAATTAAAGGACTAACAAGTGTGCCGAGTGTTGAACAGGTGCTTAATGTAAAGCTAACAGGGTTCAACACAAGTGAACAGTGTGATGGTCCAAGGACTAGATTATGGATACATAATGGACATCACAAGTAAGATGGACATTGCATAAAGTGAGACTCAGGTGCGTAGCTCGGAGACAACTGATCAAGCTAAGGACGGAGGCAAGAAAAGCTTCGAGGTACCAAGTGCACGGGAGAAGGTCAAAGAGGCTGAGGAACCCAAAGCCAAGGGTGAAGAAGAAGGCTTGCGAAGTCAAGGGTGATCAAGTTGAGAACAGCTACGGCACATCAAGGATCACTACATAAGGACGTGACTTACAACCAATGAGGAAATGTCTATATTAATGTGGTGTAAGTCATAAGGCTCAAGACCAAGCTCTAAGAAGGAGATCAAGGTTACTAGAAGAAGAAGCAGTGTCAAAACTAGAACTGGAAGCAGCCCAAAAAGAGCTAAGTGCACCTTGACTTTTAGTTTGGGTTGTTCCTATGTTTGGAGATGTTCTATGTGACCTTTGCAGGATGTTGGAGCTAAGAAATGTCAATCTAGATCAAGTCAAGCTGACTTGATGATTTATGAGTCCAACATCAAAGCTCAAGCATGTCAAATGCTATAGATGTAAAAATCAAAGAGAAGGTATGTTTCTAGACTTAGTACATTGGTTTTTGTGTACTAACATATTTGTCTAAGTGTTAGAAACAGAGAAAAGAAGAAAAGAAAAGAGATGCAAAATGCTTGGTTGTGTACAGCCAAGACTCAGCTCAGTCTGGCACACCGGACTGTCTGGTGGTGCACCGGACAGTGTCCGGTGCGCCAGGCTGAACTCTGGTGAACAGGCCACTCTCGGGAGAAGCCGGCGGCGTACGGCTATAATTCACCGGACTGTCCGGTGGTGCACCGGACTGTCCAGTGAGCCAACGGTCGGCTGGGCCAACGGTTGGCCGCGCAATCCGCGCGTGACGCGTGGCCGAGCCAACGGTCAGATGGAGGCACCGGACTGTCCGGTGCGCCAACGGCTCCAGGACTGCAACGGTCGACTGCTCCATTTCTGGAAGGAAATCGGGCACCGGACTGTCCGGTGCACCACCCGACAGAAGGCAAGATTTGCCTTCCTAGATTGCTCCAACGGCTCCTAGGCCCCTTGTGCCTATAAAAGGGACCCCTAGGTGCCTCAAGCAATGTACATGTGCAGCCAACAAGTGTAGACATCACTCGAATCAATTCTCACTCTCCCTCTTGTGTGTATCTCTCTAGTTTATGTCGAAGGCAAAGCTATAAGCCTTTAGAGAGTGGAGAAGTGCTGCTAAGAGCAAGAGCAAGGTCTTGAGTGTATCATTACTCTGCCGGGGTGCTGTCAAGAAGTTTGTAAGCAGCCGCGGTTTTGTTGTAACCCAACTCAATATAGTGAAAGGCTCTATCTTCATACTGACAGATCTGAGCAAACGGAGGAAGGAGTTGAAACAGACTCCAAGCCTAGGTGTGGCTAACTCCAACGAGGACTAGGCAAGCATTTCAGGCTTGGCCGAACCTCGGGATAAATCCTTGCGTCTGTGTGCTCTGTTTCGTATTGTATTCTGACTCTCTGTCTTACTCGCTTTTATATCTGCACTTCACTGCTTACTTGTGGTACTAGCTTTCCTTGAAGTGCAGGATATTCTTAAGACAGGAACTTCAATTCCACTGCAACCTACTCGAAGGGTTCTACACTCCACTGCGATCCTGTCTTCGAGTAGAGTAAGATTTAAGTTTTAAAGTGATAATTTTTATTCGCCTATTCACCCCCCCTCTAGGTGACATCCAGATCTTGTTCCCGGGCAAAAGGGAACTTTCACCCGCCCCTGCTCCCTCCCCGCGGCAGCTCGCCCTCGCCCCTGCCCCTCCCCCGCGGTGGCGCGGCTCGCCCCTGCTCCCTCCCGCGGCGGCGCGGCCCCGCTCGCCCCTGCCCCTCCCTCCGTGGCGGCGCGACCTCGCCCGCCCCCTGCTCGGCCCCGGCGCGCGGTCCCTTGCCCCCTGCGCGCGGCCTTCGCCCCCTGCACGCGGTGTCCCGGCCCCCGGCGCGGCTCGCGTGGCCTCGACGCGGCCTCGCGCTCCCCCGTTTGCCCCAACACGTTCCCGCGTGCGCAGCCCCACACAAAGTTGAGTTTGCCATAGAGCTTCTTCCTGGATGTGTCTGAGTTCCTAGATGTGTTTCCAAAGGACTTACCAGGTATGCCACCAGAGCGAAAAGTTGAGTTTGCCATAGAGCTTCTTCCTGGCACCGCCCCCATCTTTAAGAGAGCTTACAGAATATCTAGACCTGAATAGGTTGAACTCAAGAAGCAGATTGATGAGCTGTCAGAGAAAGGCTACATCTGGCCAAGCACCTCGCCTTGGGCCGCCCCTGTTCTATTCGTGGAGAAGAAAGACGGCACCAAAAGGATGTGTATCGACTATCGAGCTCTGAATGAGGTCACCATCAAGAACAAGTACCCCTTGCCCAGAATAGAAGATCTGTTCGACTAGTTGAGAGGAGCCAGTGTGTTCTCCAAGATAGATCTAAGGTTAGGTTATCACCAGCTCAGGATTCGACCTTCAGACATTCCGAAGACGACATTCATTACCAAGTATGGGTTGTACGAGTTCACTGTGATGTCTTTCGGTCTAACAAATGCACCAGCCTTCTTCATGAACTTGATGAACAGTGTATTCATGGATTATCTTGACAAGTTTGTGGTGGTATTCATCGATGATATTCTTATATATTCTCAAAGTGAGGAAGAGCATGCAGATCATTTGAGGATGGTTTTACAGAGATTGCGAGAGCATCAGCTGTATGCAAAGTTGAGCAAGTGCGAGTTCTGGATCAGTGAAGTCCTGTTTTTAGGTCACATAATCAACAAAGAAGGATTGGCTATGGATCCGAAGAAAGTGGCAGACGTTTTGAACTGGAAAGCGCCAACTGATGCTCGAGGAATCAAGAGCTTCATTGGAATGGCCGGATATTATTGGCGATTCATTGAAGGGTTCTTGAAGATTGTGAAACCAATGACAGCTTTGCTAGGCAACAAAGTTGAGTTCAACTGGACCCAGAAATGTCAAGAGGCCTTCGAAGCGCTGAAAGAGAAGTTGACTACAGCACATGTCTTAGTCTTGCCTGATGTGCACAAGCCCTTCTTGGTGTATTGCGATGCTTGTTGCACTGGTTTGGGATGTGTGTTGATGCAGGAGGGAAGAGTTGTGGCCTACTCATCCCGACAGCTGAAGGTTCATGAGCAGAATTACCCAATCCATGACCTAGAGTTCGCAGCAATGGTTCACGCACTGAAGACATGGAGGCACTATCTGTATGGACAGAAATGTGATGTTTACACAAACCACAAGAGTCTGAAGTACATATTCACTCAGTCAGAGCTGAATATGAGGCAACGAAGATGGTTAGAGTTGATTAAGGATTATGAATTGGAGATTCATTACCATCCAGGCAAAGCGAACATAGTGGCAGACGCTTTGAGCAGGAAGAGTCAAGTCAATCTGATGGTCGCTCGTCCGATGCCTTACGAGTTGGCCAAAGAGTTTGACAGGTTGAGTCTCGGATTTCTAAACAACACGCGAGGAGTAACAGTTGAGTTAGAACCCACCTTGGAGCAGGAAATCAAAGAAGCGCAGAAGAATGATGAGAAGATCAGTGAAATCCAGCGACTGATTCTAGATGGCAGAGGTAAAGACTTTCGGGAAGATGCAGAAGGTGTGATATGGTTCAAAGACCGCTTGTGTGTTCCCAATGTCCAATCTATTCGGGAATTGATCCTCAAGGAGGCTCATGAGACGGCTTATTCGATACACCCTGGAAGTGAGAAAATGTATCAGGATCTGAAGAAGAAATTCTGGTGGTACGGAATGAAGAGGGAAATCGCAGAGCATGTGGCTATGTGTGATAGTTGTCGACGAATCAAGGCAGAGCATCAAAGGCCAGCTGGATTGTTGCAACCGTTGCAAATTCCTCAGTGGAAATGGGATGAAATCGGTATGGATTTCATAGTTGGATTGCCTCGCACTCGAGCCGGCTACGATTCCATTTGGGTAGTGGTGGACTGCTTAACCAAGTTAGCCCACTTCATACCTGTCAAGACCAACTACAACAGCGCAGTATTGGCAGAATTGTACATGTCTCGGATCGTTTGTCTTCATGGTGTGCCAAAGAAGATAGTGTCAGACCGAGGAACGTAGTTCACCTCTCATTTCTGGCAGCAGTTGCATGAAGCCTTGGGTACACATCTGAATTTCAGTTCAGCCTATCATCCGTAGACAGATGGTCGGACCGAAAGAACTAATCAAATCCTCGAAGATATGTTGAGAGCCTGTGCGTTGCAAGATCAGTCCGGATGGGACAAGAGGTTGCCCTATGCAGAGTTCTCCTATAACAACAGTTACTAGGCCAGCTTGAAGATGTCACCATTTCAGGCACTTTATGGGAGGAGTTGTAGAACTCCATTGCAATGGGATCAGCCTGGAGAAAAGCAAGTGTTTGGGCCAGACATTCTGCTTGAAGCTGAAGAAAACATCAAGATGGTCCGAGAGAATTTTGAAGATAGCGCAATCAAGGCAACAAAGCTATGCAGACACAAGAAGAAGAGATCTGAGTTTCGAAGTCGGTGACTTCGTCTATTTGAAGGTTTCGCCGATCAGAGGAGTCAGAAGATTTGGAGTCAAAGGCAAGCTAGCACCCCGCTACATTGGTCCATATCAGATTCTCGCAAGGCGTGGAGAAGTGGCCTATCAGCTTAGTTTGCCAGAGGGTTTGTCTGCTGTGCATGATGTCTTCCATGTGTCTCAGTTGAAGAAGTGTCTGCGAGTGCCAGAAGAGCAGTTGCTAGTGGAAGACCTTGAAGTCCAGGAGGACTTGACCTACATTGAGAAGCCAACGCAAATCCTTGAGACTGCAGATAGAGTCACCCGAAGGAAGACCATCAGAATCTGCAAAGTCAGATGGAATCACCACTCTGAGGAAGAAGCAACCTGGGAGCATGAAGATGATCTGATGGCTAAATACCCTAAGCTCTTTGCTAGCCAACCTTGAATCTCGAGGGCGAGATTCTTTTAAGGGGGGTAGGTTTGTAACGCCCTGAATTTGGGGGTAGAATTTTTTATTCTTTTCACTCACCAAATTTGGGTGTTAGTCTCTTTTCTCTTCTCGTTTCACTTCCTTCTTCCCAATTTCAAACCAGTATAGTGACAGGTGTCCGCATCATGTATAAACAAAACCTAAGTGTCATGGGTGTTGCATCATGCCGACGCACATTTCTTTGTCTGGTGTCGCGTGTTTGTCTCGTTCCGTTTCGGTTTTCGGTTCGCGGTTAGAGTTCGTTTAATGGTCGTGTGTGTCGTGGGTTTCGATCCGCAATGCGACCCAGTCCAGCCCAGCACGGCCCGGTCTGGCCCGCGCGCCCCTGCCCACCCCATGCGCGCCCCCTCCCCTCCCCCAGATCCATTTGCCTCATTTGATTTCTCCCGCGCAGCAACCTCTCTCTATCCCATCTCTCTCTCTCCCGTGGTGCCCTAGGTTTTGGAGACGGTGATCGCCGGAGTTGGATCCCCGAGGTGAGCTCCCCTCCCCTCCCTTCTCCTCTCTCTCCCTCTCCCTCCCCTTCTCTTCCCTGCGCGCGCCCTCCCCTTCTCTCCCCTGCGCGCGCACCCCCGCGGCCCCGGCGCGGCTCGCCCCTGCTCGCCCCGGCGGTGGCCTGCCCCTACCCCTCCCTGGCGCGGCGGCCTTCGGCCGCGACGGCGCGACCCTGCCCCTACTCCCTCCCCGCGGCGGCTCGCACTCGCCCCTGCCCCTCCCCCGCGGCGGCACGGCCCCGCTCGCCCCTGCGGCCCTGCCCCTCCGTCCGTGGCGGCGCGGCCCCGCCCGCCCCCTGCTCGGCCCCGTCGCGCGGTCCCCTGCCCTCTACGCGCGGCGTCGGCCACCTGCGCGCGGCGTCCCGGCCCCCGGCGCGGCCTCGCGCTCCCCCGTTTGCCCCAACACGTTCCCGCGTGCGCAGCCCCATGCACGCGGTGATTATTCTTAGTTTTTAATTAATTTTAAACTCCATTAGTTAGTGTGCTGCGTCGCGCGCTTCGTCGCGCGACGAATTCGTCTAAATTTCAGATTCCATTAATGTGCTGCGTCGCGCGCTTCATCGCGGGACGATCCATTTTAATTTCAGATTGTTTAATGTGTGAAGTCGTGCGTCCAGTCGCGCGACGTTTCACTTTAAATTCAGTTCGAATGACGTATGTCGTCGTGCGTTTCGTCGCGCGACGCTTAACGTCTCTTTATAATTAATGCAAGTGTCTCGTTGTGCGCTGTGTCGCGCGACGAGTCGTTGATTTATTAATTCGATTTAAGGTGTTATGTCGCGCGTCTCGCCACGCAACAATCCTTTTAATTTATCTTCATCTGCTTATAATGATTAAACATGAAACATGACTTTACTTTATGCTAAACGTAGTGTCCAAATTAATGCCCTTCTATTAAGCGAGTGGTTTAATTTATAATAATGTATCGTGACCGTTGTTCGACTGTCCTTTCCTCTTTCTCTCCCTTAACCATCATTGCGAGCCCCGCGAGGAACATCCGTTTATTTTCTGCATTCTATTGTATGATGTACTGTTCTTTTGTATTAAATGTGTGGATGTATGTATGTTTGCGCTCGTATAGAGAACGATCTGGTTGAGGAGCCCGAAGAACTCGCAGGAGAAGCCCCTGAGCAGCAGTCGGTTGGTAGAGGCAAGTGTCCCTTGACCTATCTTTGTCCTATACATTCTTTAATTCATCTCCTGCATTTACACAGTTATACCTAAGGATTGACTAGCTTTTGTTATCCATATCCTTGTTTACCTATTTGGGTTGGATTATTATTGTTAGCTTTATGCTATTGCTTAACATTAATTAATGAACATGATGAGAATTATCTATGATACGCTGTTTTCCCTCTTATTTATGATATCATACTTGTGGCATTTAAGGGGACTCGAGCGGTTTTTCGAGTGCCTCTCCATAAGGACCTGTTCGTTGGATGACCGCCCGGGAAAATAGTGCAACCATGAGGGTGGAGTGGGACGCCCTTAGCTGAGTAATTAGAGGAACCGGGGTGTAGTTCGCTTAGCCGTCGTGCCGTCAATGGGGCTCGGTATATGCGGCTCGCTCTGCCAAGGTTGATTTGTCCCTTGGGGAGGAGTGCAGTACATTTAGGAAACCTAACGGGCGGCTACAGCCCTGGGGAATCTTTGTAAAGGCTACGTAGTGATACCCTGCTGGGTCACCTTGGTAGTGATCAATGGAGAGTCATGATCTCCGGGCAGAAAGGGAAATCACGGCTTGTGGGTAAAGTGCGGAACCTCTGCAGAGTGTATGAAAACTGATATATCAGCCGTGCTCGCGGTTTTGAGCGGCCAAGGGAGCTCTAGTGATTAGTGGTATTTGATCAGAGATATTTGGATTACAGGTGGCAATGAGAATGGTGGTTTTGGTATTGACTCTGGTAAGTGGTATTCTTTCCATTTGGAAAGGGTACATCGGGTTAATAACTTGGGTTAATGCTAAAACCTGGCTTTCTACTAGTAAATAATAACCTGCCCAACTAAAAGCAACTGCTTGACTTAACTCCACATAAAGCTAGTCCACTACAGCCAAACATGACACTTGCTGAGTATGTTGATGTGTACTCACCCTTGCTCTACACACCAAACCCCTCCCAGGTTGTCCGCATTGCAACCACTGCTCAGAAGAAGATGAAGCCGTGGAAGGAGACCACCAGGAGTTCCAAGATTACGACGAGTTCTAGGCGTGGGTTAGCGGCAACCCCCAGTCGGCTGCCTGTGAAGGCCGCGTGTATCTACGTTTCTTTTCCGCACTTTGATTATTGTAAAGACTATGTGAATGTCTCAGACATATGATGTAATCGACTATTATTTCCCTTTTTAATACTATTTGAGCACTGTGTGATGACGTCCATGTTATGTAAATGTTGTGTACGTGAATTGCTGATCCTGGCACGTACATGGTTCGCATTCGGTTTGCCTTCTAAAACCGGGTGTGACAATCGTCCACAAGGTACACAATGAAATCATCACCAAAGGATTTTTCAACCCTTTGTCTCTTGCTCCTTTTAGGAGCATCATTGTCATCCTCCTCTAGGACAATTTCATGTGGCTGTTCAAAACTCTCAATAGGTGTACTATGTTCAGGAGTTATCTCACAAGAGTATCTAGAATTGCTATGAATGTCTTTCATTGGAAATATATGTTCAAAGAAAGTAGCATCACGTGATTCCATAATAGTATCAACATACACATCAGGAACTTCAGATTTAACTACTAAAAATCTATATGCTATGCTACACGAAGCATATCCAAGAAAGACATAATCCACTGCCCTTGGACCAAGCTTGCGCTTTTTATTAATTGGTACATTGACTTTCGTCATGCACCCCCAAGTGCGCAAGTATGAAACTGATGGTTTTCTCCCAACCCACTTCTCATAAGGGGTTTTCTCTTCTTTGCCCATAGGAATTCTATTCAGAACATGACATGAAGTCAGGACTGCCTCCCCCCACCATGCCTTAGATAAACCACAAGTGTCTAACATGGCATTCACCAAGTCAGTCAACGTACGGTTTTTCCTTTCAGCAATCCCGTTTGACTCGGGTGAATAGGGAGGAGTCCTCTCATGAATAATGCCATGTTCTGCACAGAAATCATCAAAGACTTTGGGAAAGAATTTGCCACCACGATATGATCTAAGAGGTTTGATCTTTCTCTCTAGTTGGTTTTCAACTTCAGCCTTATAGATTTTAAAGTAGTCTAAAGACTCATCTTTAGTTTTTAGCAAGTATACATAGCAAAATCTAGACGCATCATCAATCAATGTCATGAAGTATCTCTTACCACCCTTTGTCAACACACCATTCATCTCACAAAGATCAGAATGTATGAGTTCTAGAGGTGCCAGGTGTCTCTCCTCAGCAGCCTTGTGAGGCTTTCGAGGTTGCTTCGATTGAACACAACTATGGCACTTAGAACCTTTGACTATGGTGATATTCAGAATTAAACTCATGGTTGCAAGCCGAGACATAGAGCCAAAATTAATATGACACAAACGAGAATGCCAAATACTCGCAAGATCATCAACATTAGCGCAAATATGGTTCACAGACTTATTATTGAAATCTAACAGAGAAAAGCGGAACAAGCCTCCGCAGTCATAGCCTTTACCAATAAATTGTCCAGACTTAGACAAAACTAATTTATTGGACTCCAAAACTACCTTGAACCCATCTCTACATAGAAGGGTTCCACTAACGAGATTCTTGTGTATAGAAGGGACATGATGCACGTTCTTCAGCTTCACGATCTTTCCCGAAGTAAACTTCAGATCCATCGTGCCAGTGCCATGAACAGAAGCATGTGACCCATTCCCCATTAGAATGGAAGAATCCCGGGCACCCTGATAAGAAGAGAACAAGTTAATGTCAGAACACACATGAACATTAGCACCAGTATCAAGCCACCAACTAGGTGATTGAAATACTGAGAAGATGAAAGGTAAATTACCATACCCTTTGTCTTCCTCATTGCTAGCGATCACTGTGTTGACATTGCCCTTTTTGCCACGCGATCCGCTCGATCAGGACAATCCTTGGCAAAATGACCCGTCTCGCCACATGCGAAACATGTCAGTTCAGCCTTGTTCTTCTTCTTCTTGAAGTTGGTAGTTTTGTTGGGCTTGTTAGATTTTGGCTTTCCTTTGCCCTTGTTGTGGTTCTTCTGAACCATGTTGGCGCTGGAGTGGCCCTCGCCTCCTTTAGATCCCGTGTCCTTAGCCTGAGCTTTCTCCTCAACATCCAGAGACGCTATCAGATTTTCAACTGATATCTCCTGTCTCTTATGTTTCAGAGATGTGGCGAAGTTTCTCCATGTAGAAGGCAACTTTGCAATAATGCATCCAGCCACAAATCGGTCAGGAAGGACTATCTTAAGGTGGTCGAGCTCCTTGGCTATACACTATATTTCATGAGCTTGCTCTACAATAGATCAATTATCAACCATCTTATAATCATGAAAGCTCTCCATGATATACAGGTCACTGCCAGCATCTGATGCACCATACTTGGTAGTAAGTGCATCCCATAACTCTTTCCCGTCTGTATGCTGAATATTCGCATCAACCAGACGGTTAACAAGGGCGCTAAGAACTGCTCTCGTAAAGATAGTATTGGCATGATCGTACTCTTTCTCCTGTTCAGGAGTCAGTGGACCCTCAGGTTTGCCTTTACTAACATGGAAGACATTCATAGCAGTCAGCCAGAGCATGGCCTTGACTTGCCATCTCTTAAAGTGCATACCATTGAACTTTTCTGGCTTCAGCGCGTCGGCAAAAGCAGACATAGAAAAACTAGGAAATTGTCTACAATAAGGTTTTGGGATTGTTGAATAATTAGACAAATTCCATCTTAAATTCCGAATATAAATTATGACCAAATCAGAAGAACTGAAGTAAAAAGTCAAATCAGATGATGCGAACTGATTAGACATACTGATAGATGGTGCGCGTCGGAATCAGCAGGGTCGATGACGTCGAAGCAGCGAAGTTAGCAGAGTCAACGAGGTCAGAAGATCACGAGCAGTCGCGTGAGGACGCTTCCCAAAAACCTTATTCGCCCTCTGCGGTCGGGATGAAGAGAACTGGAAGGCGGCTCAGCTGTGAAGAGAGGCGAAAGCGAAAACTAGGATGATATGGATGCTGGATGCCAGGCTCCTTTTCTAGGGCCGAGTCCGCGACCAGATAGCTAACTCCGATCTTATCCACCCACGAGAATCTCGCGTTCAGTTTAGATTTTATAGCGATCGGTTAGGATTCTAAACGTAATAGCCAAGTAACCAAAAATTCAAACGGCAAAAGGAAGTCGCGCCCCCGCAAGACGAGGGGCCGGATTTCGGCGGACCATTCACGCGCATGTCGTGTGCCCGCGCCCTTCACCCCGACCTGGCCAGGCGAGGCGAGCGAGCGCGCGCACGTGTGGCTCTCCACACTATCTCCTCTCATCCATGACTTGGTGAGTGAGTGTGGCTTCCATATTTAAGCTAGCTCTACTCCACTAGAACTAGCAATATGGTGCTATTGGTTCCACCTATTCTCTAGCCATACACTTATATGGGCTTTTGAGATTTTCCTGGGATTTATTTGAATTTCTCAATTGGGCCTAGCCCATAAATCCTAACATAAAAAATAGAAAATGTATTAACCCGTTAACAAAAAAATCTAAATACTCCTCTCCTATCCAGCTCCTCTCAGTTTCCCCATTCCCTTAATTACCCGAGAGCGCACAGGTCCGCCGACGACGCAATCATAGCAACCGCCGTCGCCGCGTCTTTTACCGGCGGTTAAGCGCGGTAAACCGCTGGCCAGGAGCGGTTTACCGCCCGCTGCGCCGCTGCCCCATCCACCGGCACAGGTCCCCCTCGCCGGTGGTTTCTCCCGCGAAATCGGCGGTAAACCGGCAGAGAGAGGTAAATCGTGTATTACTACCGGTAAACCGGTTATACTACCAAGATTTAACTCCTTTTTAGATATTTAGTGCCTAGATTTGGTTTTTTAATGTTTAGATTTTTAGATTACGTTCATGTTTGTGTTAATACATAGTTATTGTTAGATTTCATTCATATTAGTTATAAGTGTAACTCGTAATATTATGTACTACTGTTGTAAATATGATTTAGTATTGTTATTATAGATTGATGACTTATGGTTTATGGATTAGTTATGGTTTAGTTATTGTTTCAAGTTATATGATATTAGTTATGGCAATGGCAACTAGGTCAGGGAACCTATGGACCCCCTCCACCATCGGGCGAAGTACCACCATCGATCATGTATGGGTATGGAAACTATGGACCTCCTCCACCACCATATTCAAATTTATCAAACATGTATCCATCAGGACCACAGTATGTGTATGGACAAGTTCCCGCTGCACCGATATGTTTCTCTTGCTTTGTGGATAAGTATTTATGTGCCGTTCTTGTTTTCTCGATAATGTATCTCATATCTTTTGTATAGACCTATCAATATCACTATGATGGATTGGAACAATATCACGATCCTTCCAACATGACTGAGTACTATCACTATGACTCGAGCTGAACATGTGAGTATTGTGAAATAAGTCGACCTATGTGTCGTTGCCTCGTTGGAGAGTTGTAAAAGAACTTGTATTTAAGTATTGCGAAGTTTGCTGGTTGTTTGTTGCATGAGAACTGCAGTTTGTGGTTGCATATGTATGTTATATGTTATTTTGGTGAACACATGTTGTGTGGATCAATTAATATTTACTGTGCAATGTGAATTTAGCAAACTACAAATAAATCATATCAAAATTTTTCATTTTTTCTGTAGAAAACAGCAAAACCGGTTCGTTTCATGGTTAACCGGCGGTTTTCACCGGTTTTTTGCCGGTAAACTGGTTCGAGTTCAAATTGATTTGGCTTTTGTCAAACCGGACGTTATTTACCGGTTTATCGGCGGTAAACCGTTACCGGTGGGCAGTAGCAGAGGACAAAACAAAAATTAGGTATGGCTGGGAAAAAAGAAAAACATAGGCAACAAGAATCATAATAGGTTTTCTCTAAAGTTCTAATGTCAAAACCATTAGGGCAACAAGAATCATTATGGAAGATATAAAGATTTTGAAATTTTAGGTATAACTAATGCTATACTATGCCATAATGGCTCATCAGCCACTGTCGGTGGGTAACGGTTTTTTCACCTGAAACGGTTTTTGTAAACCATTGCACTGGTCCACCTGGCACCTCTGCCTCCATTTCGGCCATGGTCGACTCGAACAGCCGCACCTACAGCGATAACGAGATGTTGTTTCTTGTTTCGTGCGTTGTACACGCACGTAGACATTGTAGCCATCAAGTTCATGCATGCGGTAGGGGGAAAATATAGTATACATGTATCATCAAGAAGAGCTGGAATCTCTACTACTTATTAAGACGGTAAGAGGTATGCTGCCATTTCGTGTTCTGCCATTCCCATTCCGCCCTCCCCGCAAAGCTCATTCTCATTCCCGGCTGTCATTCCGTGTTCTCCCATTCCCATTCCGCCCTCCCCACAAAGCCCATTCCCATTCCCCCTCCCATAAAGCTCATTCTCATTCCCACGCCTAGCTAAAATTAAATTAAAAAACACAAATGTGGCCCCAATGGGATTCGAACCCGCGACCCCTCAAGCAAATGTGCTCGTAGCTACCACTACACTACATGTGTGTTTATGTCAATATTTGTTACAGTAAAAATACTACATCTCTTCCAAATCCCACCTGCTACCCTTGCACAATGTGTAGTAGTAGATAATTATCAACGAGATTACTGAATTATATTTTTGGACGGAGGCAGTAGTATTTAAAGAAGAGTCTTGCATTCAATTTCTTTTGTTTTTATAATATTTTTAACTTAAATTCCTTTTTTATATGTGTGACATTTATTCTCCGTAATATTTTTCCATGGATCTGACTTGTAAGTCATTTTCATAAACCAACGCCAAAGATGAATCCATGTTTCTTACTTGGAAACCCCGAACAAACACCATTTGCAGGAGGCGCTCGCGTTGGCGTTGCTCATCGACGACGAGAAGAAGCTTGGTGACTGTGAGTTCGACCTCTAGAAGCAGTCCTACGTGTCCGCATGCGCCGCTGTGTTCGGCAAGCTCCGGCGCAGCCACCGCTTGGACGTGGTTCAGAGCGGTTGCACCGTGTTGTCTATCTTCAAACAGGGGGACCTCATGGTCGTCCCCAATGCTGGGGACTCTCGGGTTGTTATAGGCACCACATCCGACGATGGCGCTGTCACGCCGTCCAGCTCATCATCCATCTGAAGCTCAACCTGCCACGTAAGTCGCTACTGGCCGGCCATAAATTCTTGTGCGCTGGGACGACGACCGTTGCTGACGTTGTGTGAGTGTCCTCGAACAAGATGTATGTAGAGGAGTAGCACATCCAGTGGTGCAGTGACTAGGTGTACTACCTCGCTGATGAGCCTGGGGTGCACTTCGTTTGGCAGCCCAGCCAAGAGTCATCGGTACTCGCCATGTCGTGCGCGTTCGACGACTACTATATGAAGGTATGTAGCGTCATCTTGGCGCCAGAGGTGACGCAGAGGAGGACCGACAGAAATGACCACTTGCCATCGTCAGGGTAGCTTTTGTGTTGGCCTGCCTTTAATTCTCTTTGCAGACACATACACTTGTCTTTTTTGTTTAAGCAAGCGTGTATGGTGGTGCGTACCTGATGACTGACAATGTACGAGGGAACTTGTACCGGCAGGTGTGGCACGTGCTCTTCAATGATGAGACCATGCAAATCGTGACATATATCAAAGTCTGCATGATACTGATAGTTGCAATGTAGTAGTGAAACAGCTAAATTAAAATAACAAAATTTATGTATGACCAGAATTACAAATAGATTATGAAACATTTTCTTATAACAATATAAGACACATTTTGCATATAAGTTATCATGTTATTATATGTTCCTGTTGCAACGTACGAGTACTCACCTAGTATATAAATATATGTGCATATACCACTTTATATTGGAGTCGAGAATCCCAGCTCTATTTGTGTACATGTTGGACTATTTGTGTTGTATGATGTGAAATTGCTAGGGCACGACCCTGGTGCTCGGACAAAATCCTGGTTTCGTTAATCCCCAACAAAGGCTGGCCAAACTGAATTGATGGCCACAATCGGAATTTCTGAATTGAACAACTCGCAGGAAACCAGCCATTCGTAAAACTTCCGATGCACGAAAAAAAAACAAGAACTGTTGGGTACTCTACTACTCTGTAGTCTATGCAAACTAGCGCTGCATCCTTTTGTGTAAAACAGGTAGACTATTATTGCTATAAGAATTGCATATCCTTCTGTATAATCCAGGTACTATTCTTTTACATTGCTGCAAACATAGAGAAAGAGAAGAAAAACACATTGATGTATATCCAGTAGAAAAGGAAAAAAAATGCATTGCTGCATATAGAGAGGAAGAGAACAAGATAGTAAGAAAACATTGATGGATATAGAGAGGGATAAAGACGACATGAAAAAAAGACATTGTCCATATACAGAGAAATAAATCAGATAAAACAACAGCAAAAACATATTGCGAGAAAGAAAGACACATAATGCTGCATATACATATACAAATTGGAAAATAGTAAAAACAATAGACAAAAAACACATTACAGCATATACCGAGAAAAAATAAGGAAAATAGAGAATGGAAAGAACATTGGTGCATATATAGATGAAGAAAAAAACAGAAAAAAGAGGAAAAACATTGCTGCATATACAGAGGCAGAAAAAGAAAAAGAAACAGAGGAATAGAAAGAAAAAAGTAAAAAGGAGAAAACACATTGATGTATATATAGATGAAGAAAAACAAATTTCTGCGTATAGAGAGAGGAAGAAAAAAAAAAGAAAATGTAAAATAAGATATGCAAATACATAGAAAAAACAGAAATATGAAGAAAGTCATGAAAAAATATTCAGAATTGAGGAAAAGTAAAAAATGCGGTGAGCGTGGATCGAACACGCGACCTTCAGTTCTTCAGTCTAACGCTCTCCCAACTGAGCTATCCCCGCAATGTTGTCTACATGGTAAATTGTTATTTAATATACATTTAAACGTTTACCGGTAGAAACAGTGAGAACCATGCCAGCTCAAGCCCAGATCTTTTGGCTCCCAAACCGAACGGGACCATTGGAGTACGACCCACTGACATGTCGAATGGGACCAGCGCCAACAGACATGGGAAGGAATATCCATGAAAGTCGCGCTAGCTGGCCGCCACCAACCTACTACAATACAATACAATACACCATGGGCCAGGCCAGGCCTGAGCCTGAGATGTCCGTGCAGTCTGCGGTTGCGGTGCAGCAGCGCCTTTGCCTGCTTCTTCTCTCTCGCCGGCGTGGCAAACTGGCAATGGCCATCGCCACAGCGATCGTTCATCTCGACGAATCTAGAATTCTAGATAGAAGAGCGTCATCCGCCGAGAACAAGATCAATCTTTAGCTGTGCTTGTGCACAGCCACAGGTGCGTGCTAGAAGATCAGTCTGCGATCGAGTTTGGAACAAAGTGAGCCGCCGTTGATACTTTATACATTGTACAAAAAAGGCCTGTGAGCATGGTCTGTCTGTACAACGTCGGAGGCCTTTTCAGAGTGACCTACAGCTTGACACGAATCATGTGTCCCCGAAGCAGCCTGAACCTTTCACAGAGGCAAAGTGCAGACGCAGACGCAGACGCAGACGCAGGCTTTTGCCACAGTGCAGTGCAGAGACTGAGGAGGAGGCAAAGCAATTCCAGCACGGCCTATCTATCCTGTTCCTGGGTCCAACGACTGAACAGCATGTGGCCTGGGTTTTGCAGGGACCGAGAGTTGCAGCAAGCTGTCACGAGCGGCTCATCAGTAGTACAACATGAGACGGGTGAATAATGTGGGAGTGCTTCGTCATTGTTTCACTTTCACGGTTGCAGTTGCAGGAGAATTCAGTCAAAAATCTCACGAGCCAGCCATGCATGACCGCTCGGTCTCAGCATCAAATTTCGACGCTGGATTCCGAATTCTCAAACGGCAAAGGTAGGTTTCTTCTATTCAAAACAGCAGTCAAGGCAACGTCATGCGGAATTGCACACACCGGGACGTGCATTATTTAGTGTTAGGATTCAGATCAGTTGACAATTCGGCATGCATGCATGCATGCATACATAACCACACCACAGAACCACGGCGAGCTCATTATCACAAACACAAACCTGACGAATGCTATCTACAGCCGCTAACCCCGATCCGATTCCGATCTCGCGCTCTGGATCCTCCTTGTCCAGCTCGCCGCATTCCTCTCACACCGCAAAACCACAGGGAAAACACGCGCAACGCACCCCCCCCCCCCCCCCCCCCCCCCCCCCGGAGATGCACGGAAACGAGACGCATGCGGCATGCCACCACGCGTCAACGCATGCGATTACGTAGCAACAGTGCGGCGAGTCACCGGGACTCCTCCTCCGACGGCCTCGCGGCGCCGGAGAGCACGGAGAGCAGGTTGAGGTGGTGTCCCTGCGCCGCCACCGACGCGTACGCCTGCGCCGCCGCCTCCTGCGCCGGCGAGAGCCCCCACGCCGCCGCCACGGGCCGCGCCTGCAGGGTGGCCCAGAACGGCGCCGGCGCCACTGCCACCGCCACCGCCGGCTCGTGCTCCTCGCGCGGGCGCTTCCCGAGGAGCGGGAGGGAGACACCGGCGCCGGCACCGGCGCTGGCCGCGGAGGTGGACGGCGCGGAGGAGCAGGAGAAGACGGCGGGGGTGGTGCCGGACCCCGTGGCCGCCAGGATCGAGGGCTCGGCCTGCCGGAGCAGCCACTCGATGGTCTGCCCGTCCGACTTGAGCCCCAGCTCGCGGGTCAGCTGGAACACGCGCGCCGCGCACACGATCGGCATCCGCACGCGCCGCCCGCGCCCGTTCACCTTGCTGTGCCGGTCCTTGCCCGCGCCCGCGCCCGCCTTCTTCGGCGCCGCGGCGTCGGCGGCGGCTGGAGCGGCGGACGCCAGAGACATCGGCGTCGGCGCGGGCATGGCCCGGTACACTTGGAAGGTGGCGCCGTCGCGAGAGGCCATGGCCACGCACTGTCTCGTGGGAATAAGGGTACGAGTTTGTTGGTGGTGGACACGACTTGTGGGGAGGAAGCCGATGGGGATAGCCGGATAGGGATAGGGCCGCGCCAGTCCTTGGCCCCTCCGGTGTGGAGCCATTTATAAAAGCGGCTTCATTTTTTCTTGTAATTTCGTTTATTATTCTGGCTGCCATTATGATGTGCCTTTTTTCTTGTCTCTCAAATTACTGGAGTGAGTGCCAGTACGCAGTAGTAGCTGACTGTAGCAGCTTCTTATCCCTGCAGTAGTGCAGTTGAACACCTCTGGTAAAAAGTACACAATCCGTTTTAAAACAAGTGCTTATCTCGTTTATTAAAGTAGTTTAAATTTAACTAAGTTCATAATAAATAGTATCCAGATTTATATTTTTAAATTAATCTATTGTAGAAATATTCTGTAATTAATATATTAGTAATTATTTTTATATTATAAATACTTGTATGTTTTATATAAATTTGACTAAATTTTAAAACATTTGGTTGGTCGAAAACCTAGAATCGAATCCTCTTTTGGAGAGAGTGCTATAAAGATGCGGCATCCGGAAAACTTGAGTCAGCCCGCCAAGATTTGCAGCCCTACATTTATCAGTTTATTTTAAGGTTGTAGACCAACGACTTGAATTTTATCAGCTGCACTGTAGAATCTAAATAATT